>NW_024870815.1:4355000-4790000 GCF_019054845.1 Dipodomys spectabilis | reverse complement strand
ATCTACCACAGGAGAGAAGTCTTGAATCTCTAATTAGACTTACTAATTGGTGACTCCTAGAGCAGAATTCCTTCCTATGTGGCCAACTGCTGTAGGAGAAAATAAGCTGAAAAACTAAAGATTTATTTGTATTTTATATTTTAAGAGTTTGAAGGCATTTTAATGAGAATCTCACTAGAAAAGAAACACATCTTTACTGGTCCCAACTTTCAAAGAGCTGGACAAAGACAGTAGAACAAAATTGAGCTGGTCAACTTTGTTAACTGAAATCACTAATGGTGGCCAAGTTAAAATTTATCTCAATTTGGAAAGAAGAGGATCACTTTATTGCATCCAGGATGCAATGATTAACCACACTGAAGCCATGAGGCTTTAGTGTTTCTTACCCTCAATAAGGAATAAGAATATGAAGCATGAGTGACTGAGTTGATGGAAGGGTAACCACACAGCCTTCAGTAGCCTAGTCCCACTGTACCCTGTAAGAGTTATCTTAGCATAAGCCTAAAATGAAAGGGGTTTTGTTGAGTGATCTGACTGAGAAAGCAGGAAAAGTTATCCTTGCTAATGAAAATGATAAAGGGTTTCATCTCTTACACACACTTACCTACCCTACACTAACTCTATCCAAAGTAAAGAGAAGGATTTTGAGCCATGTGTATTTGCTCATTTGATTTTAGAATTTCTTGAGTCAATTCAGGAACCTCTGTGCCTCAGTAAATAGGAATGGCAAAGATAATGCAGTTTTTGTCTGTGTTGTTCAATGCTATCCGCTATGGCATATGCCCTGGTGCTTATTGAATAAATAAAGGCTCATAGTGCTAACAATTGAAGTTTTTTTCCACTTATGAGAACTTAGTAAGTACTTGAGACTCTGCTAAACATTCTGTGCATCTTTGTAATTAACATCTGTACATTTTGAGAACCAAAGTCTCCCATGTTTCACTTTTTTTTTACCTTAGAGTCTTTCTGAAAATTAGTCATCAAAAGAATCTACGGTAATACTGAGTAAATCAAAATGAAATATTAGACTGTTCTCTCACTGAAAAAAATATTTGTATAATCAAAACTAGAGGCTACAAAAATTTTTCAAAAATCATTATACAAGTTCATAAATTCACAAACCTATAGAAAAGAGACTTTTGAGATCATCTGGTATATTTCATTTTGTTTACAAAGGAAGAAAATGAAGCACAGATTGATTTATATTTTACCCATGACAGGGATAGGCACAGATAGCCTTTATCACCCAAGAGGTCCCAGTATCTTTATACATCCCTTCACAACTCCCTTCAAAATAAATAGAGTTGATGATGATCTATTAACCAACAGAGCCATAAGATAAAAAGAACTCCAGTTACAGCATCGCCTCATATATCTGCTGGGATATGTAACAACCTAATATAAACACTGAAACATTAATTACTAAGGATTCTTAACAAAGTGACTGTGATTGAGATCATGAGGGAGAGGTAGCAAGTGAAGAATTGCCATACTGAACCTCAAATTTCCTGTAAGCTTTGCTCTGAGATGCTTCCAACTTAAAAAAAAAAAGAAAAAGGAAACTTAAAGCACAAATCCCAGTGATAGATTTCCCTTTAGATAACACTTAGTTATAAGAAGCCATTTGGTGCTTTAGCTTGGTGTTGTCAAGTCCATACATTCTCCTTGAACAAATCCCTCCCCAGAAAGGAAAAAGCCAGGTCAAGGTCAGAAGTCTCAGTCGCTTATTCCTGCGAAAGTAGCACGAGTAACATTCTACTAAGAGATTAATGTCTGTAATGCCAATGACAGGACTAGTTATGTAACTAAATGTGCTCATGGCATGCCTGTTTTTCTGGCCATAGGAATTTCTGTCCTGAATCATGAATGTCCCCTATCCAATAACTCATGTGTAAGAGGCGTGACTCTCAAAATAGCATTGTAGGGAGATGATAGAATCTTAGAGGCCAACTTACCTGGAGGTCTTTAGGTCACTGGAGCAGGAGCTCAAAAGGAATTGTGGGATACTAGCCCTTCTGTTCTATTTTGTTTCCTGGCTATGAGGTCCATGATAGGAGTAGCTTTGCACTACCGTGAATTTTTCCTCATTCATCACAAGATGTGGTACAACCTTGCTATGATCCTAGATTAAAACCTCCCAAAAGACAAGCCAAAAACTATAAGCCTTTTCTCCTTATAAACTTTCTCAAGTATATCATCATAACCACAGAATGCTAACATTCTCAAGTATATCATTATAACAACAGAATGCTAACAAGGAACAATTAGATAACTCAGAACATTACTGGAAAGTGGCCATCCTTTTTCAGAAAAAGAGAATTCATATGAATTACAAGATGTTCTTTTTAATCGCAGCAAAGCAATCAGTTTTATGGGATCATTGTAAAGCCAACATAATGTATCCCACCACCTCCAGAAAAGATTTTTCCCTTTCAAGAGAACCTTGGATTTAATAATAATAAAATAAATTTACAAAGCTCAACTTTGCAATTTCTTCTGATAGTTATCTGATCACAACCAGGATGTCTACTCTGTACTCAATCAAACCTCGAACAAAGGAATTTAAGCCTGAAAAAAAAAATACATTTGAAAACCAAATGAACTAATGCCACATTCCTTTTGTAGAAGCAGAACATTGAGAGAATATGAAGTCATTTCTTAGTTGCATGCTTGATTCTTTTTAACACAATAAACTTGAGAATGGAAAAGATAGCTGTCCCACACCTCCAGTGAGGGAATCAGAGACTCAATTGTTGTCTATGACTCTGATGAAGAAATCTTTAATCAATAATTCTGATTTCTTGATTTTGCTCATTTAAAACTAAGGAAACACAAGGCATCAATTAGGACTAATGACTTATAGTAAACAAGACTTTCTTCTGCATAGAAAGTTCTGCATAGAAAGGTTCCAGACTTAAGACTACCTTTACTTCTTTCCTGTCAAATAATGTCAACTTACACTATTTCTTGGTGCTTAAGTCTGATTTTAACAAAAATTCAAGCTTTTAAGTGACAGAGAATTGTATATTTTATTTAATAAGCGACATGTCAGGCAGTTTGGTTTCTACAGTTATACACTTCATTCCTTTTTTTTTTTTTTTTGGTAGGGGTGGAGAACTGATGCTGACACACATGGCCAAAACTTTTCCTGAGCTCAGTCTAATGACTAGTTCCTAAGTTTTTACTCCATATATAGAAAAGCAGAGTTGGACCAGCTGCAGTGTTTCACTACTAGGATTTGCTTCAATACATAGGAACTCAGGAACTTTGCACAGAAGCAAGATTTCCTTATAATGTAACCACATTTGTAACAGTTCATAAGTCACATGTGGGTGGTTTAAGTATCAAAGCTATTTATTATATTTGTCCGGTTAATAGTATGCTTACCTCATGTAAGATTCTGGGTAAGCTAAGGAAAAGAGTAGAAAATTAGTTATCAGTGTGAACTTATTTCCTTTTTGCTTTGTAATCAGATTAAAATTCAAGTATAATAACCTCAGTTTATCCCCAAGTGGTTTTAATTCTCTCAAAATGCTTCAAAAGAGATAAAACTCTTAAGGGAGAAAAAAAAAACAGCCAAATGTCCACCTCTTGATAGAGATATTTTTAGACTTACATATTCATTTTATAACTTTCATTTGCTCATTTATCCATCAAAAGTTTATCTAGATCCCAACTCATGGTCAGCACCAGACTGGGCACAATCAAAATCCTTAAAATATCTTACCTATCTGGAAGAAATTGCCAAAGAAACCCCTATGAACCATAGACAGATATATGGCATCGGTGAAAACAAGTTTACTTTATTTGACCATCCCTCATATTGCTGGGATTCTGGCAGCTAGGTGTCCAATGAACTGCTACTGAATAGCTAAACATGAAAGTAAAGAAACATTATGTTTTTACGTTCTTGAAGACAATGCAGAACATTTGAAGGGACGACTGAATGGACTTTTTACTGTATCCAGAAGATCCTGGGGCAGAGAACATTTTCATTGGCAAAATGATGGGGACAAAGGAGACACGTAGTGGGAAGGGGAAACAAAGGAGGAGGCTGCAATGCTTGATAAGAAATGTGCTCATTATCTTGCCCATGTAATTGTAACCCCTCTGTACAGTATTTTCACAATAAAACATTTTAAAAAAGGAGACACTTAGGACAGGTTCAGTTACATCTGGGGTTGGTGAGCAAGCAGAACACTGGGAAGATGACAGGTTCCAGTAAGATAGATAACAAATGTACCATATTGAGCAGAGCCAAAAGGACTATTTTACTTCTTTATTTAAATTAAACTTCAAAGCTATTTAAAATTTCTGCAGAGAATTAAAGGATGAAAGCTTTATTCAGGAAGTAGGGCTTGGAAAGAGTAGCATATAGCATGTAGAGAAAAAAAAAACTGCTGTCAGGATTTTTAAATATGCCTTTCCATTAGATCATTGGACCTGAATTGTTCCACTTTTGAACTGAGGCAAAATTAAGTGACTCTCTTCTAACAAGTAAAATATGGCAGGAAGGATAATTTGTGACTTCTGTTTATTTTATTTTATTGTAAAGATGCTGCACAGAGGGGTTACAATTACATGAGTAAGGCAATAAGTATATTACATGTGGAACATTGTTACCCCTTCCCTTGTTGTTTTCCCACTATTCCTTCCCTCTCTCACTTCCCCTTTTCCCCTACTTCCTCCATTCCTCCTCCCACTCAAAGTTGTAAAGTTTGCTTCCAATATACAGGGGCTGGGAAGGTGGCTCAGTGGTGGAGCGCTTGCCTTGCATGCCTGAGGCCCTGCGTTCGATTCCTCAGCACCACATAAGCAAAAAGAAAAAAGCCAGAAGTGGCGCTGTGGCTCAAGTGGTAGAGCGCTAGCCTTGAGCTGAAGAGCTGAGGGACAGCGCCCAGGCCCAGAGTTCAGGCCCCACGACCAGACCCCCCCCCCAAAAAAAAGAGAGAGACTTTATCCAAAACACCACATAGCACCAAACTGAATTTCAGACACTCACAAACTGTAATGAGTGGAATGAATTGTTACACAACAAATAACTAAAGAAGGCAAACTGTTAAGCTCAGCTGAAAGGTTGTTGCCACCATCTAGAATCTGAAATGTTAATCTTGACATAAGAATAGTTAGAAAATTAACATAAAATATTACCAGTGACAAAACTGAATGGTTTGTTAAACTGAGGAAAATAAACCAAATTGGCATTGAGAAGCCATGAAAATGGTGTTGCCCATGATAGAAATATCAGTAGAGACAGGTAGGAGAAATAGCTTTAAGGAAAATAATTTTGAATCTCATAACGGCTGGGAATTAGACTATAAAGGAGCTTTACAATAAGAATGTCAGGAGGTTCCGGGAAGATGGCGGAGGAGAAGCTGGAATCTGAACAAGCTCTCGCATAGAAAGCAGGTTTAGAGTTCCAGTGAACAGTCCTAAGCCAGAGAATCACACCAAGTGTGCCATCACAGGACAGAGAGTTAGACAAGAGAGGGGAAGCCAAGACAAGGAGACACATCTGAGCGCCTGCCAGCAGCCGCGGCGGCGGCGGCAGGGTCGCGGCAGCGACCGCAGCCGCGGCCATACCTGAGCGCTCACACAGAGAGTCCTGGACGAAGGAGCCAGACGCAGCGGGTGAGAGGATTCTACTCAACACCAGCAAGAACTGACAAAGAGCGGACATCTTCATCCTGCAGTTTGCAGACCAGAGACGACCCAGGATCCAAGACTCGGCGTGAGTAGAAGCCCGACATGCTCACTCCTTCTCCGGGAGCAGAGGAGGGAAGGCCACCCCTCCCCCCCCAGCACCGGTGATCTCCATCTTGGATACCAACAAAGCTCAGAGGAGCTGCTAGCTCCAACTCAGGCCTTGGAATAAAACGAGTCATTTAACAGGTCACAAGAACTTAACGGCGAAGTGACCTCACAGACTCAGCTCCATCCAGGGAAAAGTCACCCAGCTCAGGCACCAGCCATTGGAGTGGCTTTCCTCACTGGGTAACCAGAGCCAGAGGCTGCCCCTCCCTCTAGCAGCCTCCACAATCAATTGAAAAACAGAAACCCTGAGAATGGCTCCAGGGTGGGCTCTGTGAATTTTTCACAAAATAGCCCCAGGGAAAAGCTACTGTTTGTTGAAAGGCCTCAACTCTACCAGAACCTAGCCTCATCACCCCTCTTTTGTGATTCTCAAAGCAGATCACCCTCCCAGTAAACTAACCTGGGAGGGGGATCTCAAAATCTTGGGTAAAGCAGAGCATTTTTCTGCCTGTTTGAACAAACTGACTCAAGAAACCAATCAAGCCACAGGACCTCAAGCTGACCAGAGACTCCAACTAGAGGCTGGTTACAGACAAAAGGGAGATACAGGATTCTTCCCACCCCTCCCAAAAAAATCAAAAAAAAAAAAATCAAAGAACTTTTTTTTCTTCTTTTCTTTTTTTTTTTTTTTGGTACCTTATATATATAAAATTTTTTTTTCCTTTTCTAAAACTTTTATTAATCTTTAATTTTTGCCTTTTTTGAAAAAATAATTGTTTTCCAGTAACTTTTTTTTCCCCTCTTATAATTTTTATTTTAGGAATATGTGAATGTATGTTTTCCTTTCTTTTCTTGTCTTCTCTCTCTTTTTCTTTCTTTCTTAATTATCTTTTTGTTTTTTGTCTAGCTCTACTGAACTTCTGATCTTTTTTTTTCTCCCTTTCTTATCCTTTTGACCTTTTCCTTTCTTTTGTTCTTCTGTATGTGACTTAACTCTTGTCCTGCACATCCTCAGATAAACCCATAGTTAACTAGTAGACCCTATCCCCCATTGTGTACACACTTAATCCACAAATTTATTACTCAATCCAAAACCTCTGAGACTTAAATTCCTTAATAGCAGTACTACCTCTTTATACCTATATAATATTTTAAGCATTTTTTAAATTTTTCACATCTCCTCTATCTCCCTCCTGTTTTCTCATTATATTCACATTCCTCCCAAATAGATGGTCTTTCAATCTCCATAACTATATTAATTTTTACGTTTCTAATTTTTTTTCTGGTCTCTCTTCATTTCCCTTTCCCTTTCATCTTTTTCTCTCCCTCTCTACTTGCATCCTACCCAACCTATTTCCTGCATTGAGATTAGGACATAGTTAACTCTCCCTGTGCCTCCCCACACCAATCTATTCCTAATTTTTACCCACATCTCTCCCTAACCCTAAAAATTTCTGGTTTTCCAAATTCTTCTCTGCGGTTCGAAGCCCATTAACATATAGTTGTTTGATGTTGAATAGATGTATCTGTTGAACTAGATTGTATCTGTAGACTATTGACTGTATAAATGCAAACGTTGTTTGATGGTTGCCTTAAGATAGTGTTCTAGCACAAAACTGGTGCTATTTTCTCTCAAATGGGCAGAGTAAGCCGGAAAAACACAAGAAAAATGGCAAATCCGGGTATCTCAATTCCCAATCTTGATAATCAGGGGTCAGATCAGATAATGAACAATCCAGAGGAGAGTTCCCAAATAGCTCTACAAACACTGGTGGCAAACATGATAAATGAGAAGTTTGACAACTTACAAAGGACTCTGTATGAGCGTGATAGGGAGAGAGAGGAGGCATCCCAAAAGTTTATACAGGAATATCATAAGCGTGAGGAAGCTACTCAAAAACTGATACAGGATTTGCGTGAACAACTTGAGAATACTCAAAGAGAAAGGGAGGAATGGCGTGAGCAGGCTGAGAACACTCAAAGAGAACTGCAGGAATCCCACGAACGGGAGGAAAGAGAACTGCAGGAATCCCACAAACGGGAGGAAGCTAATCAAAGAGTAATTCAGGAATTGAGAGACCAGGTAGAGAACACACAAAGATCACTAAAGGCATTCATGGAATCCATTAACAAAGAGCTGAAGGAAGTCAGGGAGACCACAAAGGGAATGCTGAATGGAACCCAACAGAAGGAAAGGGAGTCCAAAGAAACCATAACCAATCAACTAAGTGATTTGAGAACAAACACTGAACACCAAATTAAGGAAGTAAAGAAATTCATACAAGACCTAAAACAGAGCTTCAACAAAGAACTTGAAGCCATCAAAGCTGACCAATTAGAAGGAAAAGAGATAAAAAACAAAGTAGAGAGTCATGACAGCAGGTTAGACCATGCAGAAGATCGAATCTCAGGGATTGAAGACAGCCTAGATATTATAGAGAAAGAACATACAACCATCCAAGACAAGTCCAAGAAGTATGATAGATCTATCCAACACCTGGAAGACACCATCAGAAGGCCTAATCTAAGGATAATGGGTGTAGAGGAGCACCTAGAAACAGAAGTTAATGGTCTAGGAAATTTGTTTAACAGGATCCTAGCAGAGAACTTCCCAAACATACAAAAAGATAGGCCTATTCAGATACAAGAAGCTTTTAGAACCCCAAATAGACCAGACCAGAATAGGACATTCCACCGTCACATTATAATCCATACAGGATCAACTCAGACCAAGGAAAAGATCCTTAAAGCTGTCAAGGAGAAAAGGGTAATCACCTATAAAGGGAAACCAATTAGAATCACCTCAGATTTCTCAGCAGAGACAATCAAAGCAAGAAGAGCCTGGAATGATGTATGCCATGCCCTAAAAACAAACAACTATCAACCAAGAATACTGTACCCAGCTAAACTCTCCTTCATAACTGAAGGCCAAATAAAAACCTTCCATAGCAAAGAAAAATTGAAACAATACATCTCCACCAAACCAGCCCTACAAAAGATTCTTAAAGATGTCCTACACATAGAAAACCAACAAGACCGCAACAAAGGCCAAGAAACTGCACCCAAACTGAGAATCCAAGAACCATAGGAAGAACCCAGTTTTCGCAGCCCCCAAGAAGTGGATAACATGGCAGGAACTCCCAAATACCTCTCGGTCCTATCTCTTAACGTTAACGGACTGAACTCTCCAATTAAGCGACATAGACTGTCTAGTTGGATTAAAAAACAAGGCCCTTCTATCTGCTGCCTTCAGGAGTCACATCTTGCCCGTAAAAACAAACACATTTTCAATGTTAAAGGCTGGAACAAAATCTACCAAGCAAACGGCCCCCATAAACAGGCAGGAGTTGCAATCTTAATATCAGATAAAATAGACTTCAAACTAAAATTCGTGAGAAGAGATAAAGAAGGTCGCTACATACTAATTAAAGGATCTCTCCTTCAGGAGGATATTACAATTCTAAATATCTATTCGCCAAACAATGGAGCACCCAAATTTATCAAAGAAACACTACTTTCCCTCAAATCCCATATAGATCCAAAGACATTAATTGTTGGGGATTTTAACACACCACTCTCCCCACTAGATAGATCAACTCGGCCAAAACTCAACAGAGAAACCGCAGATCTAAACAGCTGCATAGATCAACTAGACTTAACAGACATCTACCGAACATTTCACCCAGCAGCATCAGAATACACGTTTTTCTCAGCAGCACATGGAACGTTTTCTAAAATAGACCACATTTTAGGCCACAAAGCAAACTTGTCTAAATTCAGAAACATTGAAGTTATACCTTGCATTCTCTCTGACCACAAGGGAATAAAATTAGAACTCAACACCAAAAGCCACCAAAGAAAGTCCAGTATCACATGGAGACTGAACAACACACTGCTGAATCAAGAGTGGGTCATGGAAGAGATTAGAAAGGAAATTCAAATGTTCATGCTATTCAACAAAAATGAACACACAAATTACCAGCTCCTCTGGGACACAGCAAAGGCAGTACTCAGAGGCAAGTTTATAGCTCTGAGCTCCTACATCAACAAATTGGAGAGATCTGAAACTAGCAATTTAATGACACATCTAAACCTCCTTGAAAAAGAGCAGCAAGATAAACCCCAATCCAGTAGACGGAAAGAAATAATCAAAATTAAATCAGAATTAAATGAATTAGAATCCAAAAAAACTATAGAAAGAATCAACAAAACAAAGAGTTGGTTCTTCGAAAAACTTAACAAAATTGACAGACCCTTAGCAAATCTTATCAGAAAAAGAAGAGAACACACCCAAATTAATAAACTCAGAGATGAGAATGGAAACATCACCACGGAAACAACCAAGATTCAGAACATTATAAGGGAATACTGCTCAAAAATTTATGCTAATAAGTTTGAGAACTTGACAGAAATGGACCTTTTCCTAGCAAATATTGACATGCCAAAACTAAACCAAGATGAGTTAAACCAGCTTAACAGGCCCATATCAAGCATTGAAATAGAAACAGCAATAAGAGACCTCCCAGCTAAGAAAAGTCCAGGACCAGATGGTTTTACAGCGGAATTTTACAAGGCCTTCAAAGCAGAGCTCACACCAATACTCCTCCAACTCTTCAATGAAATTGAAAGAGAAAGCTCACTACCGAACACATTCTATGAAGCCATCATAACCCTCATCCCAAAACCAGGCAGGGACTCATCAAAGAAAGAGAACTATAGACCCATTTCTTTGATGAACATCGATGCAAAACTTCTCAACAAAATTTTGGCCAATCGACTTCAACAATTCATCCAAAAAATCATACACCACGATCAAACAGGATTCATTTCAGGGATGCAAAGCTGGTTCAATATACGCAAATCAATTAATATTATTCATCACATCAACAGGAGCAAGAATAAGAACCACATGGTTATCTCAATAGACGCAGAAAAAGCATTCGACAAGATCCAACACCCCTTTATGATGAAGGTTTTGGAAAAATTAGGAATCCATGGAACATTCCTCAATACAATAAAGGCTGTATATGACAAACCTACAGCCAGCATTATACTCAATGGTGAAAAACTAAAGCCATTTCCTCTTAACTCAGGAACAAGACAAGGATGCCCACTCTCTCCACTACTCTTCAATCTAGTATTAGAATGCCTAGCTACAGCAATAAGACAAGATGCAGACATAAAGGGGATCCAAATAGGGAAAGAAGAAATAAAACTCTCCCTCTTTGCAGATGACATGATCTTGTATTTAAAGAATCCCACAGACTCCACTCCCAAATTACTTAAGCTGATTCAAAACTTTGGCAAAGTAGCAGGTTATAAAATTAGCCCCCAAAAATCAATGGCTTTTCTGTATGCCAACAATGAGAAAAGTGTGGCTGAAATTAGGAAAGCAACTCCATTTGTAATAGCCCCACAAAAAATAAAATACCTAGGAATTAACTTAACTAAAGAAGTGAAGGACCTCTATGATGAAAACTTTAAAACCTTGAAAAAGGAAATCCACACAGAACTTAAAAAATGGCAAAACCTCCCATGCTCCTGGATTGGAAAGATTAACATCGTGAAAATGGCAATACTTCCCAAGGCTATCTACAAATTCAACGCAATACCTATCAAAATTCCAACCTCATTCTTCAAGGAAATAGAAGAGGCAATCCAAAAATTCATATGGAACAATAAAAGACCCCGAATAGCAAAAACGCTCCTCAACGGAAAGAACACTGCTGGAGGAATATCAATACCAAATTTCAAACTCTACTATAAAGCCATAGTAATCAAAACAGCTTGCTATTGGCATAAGAACAGACCTCAGGACCAATGGAATAGAATTGAAAACCCAGAAATGAACCTACAGACCTATAGCCATCTAATCTTCGATAAGGGAGCTAAAACAATAGAATGGAAGACAGACAGCCTCTTCAGTAAATGGTGTTGGCAAAACTGGTTAACTACATGTAGAAAACTAAAGCTAGATCCTTATATATCACCCTGCACCAGAATCAACTCCAAATGGATCAAAGACCTTGAACTCAAAGCAGACACTCTGAAAACATTACAGGATGGAATAGGAGAAACCCTGGGTCTCCTTGGCTCAGGCCGAAATTTTCTGAATAGAGACCCGGAAACACAACAAATCAAAGAAAGGTTGGACAAATGGGATTGTATAAGGTTGCAGAGCTTCTGCAGGGCAAATGACATAGCTAGCAAGATCAATAGAAAGCCCACGGACTGGGAGAAGATCTTTACTAGCCATACAACGGACAAGGGTCTCATATCTAAAATATACTTGGAACTCAAAAAATTAAACCACCCAACAACAAATCCTCAAAGAAACAACTGCCCAATAAGTAAGTGGGCGAAAGACTTAAAGAGAAGCTTCTCTGAAGAAGAAAGAAGGATGGCCAATAGACACATGAAGAAATGTTCAACATCCCTAGCCATAAAAGAAATGCAAATCAAAACAACATTGAGATATCACCTCACTCCAGTTAGAATGGCAAAAATCAAGAACTCTAACAACAATAGATGCTGGAGGGGATGTGGACAGAAAGGAACCTTACTTCATTGTTGGTGGGAATGTAAACTTGTTCAACCACTTTGGAAAGCAGTATGGAGGTTCCTCAAAAGACTTCACATAGAGCTCCCCTATGACCCAGCAATCCCACTTTTGGGCATTTACCCTAATGTTTACAAACAAGACCACACTAAAGCTACCAGCACAACTATGTTTATTGCAGCATTATTTACCATAGCTAAGATATGGAACCAACCCAGATGCCCCTCAGTAGATGAATGGATCAAGAAAATGTGGTATATATACACAATGGAATTCTATGCCTCCATCAGAAAGAATGACATTGCCCCATTTGTTAGGAAATGGAAAAACTTGGAAAAAATTATATTAAGTGAAGTAAGCCAGGCCCAAAGAAACATAGGTCCCATGGTTTCCCTTATTTGCAATATCTAGTATAGGTATGAGTCAAGCGGAAAAGGTCAGATAATGTGATGTCAGGAAAATGAATCCTTAGATGTGTATTTTAATGTTTTTTTCTTTCATGCATGTGTTTCTAACACATTTATAAGATTATCTCTTTGTTGCTTTGTATGTCCCTCCTCCACAGTATAACCCCTGCTTTCACTATATTTGATGTCAGTATAACTTGTGGAGGAGATGGGGAAAAACCAGTTGTTTAAGGATACAGGTGGACCTGTTGCAACAATGAGAAGTACAAGTTGTCATGCCCAAAACGAGCTTTACAACGTTGGTGCGGGGGGGGGGGGGGGGGGGGGGGGGGAAGGAGAAGGATTGGGATTGGGGGGGAGGGGGGAGGCTGGGAAGGGATGTGAAGGGTAAACAAAGGAGGAGGCTGCAATGCTTGGTAAGAAATGTACGCATTATCCTGCCCATGTAACTGTAACTCCTCTGTACAGTATGTTCACAAATAAAATTAAATTAAATTAAAAAAAAAAAAAAAAAAGAATGTCAAAGAGGTGGGATATGGGATGGGAAGGGTGGGTGGCAGGAAAGAGCTTGCTCAGTCCCATAATCCTAACTACTCAGAATGCTGAGATCTGAGGATTGGGTTTTGAAGTCAACTCAGGAAGTAAAACCCCATGAGACTCTGATTTCCAATTAATTAGCGAAAAGCTAGACATGGAGTTATGGCTGAGGAGAAAAGGCTGAGACAGTGCTCAGATCCTGAGTTCAAGCCCCAGTACCACCTCCCTGCACATACACACACAAAGGACACAGTTGAATTTTTAAAAATGGCTTAGAGATGGTTAGCTCAACTAGAACATTTTGTAGATAAGATAAGGTTATTGCACAAGTCTTTGGGCTTAGAAGGATGCCACGGTTAGTTTAATGTTTTGCTTTTTCCTTGTTGAAAGTCTTAATAATTTTTCAGTGAGGGGCTCTGAGCTCTCATTTTTCAGTGCACCTGTATATTAAGCAGCTAGCCTGATTTTCCCAGTTGATTCTGACAGAATTTCTTGATAAATAGGATTATATGTTCCTTGTATAATTCTGTGATCGTGGGGAGAAGAGTTGAGAACAGAATCCTGTAATTCCTACCACGTTGAACTGTTTTCCAGTATACTCAGTGTGTTCCCATTAGTAGCTACTTTCCAGAGAGTTAATCACCATAGTGACAGTTGATCTAAGGCACTGATTCCCTTTAAATTGCTTACAAGTAACATTCATGAGTCTGAAATGTGGATTCTGCCTCACAGAAATGGGGAATTTCACCATGGAGATGTTGCCATACTGATGAATATTGAATCAATTAGTTATAATATTACATAATAGCGTATGCTAGTCATTCAGATTTACTGAGAGTAATAGAATGTTGGGGAAATATTGAAAGAATGGTGCATTCTGCTTGGTGAGTTATAGTCCATGATAGTACACTAGATATAGCCATTTCTTAAGAACTAACATCATTGAGCAAGAATGAACTATTCTTTCTCTATATTAATATTTATGCATAATAGCTATATATCTTTATAGATCTCTTAATCTCAGCGTTGCTTAACTTCATCTTAATTAACTTTATCTTAATTAGTAGCCAATAAATATTAAATGCATGTGTTTAAAACATAAAACTTCATATAATATAGAGTATTTGCACTAATATTTTATTTCTAGAGTACTGCAATTTATAATTTAATATAAGCAGTTCCATTTATTGAGGAATAGGAAGAAAACACATAAATATACTCAGTAGCAAGAAAGGACATCAAGCAATCATCTCTGTTTTGAGGAGACCACAATCACTCTTTAATTGTATTGTTCTAAATAGAAACATAATGCACAAAAAGAAGCATTCAGAAACAAAGACGGTAAAAAAATAAATAAATGGGGTGACAGAAGGATCTTTCTCCCCAGGACTTAGTACTGTGCATTGCTTCCTTGTCTATTTAAACCCTCTGTTAGAAAAGAATCTTATTTTCCCCCAGAAGCTTTCAATACTGCAATTTTGTAAGTGCTGGAACAGGGCATCTTAACCTTGGTCTGTGGAATTCCGGTTTTGTGGTCTCTAAGAAGTTGATAACTTTCCCTGAAGCTGGAACAAAAGAATGTGGCATGGCTACGGATATATATATACACACATATATATATTTCTTATCCTTAAAGGTCTGACTCCCTTTTCACCTTAGTCCCAGGTAGTCTTGAAGGCCTGCACAAATTCCGTCTCCCCTTCCAAACTTCCAGCCATAGCTCTCCTCCTCACCCTCCACTCTTGGTAACCCCACTTACCTCTCGATTCCTGAGACTTTCCTCCCGACATTATCTGGGTCTCCTTTGGTACATTTAGGCCTATTTCTTCAATATATTGGGAGGCCCCATTGACAAGTACCAAATTTGTATCTTGCTGCCAGCACAGTGTACTCCAAAATGAGAAGCCTTCAGTGAATAGTGGGTGTTGTTATCTCTGTCTTAGACAATCTCCCACCCTGTGTTCCACAGGATCTGCAAGATTGCTCTAACGACCTTCTCTCATCACTATTTTCCCACCTTTACGCTGATCTCATTAGATTCCCGTTGTTCATAACCATTCTTGATTATTGAATGTCTGATGTTCTTTTTCATTTTTAAATTTTTTATTGTAAAGGTAATGTACAGAGAGGTCACAGTTAGCTAAGTCAGATAATGAGTACATTGGAATGGTGTCACCCCTTTGGCTGACAGTGACACCCTTTTGAACAGTGATACCCCTCCATTTCTCTCCTAGTTTTTCCCCTTCCATTACTCCCAGTCCCCCAGCACCCCTCCTCAGAAAGTTGTATAGTTATTTCCGACACAGTGTCTAGTGAGTATCACTGCTGAAATGGCTCACTCTTTGTCTGACATTCCTTCGTCCCATTTACATTCTACATTTCTCAACTCACATTCTCAATTGTATTGACAAGGAGAGTTCAGATCTGGATTTGGGAAATGGCATTTCAAAATTATCATAATAATGTGGAGTAAAATTTTCCCAGGGTTTTATAGTATTTCTCCTAACATTGAAACCTAAGTATAATCTCTGCAATAGACTTTAATATCCCCCAGGATGCAGCTTTTCACTCGAAAAATATAATTTCCTTCTTCTAATCTGTGGTAAATCATGCTGGAGCTATGTGGTTAAAAAAATGAGAGGACTTTCTTACTTCTATCTGTTGTCTGCTTTGTGAACATGTGTATGCATGGTGGGTGCATTTGCTTTATATTAGAATTGTTTACATAATTATTTGTCCTACTCTAAATCAGAAATTCCCAAAACCTGCCCAGAGCTCATTTTTCTTCAGAGTCTGTTCTACTTTGCATATGGAAGGCCCACAAAAGATTTAAAAGAATTTAAAAGAACTGTTCACAAAGAAATAAAATGTTAATGAGATAGCTGAGCACCATGTTTTAGCAAGAAAGCAACCATAGCTATGTGCTTTTTTCAAACTGTTTCTTCTGAAGATTTAAAGAAGATGAAGGCCATCAGAAAGAATGACATTGCCCCATTTGTTAGGAAATGGAAAGGCTTGGAAAAAATTATATTAAGTGAAGTAAGCCAGGCCCAAAGAAACATAGGCCCATGGTTTCCCTTATTTGCAATATATAGTATATGTATGAGTCAAGCGGAAAAGGTCAGATAATGTGATGTCAGGAAAATGAATCCTTAGATATGTATTTTATTGTTTTTTTCTTTCATGCATGTGTTTCTAACGCATTTATAAGATTATCTCTTTGTTGCTTTGTATGTCCCTCCCCCACAGTATAAACCCCTGCTTTCACTATATTTGATGTCAGTATAACTTGTGGAGGAGATGGGGAAAAACCAGTTGTTTAAGGATACAGGTGGACCTGTTGCAACAATGAGAAGTACAACTAGCTTTACAACGTCGGTGGGGGGGGGGGGGGAGGGGAGGAGAAGGATTGGGATTGGGGAGGGAGGGGGGAGGCTGGGAAGGGATGTGAAGGGTAAACAAAGGAGGAGGCTGCAATGCTTGGTAAGAAATGTACGTATTATCCTGCCCACGTAATTGTAACTCCTCTGTACAGTATGTTCACAAATAAAATAAAATTAAATTAAAAAAAAAAAAGAAGATGAAGGCCATTTATAACTGCCTTTCATCTACATTTCTTCCCACTTGGGAAACCAGGGCCAGTATGACCAACCTGGGCAGTTCTGATACAGGGAGGGGCCAAGAGTCCAAAAGAGCTGAGACTTGCTTTACTTGCTTTACAATGTACAAGCACATCTTCCCAAAGGGTTCCCTAAGAAAGTATGCCCCTAAACTTTCCTGGACAGATGCCCCTAAACTTTCCTGGACAGATCTCTTTTCTTGGTGAAAGACACTGCTTCCTGACCCAGACCAGTTTCTGCCTCTTGTCCAGTTTCATTGCAGTTGAGTAAATTTTCCTCTCTGTCCTGTTCTCTGCAGGTGCTTGCAGATCTGTGAATCAGTTCACAACTTCGGTTGGGTAGTTTCATTTTCTGTCAGGTAGCTCAGAAAGCAGTGTCCCAAGTCAAAGGGAATCAGAAACCCAATTAAACAATAGTAATCTGGTTGAGATACCTTTAGGACATCTAAACACTTGGTTCCTAACCTCTACCCCCACAGTAGCTTTTGTTTACCATGTTGGAGGTTTGAATTCATTTGCTGGAACTTTTAAAAGATTGGGAATTACCTTCCAAATGAACAATAAATCTCAAAAACCTTTTTAATTTGAGATAGTCTCTGGCACACAGACTCAGTGAAAAGGCATCATGAATCAAACATGCTGGACTATCTTCTTTCTGATTTTAGAGAGATTCACCTCAAATCACTTTACAAAACCGAGACAACAAAAATCTAGCCACTTGCAGATACAACACAGAAGCCAATCACTTCAGAAAAGCTAGTCTTTTCTTATTCTTTTTATAAAGCTTGTATAGAAAAAGCATTTCTTTTCCTTTCAGAAAGAGCAAGGTTTAAAAAAGAATCTGCAAGTCTCAAATATCTTCTCCTTCTTAAGTTCTGCCCTTTTCTTGGCACTCAATCACCTGCCTGTCCCCATCCTTTCCCCACCCCACAATGTCAACTCAGATACATTTGCATCAATTATCTCCAAGGGTATATGATGGTCTTGGAGCCTATGCAAGAGTTGGATTTCTGTGATCATACACACAATCTTAATCCTCTCAATGTGTCTTCTTTACCTCTCACAGGTCTATGTGGGATTCGCTATAATTTTGAAGTGCTTGACAATTTACTCTCCAGTTAGCATCCAAATAAATTACATTTTACTCAGGTTACTCTGGAGATTCAGAATGAACTTTATAACTTTGGGAGGGATTGCGGGGGTGAGCTGGGGTGGGGTGGAGTAGGGCGGGAGGGAAGGGATAGTGGGACAATAAAGGAAGGGGTAACAATGATTGACAAGTAATGTACTCATTGACTTACCCATTCAACTGTAACCCCTCTGTACAGCATCTTTACAATAAAATAAAATTAAAACAAAACAAAAGAAAACAATACATCAGACTGGAGTAACCACTAAAGGGAATTAAGTTGAGTGTCTCTCTTAACATAGGCTTATGGTATAGAAAAATATAACCAAGTATCTAGCTGCAGTTAGAAACTACAAGGCGATAAAAAAAAAAAAAATGGAAAACATGTGTTTGGTTTCTCAAGCATGTCTGATAAGGCGCTCTCAACAAAATGACACAAGTTGCCAAGTGGAAATTGGCCTTTGCTGCAGGTCGTGATGTGAGGAGAAGAGTGGAAATTTTCTTGGCCACTGTTTAGCCACCTAAGCACCATATATGCTTTATTTCTGCTGAAAACTATTGTTTTTATTTTTTTGCTAATGGCCATTCTAACTGGGGCAAGGTGGAATCTCAATGTGGTTTTGATTTACATTTCTTATATACTCAGAGATGTTGAACACATGCTCATGTGTCTACCGGCCATTCTTATTTCCTCTCCAGAGAAGTCTCTTTTTAACTCTTTAGCTACTTACTAATAGAGTGGTTGTTTTTTTGAGGATTTGTTGATGGGGGGTTTAATTTCTTGAGTTTTATGTATATTTTTGAGGTCCTTGTCTGTGGTATAGCTACTGAAGATCTTCTCTGTGGACTTTCTATTTATCTTGCTAGGTATATCCTTTGCCATGCAGTTTAATGCAATCTCATTTATATAGTCTTTCTTTAATTTGTTATGTTTCTGAATCTTTATTTAGGAAGTTTTGACCTGTGCCCAAGGAACCCTAGTGTATCCCCTATCCCTTCCTGTAAAATTTTCAGAGTCTCTGCTCTTATCTAGAGGTCTTTGATCCATTTAGAGTTGATTCTCGTGCAGGGTGATATATAAGGATCTAACTACTGTTTCCTACATGTCTGTTGAAAACTGTAATATTTAATTAGTTATTTCCCCCATTACAGGGGCTGGCACTGGGAAATAAAAGGTGATCTTTTCTTACACAAAAATGTCAAGTTCAGTTTATCTATGAGAGAAAGACACTTTTCTGGAACTCTAATGATATTATTTAGAAAGCTAAAGGTTTCCGCTTTGTAGATTCCCAGAAAGTCATTGCAAATTCAGAAATAAGCATTGGACATAGGTGTTGTATTTCTTATGTCATATATAAGAGGGAGTAGACAGAAACTTATCTTAGCTATCTCAGTAAATATTTCATATTCATAGTAGAATGTAGAAGTACTGGATTGTTTACCCAGTGGCACATTCCAGAACCAGATTTTCTTTATCTCCCCTGCACCTGTTCTTTCCTCTCCTTAAACTACTTTACAATGTTTCATTAATTGTGATTAAAATTAAATTTAAAAAACTCCTACATATTCATATGCTTTATCTTCTTGGTGCAGATTTGTATATCATCTGAAGAGAGTCTATACCCCAAGAGAACTGTAAAACAGAGACAGAAAGATGTGCTAATGAGTTAGGGTTATCATAAAGAAAATTACTAAGGTCTAATAATGTTTCACAATTTTATTAACTGTTGATGACATCTACTGGAAGTCAATTGCTGAGAAATTATTTGTTTATTCTTAGAGAATACTTCCAAAGCCTTGTTAAATGCTAGGAAAGTGACATGGCACTTTAGAAACTCATCTCAGTTATTATTAGCCCCATTTACCAGATAACAAAGTGACAGCTCAGAGAGAGAGATGTGGCTTCTCATATAGTTTGCAAATAGCTAAGCTAGGTGACAAATCATGCTATTTTTATTCAAAGTCCACAAATTATCTTATACTGTTACTATTCACTAATGCTATATTCATGCTTTGTGATGCTAGCCTATTGACCAGTGTTAATAAGCATGTCATAAAATGTTGGCAAAATAGAACTTTTAATCACTAGAAAGAGTATTTAGGAACTGCATCATTCTATCTTGTGAAGCAATTGGTATATATTGCTTTAATGATTTTTTTTTCTTTTTGGTCGGTCATGGGGCCTGAACTCTGGGCCTGGGCGCTGTCCCTCAGCCCTTCAGCTCAAGGCTAGTGCTCTACCACTTGAGCCACAATGCCACTTCCAGCTTTTTTTTTCTACTTTTGTGGTACTGAGGAATTGAATCCAAGGCCTCATGCATGCAAGGTAAGCACTCTACCAGCCTCTAATGATAATTATTTTAAATTGAGAATAGATTTGTTCTAGTCATTTGCAACTGGAGTATGAACAGTCAAACAAAACATGTTCCCTGATTGAATTGGAGTGTATTCTGTAATAACAGAATATTTGTAATGTAATGTACATGTAATATTTCATACATGTAGGTATCATTCTGAACATTCACATAACTATTAGTTTCATTGTTACAAGCAACCGAGGCACAGTTCAAATAACTTGCCTAAGAACCCAAATCCAGATATTGGACCTGCGATTGCAAAGACCGCCACCAGATTTCAGAACCTAAATGTTGAACAAGATCTGCCTAAGAGTACAAACAAAACGCACACACTATACACTAAAAAATGGCCAATGATACCTGACTCCTAATACACACAATGTCATAAATGACCGGGACATTGTTCTAGAATAAGTATTAAAGAGACATGATATTCAATTGCAAAACATGGTTCTAAATGAACCCTGGTCTGGCAAAAACACATACATCTCCTAAAGATGTTTTTTTAACCATTTTGGAAATCTTCGTAAGGCTATTTATTACATAATATTCTTATCTTAAATTTTTTGACTGTCGTTACACTATTGTGGCTGGGGGAATGTCTGTATTTTCGGACACTGTGTGGTTAGTGTATTTAGGGTTGTAGTCTTGTATTTTCTGACAGCTATCAAATAATTCAGAATTTATGCATATATAGAGTGATAAAGCAAACATATCATCTGTTAGCTGTGTTCATGTGTGTGTACATGTGTATGTGTGCACATATGTAGATGTCTTTCTGTCTCTCAATCTAGACAGCACCCATCGCTATTTACTTCTCAATCTTTCCCTGGCCCCAATTTCCCTCTTAAATACAATTTTTGGCAAAATAACTCTCACTAATGTTTTTATGAATCCTCTTTCCTAAGCTTTACCTCTACACTTCAGTTTCTGGTGCTGCCTAAAATATACGCATTTTTCCCATGGCTCCTCTAGGATATACCTAGTCGGCATGCTTAGATTTCTGAGGTCCTATTGAAAAGGAATAACATAGCCCCAGGGACTCACTATGGGGTGATCTGTAGTCCGTCCAGGATATGTGAAATGATTCTGGAGCTCTAGAAGGATATTAAAGAAATATTCAATAGAAAATTCACCTTTCAAAATATCTTTACATCCAAGCTCTGGTCTTTGTTTTGTAGTATTGGCCAAGTGTCACACTTGCTAACCAAACACTGTACCACTTGGGCTATGTCTTGTTTTAGCATTTTGTTGTTGTTGTTAGGGTTTTGTACTTTTAGCCTAGGTCTCACTTGGACTCTGATACTCCTACTTATGCCTCCTGAGTAGCGGGTATTATGCTCATCTTGATTTTTGAAATAGTGTTTTTCCCCAGAAAAACAACAAATCAAAGAAAGGCTGGGTAAATGGGATTGCATGAAACTGTAGAGCTTCTGCATGGCAAAAGACATAGCTACCAAGATAAATAGAAAGCCCACAGATTGGGAGAAGATCTTCACTACCCATACAATGGACAAGGGCCTCATGTCTAAAATATACTTAGAACTCAAAAAATTAAACAGCCCAAAAACAAATCCTCAAAGAAACAACCAACCTATTAATAAATGGGTTAAAGACTTAAAGAGAGACTTCTCTGGAGAGGAAATAAGAATGGCCATTAGACACATGAAGAAATGTTCAACATCTCTGGCCATAAAAGAAATGTGAATCAAAACAACATTGAGATTCCACCTTACCTCAGTCAGAATGGCCATTATCAGGAAAAGTAATAATAACAGATACAGGTGGGGATGTGGTCAAAAAGGAACTCTATCACCCTCTTGTTGGGAATGTAAACTTGTTCCACCACTCTGGAAAACAATATGAAGGTTCCTAAAAAGACTAAACACAAAGTTTCCCTATGACCCAGAAATCCTACTCCTGGGCATTTACCCAAATGATCACGAACAAGGCCATTATAATGCTACCGTACAACTAAGTTCACTGCAGCATTATTTACCACAGTTAAGATGTAGAATCAGAAAATGTACATATACCCAATGGAATTCTATGCTTCTATCAGAAGGAATGACATTGACCCAGTCATGAGGAAATGGAAAGACTTGGAAAAAAATCATATTAAGTGAAGTAAGCCAAACTCAAATAAACATAGGCTGCATGGTTCCTTTTATTTGTAATAACTAGTATGTCTAGGATAGTTCTAGCAGAGCATCACAATAGCTCAAGAGCTATGTATATATGACTATATAAAATGACGCTAATCAAAATGAACTCCCAAGATATGGAAACAAAAGGTTTGTTGGATTTTTTTAGTGTACTGTTTGCAGTTATTTTTTTATTGTCTTTCTTTTTTTTTTTCTCTTTGGTTTATTCTCTGTTGTCACTGTGTTTGATTTCAGTACTCGTTGTCTTGTATATACATATTTATTTGCTTTGGGGAAGGGAAGGGGAATCACAGAAACTGTGAGACACAGGCAAAGGGTAAGCCAATGCCACAGCCATACTCAGAGGACATTATGTTGGAAGTGAACTTTACAATGTGGGGAGGAAGGGAGTCAGGGGAGGGAAAGAGGGAGAAAATGAAGGATAGGGTAACACTGTTAGACAAGAATTGTACTCATTTCCTACCTTATGTAATGTAACCCCTCTGTACATCACCTTTACAATAAAATATTTTTTTAAAAAGAGGAAAGTGACAGCTAGACAAGTAGACTGACAAGAGGTGGGTCCTGTGGGAACTGCTATGCCTCAACATTGAATGCTGGTGTGACCCCCCCCCCCCCCCACACACACACACTATCAAGTTCCTATGCTAAAACCTAATACTCAAGGTGCTAGTATTAAGAGGTAGAGCCTTGGGGAAGTGGTTCATTCATGAGAGCTCCACCCTCAAGTATGGGATTAATGCCCTCACAAAAGAGGACCTGGGAAGCTACCTTATTTTTGGCCATGATAAATTATTCAACAATGTACAACCCAGGAGGAACAACTCTTTCCACACACCAGACCTGCTGGCACTTTGTTCCTAGATTCCCCAGGCTCCAGAAAGATGAACATGCGAATAATCAATTTCTATTGATTGTAATTTACTTGGTCTGTATAGCAGACTCATAGACTAAAAGAAGGATAGTGGCAGAGGAGTTTGCTTGATTTTGTTTTGTTTCACAAAAAGTGACAGATACAGGGCTGGGAAGGTGGCTCAGTGGTAGAGCGCTTGCCTTGCATGCCTGAGGCCCTGCGTATGATTCCTCAGCACCACATAAGCAAAAAGGAAAAAGCCGGAAGTGGTGCTGTGGCTCAAGTGGTAGAGCACTAGCCTTGAGCTGAAGAGCTGAGGGACAGCGCCCAGGCCCAGAGTTCAGGCCCCATGACCGGACCAAAAATAAAAAAATAAGAAAAAATAAAAAAAGTGACAGATACAGAATTATGGGAAAACCTTCCTATTTTAAAATATTGTCTCCTGTATCCCTATTTAAACGATTTGTTTTTTCCCCCTCCCCTCCACAAATTATACCGACATCTATTACAGTGAAAGCAGGGGTTATACTGTGGGGGAGAGACATACAAATTGCAACAATGAGATGTACAAGTCGTTATGTCGAAAACTAACTTTACAACTTTGGTGATGGGGGGGGGGTGTACGGGGAGGATTGGATGGGGGGACTGGTGGAGGATGGGAAGGGATGGGAAGGGGAAACAAAGGAGGAGGCTACAATGCTTGATAAGAAATGTACTCATTATCTTGCTCATGTAATTGTAACCCCTCTGTACAGTATTTTCACAATTTAAAAAAAAGAAAAAAATAAATAAAATATTGTCTCAAAACCTATTGAGCTTTAATTAATTAATTAGTCTATCTATGACTTACATACAATATGGCTTCTCTTTTATTCAAAAATATTGTTGGAGGCATTGAGTCCTGAGATATATGCTGCCCTAAATGGCAACAAAAGTGTTAAAAGTTGAAAATGATCATCTTAATTATAAAAATGTTTTATATGTGTATGGGTATATAGAAATATAGAAATGTATGCATGTGTCTATGAAATCTCTAGTCTTAATTTGTACTGATCATTTTTATTCAAATGTTATTGTAAAGCTGATGTACAGAAGGGTTACAGTTACATACGTCAGGTAATGAGAACATTTCTTTTTGAACAATGTCACCCTCTCCCTCATTTTTTCCCACTTTTTCCTCTCCTGACCCCCTCCCACCCAAGTTATAAAGTTCATTTCCAACATAGTGTCCAGTGAGAATCATTGCTGAATTGGTTCACCCTTTGTCCCACCATTTTTGTGATTCTTCTTCCCCACCCCAAGTCAGATAAACTTATACCTCAATTCCTTTTGTATATAAACACATAAGTACTAGAATAGTCATTTTGTACCTCTTTAAATTCCAGAAGGTATTTGTTTTAAAATCAGATTTATAAAGGCTACAGCTGTTCCTTAAGTTGTTCCTTAATAAGCAATATGCTCTAACTAAATTCTTTGGTTAAAAAAAAAACCATAATCTCCAAGAAGATTAGTATGGTTAATGATGGCTATACCCTCTTCTCAGGAGAAAGATGTCTGTGAGAAGGGTAAACTCCAGGACAATTTTGAATCAGCCCTACAATTTCATAATAGTAATGTAAAAGCCCACAGTGACCAAGGTAATATGAATTCAGGAAGAATATTAACTAGCTAAATCCAACAAAGAAATAATTTCCACTATGGCCTCATAGTATCCAAGCTTGACTCAATTTAAATGTTGCACGATATGACAGGTTATACAACTATACAAAAATAAAATTGGTTCATCACCACTTTGGCTTGAGATAAGTCTCCTGAATCTCTACAGACTGTGCTGAGGTTTCTCTTCTCACATAGGCAATGAGCCAGGTGGTTTGCCTTTCTGTTGGAAAGGACAGCAATGTTCCTTTTTGGCACTAGGCCCTCCTCTGGCACTAGGCCCTCCTCAAACAGGAAGCCCTGGCACACAGGATTTCTGTGAATTGCCTGATCTATCACTGATTTATTAGTCAATGTGAAGAAAAGAGGCCAAGGAAGAATGCACTTTTCCATGTAAACAGATAACAGTTGGAAATGAGTGAGTCTTTCTAAACCCTGGCCTAGCCATATTCAGTAAGCATTGGATTACTGGGTTCAGCCACCTCAGGGGACTCCACCTTCGCCCTCTGTGCCTGTGTGGGAGAAGGCCTGCCAGGGCCAGGAAGCTGATGGTGTGTGCTGCAGGACCTGAGCAGTGTCCACCCTGCTTATACTCACTGCTGCTCTGTCCATGGCTTCACGCACTTTATGAGGAAGAAGCTTGTTGGAAAACACCATGTGCTGAGCAGAAAGAAACTACATTCCCACTAGGAGCTTGTTTTGTTTTGTTTTTTCATGTTATCTACCATAATGTATAAAATGATAATTTCCTGGTTTTGTGTCTTCTCGATGCTGATGACTTCTTCTGAGTGCGAGTGAAAAAGCTGGATGCTTCTAAAAGTGCTTCTCCTTCTCCTCCCATTTCTTGTCTCCAGAGACATTTTAGGGTTGGGGAGCCACGAATAGATGGGTAATAGGAGTCATAATTGATGAGATGGAAAGCTTGCATATGTTGGAAAGTAGATTCATGTTCTCAGCTTGCCAAAGGCCAACTAACCGAAGATGAAGACAGCAGGCAGAGAGTGAAGTAAGGAAAACAACAACAAATGAATACTGTAATTCCTTTTTCCTCTCTTCCTCCTGCCTTCGCTAGTCTGCTTCCATTCTGTCCTTCATTTCTCTTTCTCCCCTTTTCTTCTTCTCTCCATCTACTCTTCCTCCTCCTTCACTCCCTCCCCCCTTCTCTCTCTCCATCTCTCCCCTCCTTAGTCAAGATTTGAGATTTAGAATGCTTGGGAGAAAACAGCACATGGGGAGGGGAAGATATTTTCAGTTCCTGATAGCTCCTTCTGAACCTTCTTATTAGCTTGATCTGGGTTTCTAAGATGGCTCTGACATGGGTTTTTTGTTTTGCTTTCCCAGAGCCACATCCTCCTCACCCCCCCATCACTCTCTAAACACACACTTTGAGATGCGTGAATAAGCCATACAACACCTCTGGGCCTGGCTGCAGAAGTATTTCTCAAGGGCCCATGCATTTCCTTGTGAAAGGAGGTTAAAAAAGACAGTAGTGACTCTGTGCACCAGAGCCGCTGCACAGTTCTATTTTCCCTGTAGCCACTCTTGCTTTGACCCTGGCAAAGGACAATAGGCTTCCACCCAAGAACACCACCGCCTTCCAGATAGCAATCATCGCAAGCATTGCTCTAAAAGAAGAGAGCCCTGAAACCTGGAAACCAGGAAATACCTTACACCTATGTTTTTCCATGTACTAAGTCTTAGAAGAAATGACAAGCAAGAAGGAAGGCAGGCTCAGAGCAAGTTCTTTCAAACTGAAAAAGAAAGAAAAAAAAATGGTAACATGATAATAAAGATTGTAGTTAAGAAAATCTGTCTTCACCCAATCCTCCCCAGATTGGGGGGTGGGGGGGGGGGTAGGGGGAGGATGGGAAGGGATGGGAAGGGGAAACAAAGGAGGAGTCTACAATGCTTGATAAGGAATGTACTCATTATCTTGCCATTTAATTGTAGTGTATTTTCACAATAAAAATAAAAATAAATAAATAAAAAGAAAATCTGTCTTAACAGGGTCTCTCATGCTTTTGAAGAAAATCTTTCTTAACAGGATCTCTTTTGTTTTCCTTTTTGATTTTTTTAATGTTTTTGTTTTTAATTGTAGGGATTGTGGGGAGGGCTCCTGAATGACAGCCAAGCTTTCAGAAGATGGTGTTTCATGCTGAACTGCAGATGGCAAAACAAGCTGACTTCTGGTGCACTGAGCTGGCTGCGGTGGCCAGCACAAGCTTTTTGCCACCCACAGAACTCTAGAGCCTCACAGATTTGCAGCTTCTGGTCTCAGACTTGTAGAAAGGATCTGGTTTCTTTTGGCTCAGAGGGAGTTCTGGCTGGAGGCCTTTGTCTTGTAAATGTTAACTTGCCAAGGTCTGGTAGCTCCTAGCCATCAAGAAAAGCTCATGATGTTACAAGGCCTGCCTTGCCTAGCACCAGTTTGTGACCTTGGAACAAACAACCTTGGCTTCCTTGGGACTTGGCTTCCTAGGAACATTGATCAGTGATGATCGAGTACCACAATTTACAAGTATGTTTTACTTCAGGATACAGAATAAGTATAATTTATATATTGCACTTTGATTTATTACTAAAATGAATTAAACACTTTGTAAGATACCATTTACTACCTGCAGTATGCACTCGTGTAATTTTTATTTCTAGATAGACAGATGCTAGATTAATTGATGATAGGTTGATAGATAGAAATGTACATACGTTTATGTATTCATGTACACATAATTACACGCAGAGATACATATAAAGATATATAGATACAGAAATGATAGGTAAATGCTGATCATGGTCCATTCAATATATTTAAGGACCATAAAATGAGTCAGTGCTTTCTCTTGGCAAAAGTATCATCAGGTCCATAGATCTTTCCATAAGTGATGGAAATGAGCATTTGGACATATCTTAGAGGATTGATTTGTCAATGGTAATGCCAGTCATAAAGGTCACTACAATACCCAGGCCTATTTATATCACTTACCTCATTTAATATCCAAAGTTTTCCTATGAGGAAGGTACATTGATTCTTCTCATGTTCCACATAATAGTAGCATGACACACAAAGGTTTATAATTTCCCATTGACACAAAATTGTGAAGTGGTGGAACTATCCCTTAGACTAACTTGATTCCAGAGCTTCTATTCTTCAGATAACTCCACTCTGCTCCCTTCCCACTAACATTGCCATCTTTAGTTAATAGAGTTCAAACAACATTTAGACCCAGTTCCTCATGCAGTATTCTTTCTCCCAGCTCACATTATCCCAAGGAATGACCTTGGGAGAAAAAAGAGGAAACTTGGGAGGAAGAAGTGGGAGAAAGAGTTCTCAAGCTCAGACCCCTAGAACTGTTGAGCTTTTGCTTTTGTAAGCAAATTAACGTTGTCTATTTGTAAATTTAACTAGAAAAAAATGAACACTGGGAATGACTAAAAATAGACTGGCTTCAGAAAGGACTGAACTTTCACACCTTAGGCAGTCTTCACCTTCTACCAGGAAGGAAAGGATGGCCTCCAGCCACAGGTCCTTGTCACAGGAGGCTGTGAAGATGGTGAAAATTGCATGGTAAATGCTCCCTTTGTTTAATGTTTTCCTTCTCCCCCAAGGCTGGGTACGGGGACATGAATGGCCTCAGTTCACAAAGTTGACCCTGAAAGATTTGGTCAAGACTTCAGGAAGGGCTCAGAGGAAAATAAAAAAGAATCTCAGAGAAAAAAAAATCAAAAAAGGACAGAAATGGCCATTAATGCTACTGGTTGATTAGAATAGCTGAGGTGAGCCAGGTAATGGGAAAATCAGAACATGTCATTCTGTTCGCCACTCAACCTCCCTTTCCACTTGCAGGAATATCCTATTACAGAAAAGTGTGTGCAGATGTTATAGTTTGGGTTTTGAAGGTCTCTGAAAGCCTGTGTGTTAAAGGCCCCATGCCCAGCCCAGAATGTTATGGCAGGTTGTGGAACATTTAGTAGATGTGGCCTGGTGAAGTAAGGATAGATCACCTTGAAAAGGATGCATCCTTTGCTTCCCAGGAGCCATAAGGTAAGCAGTCCTCTTCCACTGTGCACTCTTTCCTTGATGTACTGTTTGCTCACAGGCCCAAAACAATGGAGCCAGTAACCAGGGACTGAAACCAAAAACCAAATCAAACTTTAAGTATTATGATCTTGTAATAGAAAGCTGACTAACATAATAGTACTTATTCAAGGACTGTTGAAAATATAAAGAGGTTTTTGTCCTGTCCCCTTTGACTTAATTTCTACCCTCTCTTATTTCTTTTCTGCTTTGTTTTACTTCTTAGCACATATCGCCACCTGAAATATGGTTCATTATTTAGAGCAATAGGAGATCTCAGAGTGAATCTAAGATGTAAGTTTTTTTTCCTATGATACTCCAGTCCCTAGAACTGAGCCTGACACTTGTTAATAAATGAATGATCAAAAAGCAAAAAAATAGTTAATGGGTAAATATGGTTGCAAAAATATGGATGATTCTAACCAATAAAGAGACATAAAAAACAGAATATCCAACCTAACTCTAGACAAGAAGAGGAGGCAAGATGAGAAGACCTGGTAAGCCTTTTTTGGTTTCAGAAAGAGGACCATTAATCTTTTCTGCAAAGTAACTAGAAGTCTGATTTATAGTCCTCTCTCTGGCTTTCCAAAAGCAAAAGACTGCTAGTTCTATTTATAGAAACAGTCACATGATCTGCATTAGAATCTACTAGAAATTAACCTCACTTTACCAATTAAAAAAAAAAAAAGGTAGGTGGCTGGGAAGGTGGCTCAGTGGTAGAGCACTTGCCTTGCATGCTTGAGGCCCTGGGTTCGATTCCTCAGCACCACATAAGAAAAAAGCCGGAAGTGGCGCTGTGGCTCAAGTGGTAGTAGCCTTGAGGGGAAGAGCTGAGGGACAGAGCCCAGGACCAGAGTTCAGGCCCCACGACCGGACTCAAAAAAAAAAAAAAAAGGTAGGCAAAAAAGTTAAGCAACTCATTCATAATAGCCAAAACGTGAAAACAACCAAGTGTCTAATAATGAAAAAGGGAATAATTAAAATGTATTGATGATATATTATGTGGCAATATAAAGAAATAAAGTAATGATACATGGATACATGAAAAGACTATGCTAAGTAAACAAGAGACAGAAAGTCATTAACTGTATGATTTCATTTATTTCTGAAGTTTATAAGTAAATCCACAGGGGAAAAATACATAGAGTAGTGAAATTATTTTGGAACTACAGAGAGAGGATGGTTGTATAATACTGTGAAAATATTACATATTACTACATTGTACACTTCGAAGTGGTTTAGTTTATGCTGTCTGAATTTCACTTCAATAAATTCAACATAAAAGTTAAGAAATTTGTACAGAGATGAAGGGTACTAAAAGTTTTCATATCAATTCATTTGATGCATATTCTGGTACATTCTTGCCATCAGAGGCTTTTTTTTTTCTTTCTCCTAAATGGAAAATATTTGAGCTAAAAAGTACCTGGAATCACATTTACCATATGCATTCTTTGTTTTGCTTTCTTTCTTGTTTTCTTTTAACCATCTGCATTCTTAACCTAAACACACAGAAATATTCTAGGACGTCTAGGAATTCTAGAATGAGAGAGAATATTTTATGTAAGTACATACGCAAGTTTTTCCTGGTAAAGAGTTGTTTCATTCTGTTTCAAAGATGTCTGAGACCCCAAAAGTCAAAAAGTTACAGTCCAAACCTAATAGCAACAGTAATAGAGAAGTAAGTATTAGACATCATTCTTCTAATTCCCACCACGCAGTCCTTGTTTTACACCATAACTCTCCTTTCTCTCATCACTTCATGGTGACCTAAACTCAGAGAACTTGTTTTCTTATAAAGCTATATGACTGAAGGAAAATAATATGAAACTGTTATTAAAATCTCCTCGGTTCAATGATCTTTTAAAATGAAGCAATGATAATGAATAACTTAAATTGACCAAACTTACAAAATATATTGACCACTAAAAAAAAAGATCAGTAGGAAAAACTTCAAAAATGATTTTTTTTAATGCTCAAACAAAACCTGCCTCACAGTAAAACAAAGTCATATGAAACTGGCACCTCAGCAGACTTAAAAGCATCTTATACAAACAGGAAAAACAATCAACAAAATGAAAGGTCCATTTATAGAACAGGAGGAAACAAAAAAATACCCACTGGTAATGAGAGACAAATAAATAAAGAATATTATAATACTGTTATGATACAGACAAATTACTTTTAATTTTAGCAAAAAACTGAGGTAAAAATATTAAGAATCATTTCATAAATTGTTGTGCTGTTATATGGGGAAAAAATCACAATACAAAAATATGTAAATTGCAGCTCATTAGGATGTTAAAAATAAGATGATGTTAAGTGAATTGAACTCCAAGATATGGAAGCAAGAGGTTTTTCTTTGTTGTTGTTGTTTTTGATGTACTATGTAATTTCTTTTTGATTTGTGTTTTTCTTCCAATGGTTTATCTCCTCTTATCATTGTATTTGATACCCTGAGTATTGTATATACATTTATCTGAATTAGGAAAGGGAAAGGAAACGACAAAATGGTGAGAAAAAGACAAAGGGTGAACCAATATGACAGCAATACTCACAAGACACTATGTTGGAAATGAACTAGTCAACATGGGGGAGGGAGGAAAATAGGAGAAAAATGAGGGAGGGGGGAACAAGTTTGACAAGAAATGCACTCACTACCTCAATGTATGTAACTGTAACCCCTCTGTACATCACCTTGACAATAAAATTAAATTTTAAAAAAATATGGGGAAAAGTCAATATACAGGGTCTGGATTCTTATTTTATACTACACAGATAAATCAACTCAAAATGGATCAAAAACTTAAGCATAAAATGAGGAAATGTAAAACCACTAGAATAAAACATAAGGAGAAACTTTAATATTAATGTTAAAGATTCATTGTATATGTTATCAAAAACAGATCATAAAAGCAAAAATAGACAAGTGGAGCCATATCAAACTAGAAAAGGTTTTATGGTAAAAGAAACAATCAACAAAATGAAAAAGTGAGCTATAGAACAAGAGAAAATAAAGCCATGTAGCTAATAGAGGTTAATATAAAAAGATATATACACGAGTCTTACAAGCAACAGAAAATAAGGTAATAACTGGAATTAATCAACAGACTTGCATAGTTGTTTTTTAAAGAAGACATACAAATGAACAACAAATAAATGAAAAGGTGTTGGACAGTACTATCAGGGAAATGGAAGTCATCCAAGTATGAAGTGGTATTTCATTGTTGTTTGGATATCCACAGGTTGCAGGGAATAATTGAAATTTCAGCTTTTCATCAAAGGATACACAGTTTCAGTTATGGGAGATGAATTTGCTCTAGAAATATGTTGTACTGTTTTTAACAGTTCTGTAACTAGGTGTTGGTGGCTCACATCTGTAAGTCCTAACTGTAAGCCCTAACTATTCCAGAGGCTGAGATCTGAGGATCATGATTAAAAGGCGGCCCACGCAGGAAGTCTGTGAGACTCTAATCTCCAATGAATCACACACACACACACACACACAGAGCCAGAAGTAGAGTTGTGACTCAAGTGATAGAGTACTAGCCTTAAAAAATAAAAAGCTAAGGGGAAATTTCTAGGCCCTAAATTCAAGATCTACTACCAACACACCAACACACACACACTCACACACACACACACACTGTATCATACAGTTAAAATTTGGTTAAGAGTCTATATTAGGTGCTCTTGTTACAAATATATGTGTATGTACATATTTATATATACATACATATGCATATCTGTGTGCGCATGTGTATGTGTGTATATAGATATACATATATGTATATGTATGTGTACATAAATACCACAAAATAGAATTCAAATTAGAAACCTAAGAATATGTTCCCAGTCATGTGATTCTTTTAGTTTTACCATCTAGAAGACTGGATCTGTAGCATCAGCTTATCCTTCTATTTCCTGGCAGAAGACAGAGCTGGAACTTGAGCGCAGAGCTCTTTTCCTCAAGTGTTAATGGGAACTCCAGGAGGAACACTCACTTTAGAATCACCTTATTTGAACTGGGACAGTGTCTCTCAAGCATGAGTTACCTGGTCCTGCTGTCCTCTTTACGTCAGATTCTGAGCCAGTTCTGGAGAGAGGACAGGGTTTCTCCTTTTACCAAACTCTCAGATGTTTCTAGAACAAACCGTGTCAAGGCACCGGAAGACTAGCCTTTGAACAGTGGTGTCTATCAAGTGTTTAATTTGCTGTATAAGTCTTCTGGAGAGACTGGTGTCAAACAGTATTCCAAGCTCTTCATTCCTGGAGATTGAGATTGACCAGGTGTGGAATGAGGCTCGGAACCTGCATTTTAATGCCACAGGGATCAAAAGGCAGTTGGAGAACTATAGCTCTAAAGTAGAGCCCTCTCTACTTTGTTTTGAGTGTCTTCTTTTTTTTTTCTAAGAGGAAGGATTAAGCTCAAATGATATTTGGCATTGGGGCTGGCAATGGTGCCTTTGCTCAGTTTCAAATGACCTCAAGGTAAACCCTGAAAACTGCACCAGGAAAGTATCTCTAGATTACCCAAACAGGGTTGCCAGTACTCACCCATTTGCTGACTTGCCATTTCTGTGTCAAGTCATTTATTTTATAAAGCAAGACCTGTGGAATAAGAAATCAAACATGTTGTAGTGAAATTTGAAGGGTGAAAATATATTAGAGTTCACCCAGACTTTTTTTTGTTAAAAAAAAAATAAGATAGTGGAGACTTGGTTAAATAAGTTGCCCATTTCCTGTTACAAAAAGAAAGTATTTTCCCCAGATTGAGGATTGCAAATGCATGATGCTAAGTGAAACAAGCAAGATTGAAAAAGCAACATATTAAACAACTCCACTTTTAAGCAAATTTGGGAAAGATAAAATTATAGGGATAACTCACAGTTGTTGGCTGGTGACAGTGTAGGGACCAGGATTGAAAATAACAGAGCAGGAGAAGTGTTTGGGAAGCAATGAAACTCTTCTATATTTACTTGTGGTGATTACTTTATTAACCTTTAACATTTCAGAGCTTCTAGAAAAAAACACTAAAAACATTTTGTACTATGTAATTTACACCCTGATAAATATGACTTTCAAAAAGGTTGTGAATAGTGGTTGCTCAAATTAAAAAGAAAAAAAATTCTTGTTTAGCCTTTTTTCAGCTATAACTGATGTTAAAACCAAAAACTGAAAATGAATAACCTAGAATCAAATCTTCAAATAATGATCTCAAAGTGTCAAATTAATACTTCTTTTAAAAATGAAGTGTGTAAGGGTCAGACATAGTGGCACACACCTGTCATCCTAGCTACTTGGGAAACATAATTGGAAGATAATGGTTCCAGGACAGCCTGTACAGAAGTTAATGAGATTCTTTCTCAAAAACAAGCCATCTGTACACATCTATAATCTCAGCTGTTCGGAAGGTAAGATAGAAAGGGCCTATCTGAGGCCATTCCAGGAGAAATCTTGAGACCCTGTGTAGAAAAATAAAAGGAAAAGCAAAAGGATTAGAAGTATGGCTAAATTGGTACAGCGCCTTGTCCAGTAAGTGAGAGAGGCCCTGAGTTCAATTCCTAGTACTGCAAAATGCATGCATGCATACATACATATGTATATATGTACATATATATATACACACACACAGAAACAAACAATTCCTTGGGTTTTGTTCTCAGCACAAGTAAATAATATATATTCATTTAACATATTAATAATACATTGTTTAGTACATAAATAGTAAATGAAAATGAGGCATGTTGAAGCACATTACTCATAAAAATTTTGATAATTAGTTGAATTTTTGGAAACTAAAGATTATACTGGTTAAAAATTATAATATTATTTTAAATATCTAAATTCTATCTCATTCTTTTGAAATTCTTCATTAATTTGTAATGTAGTAGGAAAATATAATTTTAAAATACACACACACATATATGTATATCTATGTATAGATATACATATATATATATATATATATATATATATATAGTGAAGTCATTCTCAAAAAGTTACTCTGCTGCTGGCAATGTGTGACTTTTTAAACTTTAATGTGCACTGGAAGTACCCAGGATCTTATTAAACTACAAAAGTGACTTAGAGATGGGATTGGGGCTGTTCCTACATTTCTAACCATCTCTTAGTGATGCCATTACAGCAGGCCCAACAGTCATACCTTGAAATGAAGGACTCCTAGTCTAGTTTCCTGAAGAACCATGCAGCTGATTCACAGTAACAACCAACATATTCAATTCTTCTTGGATTTTGGACATGAATCTTCATTAGCCAACAGGCCAGCACTCCTAGTGACTTCCTACTACATGTGCCCACAGAGAAAATTATTCCCATTCCCTGCGCTCAAAGGCTGGTTGTACTTAGCTTGTTGCTTATCCACCTGCTTGGGCTGCATTAGAAAGAAGAAAACATTATCTAATAATAGCGGTGCCTCATATTTGCACATGGTTTATAAGTTACCAAATACACTCATACCTGTGTACTCATATCAGCCCCATGATGCTCCAGGTAGAACAAAGCAGGTGGATTAAAGGCCCATTCCCCAGGACTGAGCAGGCAGAGTGTTTTCAGAGTTGGAGTGATCAGGAAGAGCAGAAAGGAAAATGACCCACGAGTTTGACTATGGGGAGCAGGTAGGGGATGCAGTAGGTGAGGAGTGGAGGCAGGCGGAGAGATTTATTGAGACCAGTTTCTCAAGACCAATAAAGTCATCAAGAGAAATCATGCTTTCATTTTAATCTGTAGGAAGTAGACATCATGGTTTTTTTTTAAATTAATTCAGGGACTGATATAATCAAATTCACCACAGACATGTTTGCATTTGATATAGAGAAGACTGGTGAAAGTCCATTTATGGAGCTACTGAAGGGAAAGTAAAAATGATAACAAAGTCAAGAGTGAGGGAAAATATTTACAGGCCTTTATTTCTGATTGAGGGAATTCTGAGAGTTGAAACTATCCAAAAACATTAAGATTTTATGTCCAAGGCCTAGATAGAGTGTGTGCCTTTTAAATTGATTAGGACTCACCTGTCAATTGAGACTAAAGAAATAAATTCCTGGAAGACACACCTGGTTTCCACTGCCGTGTTCACTGCAGCATTGCCAAAAGAATAAACACTTGAAAGCAAGCTACATGTTCAAAATGGAATGATTCGATAAATAGGTGTAAGACTGAGGAACATTTCAAAGGATATATTTTTTAACTCTCTAAATAGAGGTAGTTTCCTGACAGGAAAACTACTGTTTTAATAATATCAATTTTCCCAAATTAATATATGTGTGATATAATGCCAAAGAAATATTTGGAGTTGGGCAAATTAAGCCTGAAATTTATCAAGAAAAAATTTAAAGCAAAGAATACTAAAGTGTTTGTACTTATAGATATTATAATAAACTTGTTTGTTAGTTAAGCCGTCTATTGGGGACAGACAAACAGGCATCTCAAATAGAATAGTGAAATCATTAGAGAAAGCAATGGAGGAATTATAGGAGGAGTTCAATAGAAAAATGAGGAATGAGGAATTGAAGACGCATTCAAAAGAAGATTAATTTAACTTTCTACCTCAATTATATTTAAAAATAAATCCCAAGAAAATTAAAATTCTGTTTGAAAAGGAAGCCAGTCCTTCATCTATACTACATAGAAAAAAAGCAAGACAGAAACCCTTCGCTGCATATTATGGACAAATTGGACTAGGTGAAAACTTTTAAATGTTCAGATAGTGAAATGGACACAAAATCAGAGGAAACGTGACAGATATAAAAACATGTTTGCAACACATTTAGCAAATCACTAATGAGTCTAAAACACTTCAACATTAGTTTTTTTTACCAAGTCTAATATCTCCAGAGAAAATTAAGCATAGGATTCAATAACTACAGCATTCAAATATTCTACTCACACTAAGCTCCATGAACTCAATTTTGCAAGGAATCATGAGACTATGAGCTAGAACTTATCTTACTCATCAGAGTAGCAAGATTAGATTGATAAAGTCAGTGCTTGCAAAGAAGTGAGAAAACATACTGAGAATGTATTTCAATAAACATTTGAGAAGAGAATTTGGAAGCAGACATAAAAATTTTTTGAATATCCCTAGCCTATGAGTCACTTTTAGAACATTCTCTTACAATAGTTTTAGAGAGCAATTTGGTAACTAGCTATCAAAATTTAATTCAGTTTTTCTTTTTAAATTGCATCTCATGTTGTAGCCTAGGCTAGCTTCAAATTCAAAGTCCTTCTGCTTCTGCCTCTGAAGTTCTGGGACTACAGGCAGATACCTAGATATTTGTCAAAAAGAATTTATGGTCATTCCTTTGACCCCCAAATGACTTTTGTTTTAAGAGTTACCAAAAGTCTAGCAAATAATAAATTATAAGCTATATAGGCTACAATGTCATGTTATATACATATATATGTATGTCATATATATACATACATATATATATAACTACATTAAAATTTTGAAAAGATAAGTCATTGAAAAAGCTTTTTAGTTTTAAAGTTTAAAAATTCATGCACATGCATATAAAAAGAATGACTACACACAGTGGAAAAAGGAAAGGGATATTCACATGTTAATGGTGGTTTCCCCTAGAAATGGGTTTAAGTTAAAAAAAGAGGATGTGTGACTTGGAAGGATTTTTATCTTACAGATATAGTTGTAGTTGTTGGGGTTTTTGTATTTTGGGGGAGGAGGGAGTTGGAGTCATTTGTGTGTTTGTTGGTTTCATAGCAGTTCTGGGTTTGACTCAGTATTTCTAGCATTTTTCTCTTCTGTTATTTTAAAAAATGAGAGTTGTCTTCAAAGGAGGAAAATGATAAACAAAATTATCCATGTTCATGGAGAAAGAGAAATGGTGGGAAAAGCAACCTACAAATGCCAGAGAGACAGAGGGTACTGGAGTCCAGGATGCAGGAGACTGAAAGCCAATGGTGCAGGAGACTGAAAGCCAAGGAAGGAGAGTTACAGAGCTGGGGACAGGCTTATAATGGCCCAGCCCAGAGGGCAGCCAATGAGCAGTAGAAGGTAGCTGAAAACCAGGAGCCCTGCCAGGGACACCCAATCATAGAACACATGGATACTTGAAGGTGGTAGTGTGAGTATCAGGTAAGGCTTTGGGAGAGAAAGAAATCAGGAAACTGAGGAATGTAGGTTGGTCCTGCCTTAAGTTTCACAAATGAAGAAGGGAAGGAATTACATTGTAAATCGACCTAAAGGGCCAGCAGGAGCAGGGAAGATATGAGGAAGCAGCAGCCCAAGAGACAGAAAGAATAAATATACAAGGAAGGTAGACAGGGAAGGGGGTGGGGGGGAAAGGCACTTCACAATACTGAAGTTTGTATTACAGAGCAGGCCTTTTGCATATGCTCTCACTATTGATATTCTCCTTATCAGTTTTTGAAGCATATGTCTCTGTGCCTGATCTAACAGCAAGTGAAGCTCAAAGTAGCCAAATATATAGTAAATATGTGCCAGTGCCTGGGCATTTTCCTCTGCCTTGAATACCGAGCAAGGTCTTGGAGACAGAAAAGGATTCCGGCACTAAGCTGGAAAGTATCAGCTGGGAAAGAAAAGGCAAGAACATATCCACTGAGACAGGTACATAAGCAAGAAGAGAACCCTAGCAAAGGGGCAAAGCATGGCATTGTGTGGGAAAGGAAGCCTTAACAAAACAGGGAAGAAGATGAGGCCCATAACTGATTTTATTAGCCCAGTATGAGAGGCCAAGGCAATTCACTGACTGTGAGTGTCAAATGTCAGTGGCTTAGGGACAGTGCCTGTGTGCTGCACAAAAGCTACACAAAGCTAAGCTTGACCTTTTCACCCAATGAAATGTGGACTAGTCATTCAACAGCTAATCTGCCACCTGCAAGCCAGGAGTACAGAGGAGCCATGAGGTAGGTAGAACAGCAAGTCCTTGTCTTCTGGGAGTCAGCAGTCTGCTGTCACTGGGAGTGAATATTTTCCTATCTGTTGCAATAATCTGATTCGGAAAACAATAGAACTGAGCAATCTCTTACTTTTCAGAGATCAGAAAGGTAGAAATACACACATACAGCCCCCAGGTTATAATGGCTATTTTAAAAAATATTTTAATGATGCAATAGCATACCTGTATAACCATTCTGTTAAAAGAAGCTTCAGCTTAGGCTCTGCCCCATTCCTTCAAAAATTGTAGACTAATGTGTTTTGAGTATGTTTAGGAGGCAAGACTAAATAAACTATGATGTTCAGTAAGTTAGGTGTATTTAATGTGTGTGTGTGTTTTTTACTTAAATGGTTTGGAGTTAACCATGGGTTTATGGTGACATAACTTCAGTGTTTGGTCCAGAAATATCTATATTCTGATATTGAGGATGTCACCCAAAGGTTTTGAAAAATTTGGAGTTATATATCTTCTTAGACAGTCATGAAGCTAGTAGATCTAGATACACCTCAATGATCAGAAGCAGCATACACAGCCTGAATGGGAGAGATGCATTCCCCTTCCCCCAAGAACACCCATGGGAGTTTAACTTGTACAAGGACAAGTTATTGAATAGGAAGCAATAAGTGATTATGTTTGTGTTGGTATCTCCTCTAATCCAAAAAGATCACCAAACATCGTGGGGTTTCAATGGCTTCCTGAGGCTTGGCAGCTGACTGCTTCTGAATGTCATTTACAGATCATTGCAGACTGTCAGTAAGTTAAAGGGGGGAACTCTGGTGTTCAATAACTTCTTTTTTCCATTTTGTTTTAACCTCACCAGTCTTTGTTTAAAATATCTTCTTGATGGCCCTCTGAATTATATAACTATCAGATGCAATATTAATTAATAACCTCAGGCAACTGTTACTGTTATTTTTCTTATATATTTTTCCTGTATATATATATATATGTGTATATATATATATTTATTTACAGTATGTGTGTGTGTGATTTTGCAAGAGTAAAAGGTTTATAGTTTTGTTATTATCAACAACAGAGTAAAATACAATTCAGATCATATTAAATAAGATGCATTATATATTTGTGAAAAACAACAAAAGTATGGGTTATTTAGACACTCCTAGTTTTGTGCATTATACGAGTCATACACAGGAAGTTTTGGCTTTAGATGCTAAAAACGGAAAGCAAAACCTCCTCGTGTCACTTTGTTGATGTTGTTTTTTTTCTTTTTACTCCTTTTCCTCTGGCTCCTCCCCGCTCCTGGAAGGTGAGATTCACATCCCTGGCCCTTCCTCCCCTCCCCCTTCAAGTATCCTCAAGCTTCTGTTCAATTGTGTTCCCAACTAAAGAAATCTGACACCAAGACACTCAATATCTGGGCTGCTTGGAGACAAATAGCATCTTTGAGTTCCCTTGACTCGTGAGGAAGACATTTTCAGGACTGTGTGGTCCTGTCTGTTTTCGGGTGCCCACCCCCAGCCACCCCTTTCCCGATCCTACAAAAGCCATCCGAAAGGAATCTGTGGTTTCTTCTCCACGTTTTCGCAGCGGCTCCTGCCACTCCCTCCGTCACCTTGTAAAATTGGCAAGCGCGGGCCCTTTCTGCGTGCAGAAGAAAATCAGGGTTTCGCCTCCAGCGAGGAACGTACGTGTTGCAACACTGACTCCTCCTCTAATGAAGAAAGTGAACAAGTGCACGGAGTTGAGCTGCTTCTGGGAGACTCGAGCCCGGGGACGGCGGAGCAGAGACGGGGCGCCTGCAGCACCCCTCGCCTGGGCTGGCCGCCCCTCGCCTGCCTCCGGCGGCCGCACTGGCTGCTCTCCAGCTTCGGGGGCTGGGGGATTTTATTATTATTATTATTATTTATTATTATTATTATTTAACTCCTTGTTCATGAAACAGCTCTTGCCTCCGATGGATCTCCACGTCCGTCCTGGCGCAGGAAGTGCACACCGCCTGGTACGGTAGAATTCGCTCCCGGCAAAAGTGAGTAACGCGGGCGTGCTAAGCCAGGGGCGCCCTGGGCGCGCGCGGCGCGGCGTCGGCGGTGGCGCCGTCCCCGCAGGCTGCGGGTTCGAAGCCCCGCGCGGGGTGGGGGAGCTTGGCTGGAAATCCCGGGCTGAGCTCGCAGCCAGCTTTTCCGAAGGGTGGCTCTGACGAGCGCGCGGGGCACCGGGAGTCTGTTCTGGGTGCCAGGCGGCTGCCGCGCGCGGTTGAGATGGCACCTTCCTTACGTCAGAATGCAAAAGGAAACCGAAAAGAATCGGGGAAGGGGGGCGTCGGGAGAAAGGGAGACGGGGACAGGTGATGGGTGACGGTGACCCTGAGGAGTCGGGGCCGCAGCCCCGCACAGCGCCTCCCCTCCGCAAGTCCTCAGGGGGGAACGTGGAGTGAGTGTGGCCTCCTGTCTGACCCAAAGGTGTCACTTCCCAGTCCCCAGGGGGCGGGATGGTGGCAGACACCGGCCCTGACAGCCCTAAAGTTACCCAGGTCTGGTTGATCCATGGAGGAGATTGACCTAAAGTCAGGACTTCAAGCTGGGCAGAGAAGCCTGGAGCAGAAAGGGGAGAGGGGAGAGGAGGAAGGAGAAGGGAAAGCTGAGCAAACTCTGCGAACCCGGAGCCAGAATCCAGCCAGGGATGGCGTTCTGGTTCAGAGTTGGAAAACATCCTTTTAGTGACCTCTACCTGTATCCTAGGGAAGTAAGCTGCTTTTTTTCCCTAATGAAGAGAAACTTGAAAGAGTTTTCCTCCGGCCGGACCTGATCATGGTTGCACCGTGTGATTATTAACCTGGACGGATGGTTTTGTGTCCATTCATCTCGTTGGCTGGCCAAAATTCTCCGCCTGACTCTCTTGACCAATAAAGTTGCACTGTCCCTGAGCTGTGCAGCCCGGAGTACTGGACTCGTCCTGGGCCTCGGTTTGCTCTGGGAAATTTCAGGAAATGAATCATTTCATAGATAAGAGCTTAATGGGGGTGGAAATGCCAAACCGTACAAGAAAGAGATAAGCATTTTAATTTCAGTGTTTCTTCCAAAGTGAGGGCCATGGGTCTTTTGTGAGATCAGCGGTGGGTTTATGGGATGTACGTACAATTTTATATAAAAGCCCAGACTGTGAGAGAGAGATCCTGGGATGAAAGTCCCTTGTCGCTAAGGACCTGTGTCAGTACCTCCCAGCCAGCCTCCTGTGGGTAGCAGGTGTCTGCAACGTTCTCAGAGTCTGGAGTCAACCACACTGGAAAAGAGAGACAGGGACTCCTGTCCTCGGGAGTCCCACACAGTCTCTCAGGTGTTTCCTCAGTGTTTGTTTCTTGGAGACTCCTCTTCAAACTCTCAACGACTGTCCAACATTGATGGTTCTGTCTCCTAGAGGTTCGGGTCTATAAAGAGCACCGAAGAGTCTCCTGAAGAGGGTCAATGGGCAAATATAAGAGTGTTCTTAGGATCAGCAGACTACCTGTCAACAGTAGCAGCAAGTTTCTATTTGGAAACAAAACAGAAGGGTTAGGCGGTGATGTCTCTTTAGACCTCTTGTTTGTTTTTTAAGGGTCCATGGACCCCCCTTGCCTTGTGAAGATCTGGGTCTTTCACTCACAGTTCTAACACGATGTAACAGAAATCACACAGAGTTTTGAAGTCAGTGAGACTGTGCTTCAAATTGTGGCTTTCTCTCTTTACCAAGTCACCGACTTTCTCTGAGCCAAACCTGTGTCTGACATGAGGGACAATGCTGACTTTTTTGGCTTGCTATTGAGAGAATGGAAGCATTTGCATCATGCTTGTCCCATGGTTAGTGATAAATTGCTATTATTTATACTAGCATGGGTTAAAAGAAAGTGTCCAATGCGTTTAATCTTTTTAGGGCAAATTGTTATCTCTTGCATGGAGCTTGGATTAGCAGAAGAGTGAGTGAAATCAGCTTTAGTCTTAATTCTCAACAATGAGTGATGTTCAGGGTCAAGTTTTCTGCTTTAACTGTGCTGAGTCAAGCAGAGAACTATAGATTGCCAGGAGGTAAAATATGTCCAGTCTGGGTATATATTCTTAATAGTACTATCCATTCTTTTTTGACTTGAGTACAAAACAGTTGCCTGTGTCTGTAGCTACAAATAGCTGGAAACAGCTGGACCTGGAAGCATAGACATCCCATCGCTGACTGCATGGCCAAATACAGTAATTATCTCTGTGGGAGCAAAATGTCTCCACTGTTATCTGCTTGTTATATGTTATCTTTTACCATTTGGCACAGATTTGGTTTTGAACTTGGCTCAGAATTTCTCTCTTTTTGTCTCTCCCTCTCCCTCTCCCGTTCTGTCCTCTCAGGCACAAGTGGTCAAATGACAAAAAATGTGGGAAAGAAATATGAGAACCCTAAGAGGAAATTGCAAACTCACAGAACAGAGAGTGACCAGCATATTCTGGTCATATTCTGCACACAAAGATGCCAATACTGATATGTGCTGCCAATTGAGCCTTTCAGATGTTCTAAGCAAGCACTTCTTGGTACCTAATAATAGTGAAGAGTCTTGAGTTATCATGTAAAGCTTTACAGAAAAGGAAAATGAAGACTCAAGAATATTTATATAATTCACTCCGTTTGTACAAATAGCTTGGGCTCTAAGCCCAGGTCTGACTTTGCCACCCACTACTTTTTCCATTACTTATGGCTGCCAAAGTCCTCCCTATCAGACAGTTGCATCATGCCAACAGGATTTGGATCCTACTCAAGGGCAAGAATAACCTCATGTGGTGAATGATTTTGCATGGTGTACAGATACTTTGTTTGTGGTATGTACTAACTGGTAGCAACACCAAATGACCAGTAGCAGGGCAACTTTCCTGACCCTTTCCATACACAACTGGTACAATCCAGACAAGCAATACCCAACCACTGCAGATAAGACTGGCTCTGTGCCACTGATGGCCTGAACAACCCCACCAAGTTAAAAGCACTCAGGAATTGTCCTTCTCTCCATTTCTATTTTCTTTTGTTAAGCATTCATTCATTCAGACATTCATTCATTCAACAGATACTTGACATGCTCTGGGGTATTTTTGTTTTTTGTTTTGCCAAACAATTGGCAGTATAATGGAGGGAAAAAAAAGAATCCCAAGTTCCAGCTCTTAAATGGAACTTCTAGGCAAGGAAAAGCAATAGAAAACAACCAGGTGAACAAACTCTTAAAGATCATTTCAGATATGTATAAATGCTGTAAATCAAAAGAGAGATTGAAAGATGACAGAAAAACAGATTAGCAGCAACTTGAAATAGGCAGGCAGAGAAAACTTTTGTAAAATAGTCAACTTTAAACTGAAGCTTGAGCAGGTGCTGGTGGCTCACACCTGTAATCCTAGCTCCTCAGGAGGCTGAGATCTGAGGATCACGGTTCAAAGCCAGCCCAGGTAGGAAACTCCGTGAGACTCTTATTTCCAATAAACCACTCAGAAAATCAGAAGTGGCACTGGGTTCAAGAGGTAGAGTGCTAGCCATGAGCTGAAGAGCTGAGGGACAGCACCCAGGCCCCATGACTGACCAAAAAAAAAAAAAGAGGAGGTAACAATGCTCAATAGAAAATGTACTCATTACCTTGCTCATGTAACTATAACCCCTCTGTACAACATTTTTACAATAAAACACATACACATAAAACCCTGAAGCTTGATTTTTTTTTCAAAGAAAAAAGGTCCCTGCTTGTGAATATCTGGAGAAAAGGATGACTTAGTAGAAAAAGTCTTAAGGGAAAAACCCTGATATGGGAGCAGCCTGTCCTCAAATCTAAAGATGGGCTCTTCTATTTGGATTTCTTTTGTTATTTCTTATTTTATAATTTTTAAGTTCTATTTAAGTAGTTGTACAAGAGTTTTCATTTCAACATATTAATATATGAATGCAATGCATCTTGATCAATGCCATACGTTCCATCATTCCCCAAGACAGTACCTCTAGATGCAAGTTGGAGACTGGAGGCTTAATTGATACAATGCCAGTCACAGAGCAAAAATGCCAAGGCTCTGAATTCAAGTCTCAGTACAAAAAGAGAAAGAAATAGAAACCAAGTTGGGTTTTATGTAGGAAAATGGTTTTAACAGCTAGTATACTCTCTTTGCTTCACTGTATACTTTATCCCAATTTTGTTTACTCTGCACAACAATCTGATGAGTTAGCTGTTTTGCTTATATTTTATAGTTGAAAAAGCACACTCTCAGAGGGAAAGCAAGAGCAACTAGCCCGAGCAACTAGCTCGTATCTGAATCATTCCATCCTTTTGCTCCAAAACCCACAATATTTTTATTTTGCTAACACAGCATGTGGATTTTAAGATAATCTCTGGGAGATAGAGAACAAGTAGAAGGAAAATAAAAATCATATTAGGTAACTTTATGTTGACAATGATATCTATCTGATGTATCAAACTCCAGTGTGTGTCTAAACTTGCACTCTTTACTACAAGCAACTGAAATGTGGCTAACCTAAATGGAAGTGTGATACAGCAGAAAACACATCCTAGATTTTAAAGTCTAACTATTCTCCCCCACAAAAAGGAAAATAACTTTAACTTGGATTATATGTTAAAGTGATAATACTTTAGATAGACATTAGATATACTACTGGCTTTGATAAAAGTTCCTGAATTATTTTTACCTAGTTGCTTTACCTACGTGACAATGGAAATTTTAAGTCACATATATGACCCTCATTACAGTTTTATTGAACAACACTGGTTTGTTTAGATGAAAAGTTGACAAAGATATGATAACTTCTTTTCTCTAATTTTGGTTGAGCCTCTACTTGAGAGAGTTAAATTCAGTAATTTGGTGAACCAAGAGAGAATAAAGGTTGTTTTCCCCTGCCTTTATCCTGCTGTGATCAGGTGACAATCTGAAATTCACAGCAATATGTCAAAACTGGCTTCAATAAAAGTGACTCAGTGGTCACTCATGTCACTAAGACCCAGGACTTCCAGAAGGCAAATTTCAATAAGATCTTACACATCTCATAACCAAAGCAGCATTCATTAAAAACCTGGATTGAAAGATTTACCTGCAAATTGCTTCCTAAGACAATGTCTTTGCCATTCTTAACTCTTTGGAAAAGCAGACCAAGAGACTTCAGGAGTTATACATATGTGTACAAAGCTCATTAAACAAATTATTGCCTGTGGTGATAAAGATTTCTTCCTCACTATCCTCTTAATTAAAACAACTTGAATAGGAATCAATCCAAGTTTCCAAAAGGGACACTTCAAGGATATTGCCAAAGGCCACCTTGGGTTTCTTTAGTTTGCTGGTTAAAATGGCCTTCAAATATCTATTGAAGTAAAGACATGCATTATTCTTACGTCTTTACTTTTGTGGAGAAGAGCAAGCAAATTATATTATTCCTGGAGGAAGACTCTTGCCTGTGAGATTAGAGACTCAGATTCTACTTTTGACTACTCTGTTGAATGGTGTGTTATCCTGAATCTCCTTCCTCCCAAAACCCTGTATGAGGATGTAGTGCCATAAAAAATACTAATGGAGAAATGTGCTATGAAAGTTAGCCATGGTGAACCTGTAATACATTTTCTCCCGGGAGGAGAACATGTAGCCTGTAGGCTGTATAAGGTCTGTACAATCATTTGTAACAGTACACTGATTTTTCATGTTTCTTCTTGTCTACCCTCGGCTGTCTGCCAGAATTGATCTTTTTGAATGCCCTGGAATAATGTAAATATCCAAATAATCCTTGGCTGGAAAAAAATAAAGATTCCCCATCCCTGAAGGAAGCTCTTTGAGATTTACAAATTTACATCTGTTCATTGCCACTTGAAATCTAAACCTGAGGAAAGGAACAGAACAGAAGCAGACTTGAGTGAATTGTAGTGCATCTACAACACCAACAAGCTCCAAAAATAGCTATGCTAGAAATAATAGAAGACACTGGAGAGTCAAACATGGTTCTTTTTCTAGAGGGAGGAACCATATTACCCATCTCAAGATGGACATAAACACAATGTGCCAGGAATAATGTAAGAGAACATTGCCAAGTGTTACATAAAGGATTACAAACAGGCATTCCAAAAGGCAATATCCTTGAGGTTCATTGAGAAAGGCCAAATACAGCTGGGCAATAAGCAATAGACACCTAAAAGACAAAAGCAAAGATAGCCCAAGTAAAGAAAAACAATGCTTTGGCATATGGAACAGTAATCTGTGTGGTGCATTTGGTGATTGAGAAAAAGAGCTCTTGGGCTCATTCAGCGATCTTAGAGCCTCCCTTTACAGCACAATCATCTGAAAAGCTCCAAAACTACTGATGTGTCAGCCCCATCTCTTCATTTAACTTTGTCAGTTTAGAATTGAGGCCTAGCTTTTCTCTGGGATTTTTATTTGTTTTTTGCTTTTGTTTTAATACACCCAGAATATTTTAATGTGAACACATAGTTGATAAACCTAAGAAAACCCCCAGATTTCTATCATAACATGAGGAATAAAATTAAAGGCATATTATTTAAAAAGAGATTAATATACATGAATTAATCCATTTGGGATTGAAGGAATTTGTGTGTGCATGTGTGTGTGTGTGTGTGTGTGTGTGTGTGGCGCACACACGCGCTGGTACTGGGGCTTGAATTTAGGACCTAAGCACCATCCCTTTCCTTTTTTGCTCATGTCTGGTGCTCTACAACTTGGGGCACAGTTCTACTTCTAGTTTTTTGCTGGTTCACTGGATATCAGAGTTTCATGGTCTTTCCTACCCAGGCTAGAAATCCTCAGATTTCACCTTCCTCTATAACTAGAAGTACAGACATGAGCTACCTGCTCCTAGCAGGAAATTTTTATCTGCCCATGTATTTGTATGTGATCTTTAAAAATTCTCAGATAATTATTAGTTGATTCTGCCCATTTGTGTGATACAGCCAATAGCTCCTTGTAACCATTCTTTTCTACCCTCTGTGTGTTTTGGAGGTGCTCTATAGTCAATTCCAAGTGAAGCAAGGGGCAATTATAAGACACCACAGCTGTTTGTTGCCATTGGCCTTTGCATACTTTTTACAAAATATTTTGTTATGATATTATGTTATGATGCCCTTTTGCAAATATCTACTTTATAACCATCTGTGACTTTCTCGCACTGATCCAGTTTTACAAACTGAGAAGTAGAGTTGAATTACTTGCCTTGGGCCATGGGGCTAGCTGATGATTAAGACTGGAATCCACAGCCACTTCAATTCCCCATAGGTTATTAAATTCCTGGGTCGATGCATATTCTCCTCCTGGTCCCTAGTAGCAACATCACTGCAACCAGTGTCACATGTCAGTAGGTGAAGATTACAAGTCTGCTGAAACTGTCAACATTGTGCTGAGAGCCTGAGCATCAGCTGCCAAAAGGCAGCCTACAACAATGGCGTCGCCAGTCTAGTAGCCTTTGGTCAGGCCTTCTTTTAGTTCAGTGCTCTGCTGTGTTCAGCAAAGGCAGAGTTGCATTTCCACTGCTCCCCAGCCCCAATGCTTGACAGCCATCCTCATTTCTCCTGTCAGAAATGCCTGCTCATAGAAGATATTAATGCATCACTACACTGCTAAGTGGGGTGGGGAGAGAGAGAAGAAAGCCAAACCCCTTACAGCTGCATTTTAAAAGAACCCCCCTTTATGTGTTGAGAATGCTAAGAACCTTTCTGATGGTCCATGTGGTATTCTTCAAATGGTTTTCTTTTCCCTTGTCAAAGCCTCTCTCTTTCTGTCTCTCCCTCTCTCTCTGTCTCTCTGTCTCTGTCTTATACTCTTGTTATGAGTTATATGTTTAAAAAATTATTTTGTACTTTATATATATGAAAAGTTTTGCCAGAGGTTCAGGAGGAATGAAAACAATTGAGTAGGTAGCACATGGCACTTTTTGAGCAGCGAAGCTGTTCTGGATGATATAGTCAGGCTGAGTATATGACATTCACATCTGGCAGAGCCCACAGAGGGAACACTAAGGCAATATGGTCTTCAGTTAATACAGTGCACCAGTACTAGTCATCAATTATAACATACTTTCTGTGCAAATTTTGTGTCTGAAAAACAGTCTACTAAAATACATTCACACATATATGCATATGTACATGTATATATATACATGTATATATATATATATATACATGCACATATATATTTTTTCAATGTTTCAGGGCTTCATGCATGGTAGGCAAGCACCTTAAGACTGAGCTACATCTACAACCCCTAAACTGTTTTTTAAAGGCTACTAAAATTGACTCTTCCACCCATTAATAATTCTTTCTCCACAAACCTAAAAATTTGTGTCATAAAGGGTATACTCTGGTCTCCTGTACTCTAGAGCCTGGCTTTTGATAAACTCATATTGGTGTGTCTCAAATTTCTTACTTGAAAATGAAGTGAAAATTAATGGTTCTTGAAAAAAATTTCTCTGTGGGTTTATGATTCAAGATCTTTGTAGAAGAAACAAAAAGCACTTGAGGGCCTGAGGTAGGAGGGGACACAAACATAGTGGACAAAGGGTGTGCACATGCAGCAGTGGTACTGCCTTGATACTACATGGAAAATGAACTATAAACTTGTCGGTGAGGATGGGAAGGAAAAACTGGGAGGAAGTGAAGGAAGGGATGACATTGTCCAAAAGGAAATGCACTCATTGCCTGAATTATGAAATGGTATCCCTCTGTACATCATCTCTATAATAGCAATTTTTTTAAGTTCTTTTATTGAAAAGAAGCACCTCAGAATGATGCCAGTGATTCTTTTTCTGGTTTGTTTTTTTTGTTTGTTTGTTTTTTAATTTTTATTATTTTTTATTGTGAAAATACTGTACAGAGGGGTTACAATTACATGGGCAAGATAATGAGTACATTGCTTATCAAGCATTGTAGCCTCCTCCTTTGTTTCCCCTTCCCATCCCTTCCTATCCTCCCCCCACCCTCCTACCCAATACTCCCCCCGCCCCTCACCAAAGTTGTAAAGTTCGTTTTCGACATGACAACTTGCACTTCTCATTGTTGCAACGGGTCCACCTGTATCCTTATTTAAACAACTTGTTTTTCCCCTTCCCCTCCACAAATTATACCGACATCAAATACAGTGAAAGCAGGGGTTATACTGTGGCAGAGGGCCATACAAAGCAACAAAGAAATATAACCCTCATCCCAAAACCAGGCAGGGACTCATCAAAGAAAGAGAACTATAGACCCATTTCTTTGATGAACATTGATGCAAAACTTCTCAACAAAATTTTGGCCAATCGACTTCAACAATTCATCCAAAAAATCATACACCACGATCAAACATGATTTATTTCAGGGATGCAAAGCTGGTTCAATATACGCAAATCAATTAATATAATTCATCACATCAACAGGAGCAAGGATAAGAACCACATGGTTATCTCAATAGATGCAGAAAAAGCATTTGACAAGATCCAACACCCCTTTATGATGAAGGTTTTGGAAAAATTAGGAGTCCATGGAACATTCCTCAATACAATAACGGCTGTATATGACAAACCTACAGCCAGCATTATACTTAATGGTGAAAAACTAAAGCCATTTCCTCTTAACTCAGGAACAAGACAAGGATGTCCACTCTCTCCACTTCTCTTCAATCTAGTATTAGAATGCCTAGCTACAGCAATAAGACAAGATGCCAGTGATTCTTCTATGTGGGTATCTGTCTGGGTATCTTGCCACCATGGTGGATAGAACTGAGCCCAGTTGTCACTGAATTCATGCTTTGCTAGGAGCCTGCTATGGGCCAGGTCCCAATGGTGTCCTACCTCTTAAAGTTTGGATCAGGAAATGGAAATCACACTACAACATTGCAGATCTCATTTTCTACCCTAAGACCGCCACAGCGAAGGCAGCTCTGTGTATAAGCTCTGGTTTGGTAGACGTGGAGGCTGCCACTCCTCAGCAGCTATGTTTCCTAATAACCACCCTTCTAGTAGGATAATAACACGCTACTCAGAGGACTTTCTAAGGATTGCACAGGAAACACACCATCATCATGGCTCTGCAATGCTGTATGGTGCATAAATAGTACTCTTGGAGCTTCCCATTTTTCATGTTTGCTCTGACTCTATCCGGGTCCTACATCCTCCAACCAATCATAAATGCTATAGACCCTTCCTCTAACACTTACTCTCCTTAGCCTCCCCATTCAATTTATTTGCCCTATTTTCTGAGAGAGACAGAGACAGAGACAGAGACAGAGAGCGCACCCATTTTATTTACCTTATTTTCCAAGAACTAATGGCCCCCATGGAATTCTGGGACAAATTACCTATGTGTTCCCCTTTCACCCAACAAGCCCATGGAGAGGAACTCCAGTGACACTGAACTTTAGAGGCAATCTGGAAGGAAAGATATACAATATAGTTGACAACACTTTCAGAGAGTGTTGCTTGGTTTTACTAGGCCTTGCTTTAGGATGACCAAATAACGAACATGAGCAGTTAAGTTTCAATTTAATGCAAGGAAGCAATTTGCTAATCAAGTACTTGTTTTCATATATATTCTCTATGCCTCACAACCACCTTAAGAAGGCTAGATTTTTCCCTTTTACAGATGAAGAAATTGAGTCTTCCATTTATTTAATCACTCCTTAGGAAAAGATTTTAATAAGCACTTCTAACGTAACAAACATAGAATTGGATGATGAAGATAGGAAGTTGAATTCTATCCAGTCCTTACTCTTAGGAAATCTATGGTCTGCTGGGGGAACTGGCAGATTCACAGACAATTGCAACCCTGGAAGGAAGCCCAGGAAGATAAGAAAACAAAAGATGGCACCTGATCAGCCTAGGGTTGACATGGGAGACACAGACATATGTTTCATCTCATTCTCTCTGTCTCTCTTTCCCTCTCCCTCCCTCTCTCTCTCTCTCTCTCTATCTCTCTGTCTCTCTCTCTGTCTCTCTCTGTCTCTCTCTCTCTTTCCTCCCCCCTTCCTTCCTTCCTTCCTTCCTTCCTTCCTTCCTTTCTTTCTTTCTTTCTTTCTTTCTTTCTTTCTTTCTTTCTTTCTTTCTTTCTTTCTTTCTTTCTTTCTTTCTTTCTTTGCCTGTCTTGGGCCTTGAACTCAGGGCCTGGGTTCTGTTTCTGAGCTTTTCTATGCTCAAGGCTAGCACTCTACCACTTGAGCCACAGCACTGCTTCTAGCCTTTTCTGTTTATGTAGTACTGAGAAATTGAACCTGGGCTTCATGTGTTAGGCAAGCACTCTACCACTAAGCAAACTTCCTACTTTCTTTTGTTTTCTTCCTTCCTTCCTCCCTCCCTTCCTTCCTTCCTTCCTTCCTTCCTTCCTTCCTTCCTTCCTTCCTTCCTTCCTTCCTTCTTTCTTCCTCTCCCTCTCTCTTTCTCCACCCCCCACCTCTCCCTCTCTCAACTCTGGTCCTGGGGCTTGAACTCTGTCCCTGAGCCTCTCTGTGCTCAATACCAATGCTCTACCACTTGAGCCACAGCACCACTTCTGGCTTCTTCTGTCTATGTGGTGCTGAGGAATCAAACCCAGGGCTTCCTGCATGCTAGGCCAGCACTCTACCGCTAAGCCACATTCCGAGCCCAACAGTAGTTCTCAATAGTGAGATATATGAGACTAACCTTGAGAGCTTTCAAAAATTACTCCTGGGCCCATTGAATCAAGATTCTGGGAATGGGGCTTGGGGATCTGTAGTTATTGACAGTTTTTCTGGTGATTATGATGTATATTCTTAAGAACTACTTCTCACTGTGATCCAAATGTAATTACTTACATCTGTTTCCTCTTTTATCTTATATCACATGAACCAAAAAAAATCATTATTAATAGGTAGCAACTTTCTTTTTCTATTCTTTGGAAAGCATGACTTTCAAGGGCATATTTTATTGTCTGCTTCTATAAACAGACCTTGTTGTCCTCAGAGATGCCCTGAATAATCTCATAACTAAAATTGCTTATGTGAAATTTGAAAAATCAGATTGCCAGGAGCTTGGCAATTATGAGATGGCATGATAAAGGTTAAGATTGCCTGCCACCCATGCATTGTTTCCCAATTACTGTGCATGATCTTTAGTTAACCAAGATTTCTTTGTCTTAGTCACTTCAAGATCAATGGCATCCAGTCATGCTCATGCCCTTATTAAAAATACAATTACGGAGATAGTCTCCAGGGCTTATCATGGAGAAGACTTTAACAAGGTGAGTTGGCCAAGGACTAACAGGTTGGGCACTACCCTCTCACATGTGGGAAATCACGTGGGGTGAAGAGGCTACTAGCATCATCAGCCTGGACTGGGTGGAGAGTAAATGAATTTGGTTTAGAAATACTTGTATCAGTAGCAAAAAGGAACCAGGTTTCCATATTAAATTTGACAGGAGATGAAAGGCTGATAAGCCAATTTTACTATGCTGAAGTGCTGAGTTTTTTAGGATTAAAAGGAAACATACATATTAATAAAGAGACTTCTGGCAGACAAATGGGCAAACATAGATAGGATCCGAAATTAATTTTTATTCACCCAACTCCCACTTATGGAGGTTGTACTTTTTGGGGGAAGTACTTTGGACTTGAACTCAGAGCCTAGGATGGCTTGATTCTTCTACTGAATATTGCCTCCATCCCTGTTTTCATTGGTAATTCGTAAGACAGGATCTCAGTTCCTGCGCCATCACACACAGGAGCTAAGATCCACCTGCTTCAATTAGGCTATTGTCAATGGGATCACAAGATTACATACAATACCATCATCATACTCAGCTTCCTTTCCAGGGTGAATGACTCTCTATATTTTTCTGCCCAGGCTGGTCTGGCACCATGGTCTTCTCAATCTCAGCCTCTCATTGTAGCTTGGGATGACAGGTGAATGCAACCACGCCTAACTTTAAGTTGAGAAGGGGGGTCTCACAAACTTTTATACAGGCTAGCCTCAACTGTGATCCTCTGGTTTTGAGTCTCCCAGGTAGCGAGAATTACAATCTTGAGCCACAGGTAGCTGGAGGTTCTACTTTTTGCCAGGGACCACAAAAAGGTAGAGATTGAGTGATAACATTTCTACTTTTGTGGAGTTTACATTCCAATGAGGAAAACCCAAATATCTACATTTTTTAAGTTGAAATAAATGAATGTTAAGAAGAGAAGGGAATAGAATTTTGTGAGTTCTGTTTTACATAGATGAATGTGTTGCTCCCTCTAGGGAGTCAGCATCCAAGCCAGCACATCAACACTAAGGAGAAAACCATGTAGGAGTTTGAGAGCAGGCTGCCGGCAGAGGGAACACTAAGGACAAAAGGCCTGAGATTGGAAAAGGGCTGGTATGTTCAGGAAACAGAAAGGAAGACAGTATGGCTGGAACTTAGCTATGTGGAGTCAGGCAAGTAAAGCCTGAGGTCAGGAGCTAGAGTTGGGATTGTAATTGCTTTGAAATCCTTGAGAAGCTTCCACAGAGAAAGAATATGTTTTACATGGTATTTTAGAAATATTCTGTGTGGAGACCTGAGGCTTGAGAGGCTGATCATAAGGTCTAAGTAAAGTAAGGGATGGATTATGACAGCAGTGGAATGGAAGAGCTGTTGGATTGAGGGTGGAGCTAGTCCAGCATGGCTTCCAATGGACAGGTTGTTTCTGCCCTGTGCCAGCTTCAGCCATGGCTTCTGAGCCAAAATGGAATCATTTCAACCCCTACTTAGCAACGTTAGGGATTTTGACCTTAATGTAAGCAGAAGAAAACAAATCCTATCTAAAGAAAATTTTGTTTGCTGCTCATCTTTAACCATGACTATGTTACCTTAGTTCCAGACTGTTCTGTTGGGGTTGTTTGTTATTTCTGCATTTCTCCTAAGTACTGGAATGGTCAGATTCATACTGCTTGTTTCTCTTTTCTGAGTATTTGACACTGGCTGTATTTACCAAGTCCTTCCTGCTGTCAGATATTTCCTGGTTGTCAGTTTCCCTGTAGAAATGCTGACATCATAATAGTTCCCATTTAATGAGCTCTTGCTTTATGCAAGAATGTTTCTAAAATGTAATGCATTCATTTATTTTATTGAATCCTCCTGGCTATGATTTACAAGATGTGGCTAGTCATATTCATGTTTTATTCATTTGTTTGGGCAGAACTGAAGTTTAAACTCAGGACCTTGTCCTTGCTGGCAGGAGCTCTACCACATTGAACCACTCCCCTCAGTCCTATTATGGTTTTATAAATGATAAAATGAGACGCAATAAAAGAGGTCAAGTCACTTACCAAAGATCATATGGATAGTACGTGGCAAAGTCAAGATTTGAACAAAGGCAGAGGTCTGGGCTTTTAGCCCCTGTGTGTGCCCTTCTCATCCATTCCTACTCCTTCTCCTCTTTATAATAGAACCTATCACATTAGGCTCTTCTTTTTCCTACAAAAACAAACAAACAAACAAGACAAAAAATACCCAAAGTGCTATTAGGAGACACTTCAGGGCTTACAGTCCTGGAAGAGGCAGGAAGATGGCACAATTCAGATATTGCGTGATCCTTCCCCTGGAGCCCTCACATCTCCTGCCTGCTACTTGCCAAGGTACACGAATACTACCCTCCACCGCACTGGGCTAGACAATTTGCCAGTGTCAGAAGGCTATGGTAACACAGCGCTCTCTTCTCCTCCAGCCCTAGCCACTCACTACTTGCTGCTTCTGTGTTGTGCTCAACCACCTACCCCTTTAATGGAAGAAACTAAAGCTAGTTGACAAGCCATGCAGCAGATTCTAGTTACTCCCTAGAGCCATTTAAGGCTAATTTATAGAAACCTGAAAAAAATCATTTTGATGTTGGTGTAATTTGGGGAAGAGAAGGGAAAAAACAAATTGTTTAAATAAGGATACAGATGGACACATTGCAACAAGAATACAGGTGGACCCATTGCAACTATGGCTGGCAGGGGTAGTGTAGCTGAGGAGGTGGGAGGGAAGGGATGGTATGGGAAAAGCAAAGGAGGAGGCAACAATGCTTGCTAGGAAATGTACACATTACCTTGCTCCTGTAATTGTAACCCCTCTGGACAGTATTATCACAATAAAAAATTTCTTTAAAAAATCATTGATGTGTTTGTAATCACTTCACTTACTTCACAATATTTAAATGTTTGTCTCCAGACTTTTATTAGCAGAAGTGAAATAAGGCTGGGGAATATAATTGTTTGTTCTGTCATTTCTACCTTAACTTTGTATTCGCTTATAGAAAATTCTTCCCACAAGTTTCTTGATTTTCCAGAAATCAGTATGAAAGTTACAGACTACTTCTACCACATACACATTTCCCAGAGATGGTAATAATGAATGTAGCAGACGTGAGATTTATATAAAGAAATAATTAAGATTTCTTTAACCTAAGTAATGAACCCTTCATCAGTGGCTGTAAAGACAGTAATTTGGATGATTCATCTTCTATGCTATATAAGTTTAAGCTTGATAAATATTTTAATTAAACAAGGTGGAGTCTTTCTTTACTGAAATTGCAACAGGATAATTTTCAATTGATAAATATGTATTGGCATCATTAAAATTAACAAAATCATTTGTCTCTGTAGTCAGCTGTTGTATTTTCTTTCTTTCTTTGCCAGTCCTAGGGTTTGAACTCAGGGCCTGGGCACTGTCCCTGAGTTTCTTTTGCTCAAAGCTAGCATCCTACCACTTGAGCCACAACGCCTCTTCTGGCTTTTTCTATTTACGTGGTACTGAGGAATTGAACCTAGGGCTTCATGCATGCTAGGCAAGCACTCTACCACTAAGCCATATTCCCAGCCCACCTGTTTTATTTTCAATAAACGTGTTACTTTAAAATATTATACAATTCATGCCATTGTTTTCTTATGATTATAACTTTCAAACTCAAAACTGAACAGGAACTGAAAGGAACTATTGCTAAAGTTGCATTAAATTATTCTTTAATTAAAGTTCAAATATTATACTGGCAATAGCAACTAATTAAAATTTGAAAGATACTTCATTTCTTTGAATGGTCTCAAAATAGCTTAGAATCTGATAAAGGGTTTAATTTATTTAAGCCAGCTTTGAGTCAATAATGTAAGTTCCTTCTTTAATAAAAACAACTTTAGTAAAGTAAATAGGCAGAGAGTAAATATGAGTATGTATCAAATGTAGCCAAGGTAAAGTCAAAGATCAGAATTTGGCATAGGAATGACCCTATGTGTGAGCTGAAGAGCTGAGGGACAGCACCCAGGCCCAGAGTTCAGACCCCACAACTGACCCAACAAACAAAGACTTCAATGAGATCATAACATTGAGCTGAAGAGCTGAGGGACAGCGCCCAGGCCCAGAGTTCAGACCCACAACTGACCCAACAAAGACTTCAATGAGATCATAACATTGAGCTGAAGAGCTGAGGGACAGCGCCCAGGCCCAGAGTTCAGACCCCACAACTGACCCAACAAACAAAGACTTCAATGAGATCATAACATTGAGCTGAAGAGCTGAGGGACAGCGCCCAGGCCCAGAGTTCAAGCCCCACGACTGACAAAAAAAAAAGACTTCAATGAGATCATAGCATTGTTCACAGCTGTAGGTTTTATTTAAATTTTTGTACATGGTTTACAGTGCAAAAGGACAAAAGTATTCACAATGAATATATTTTCTTTTTACTCCAGCTGTAACTGCGAAGCCAGGGTCACCTTGTTCCACCAGTACTGACTCTTCAGTGTTCCTGAAGAATCTTTTTCTAAACTCAAGTACAGTATTCAGTGCAGTTATTGGAGGATGAACAGACATATTTTCAGAGAATTTATCTTCTACATATCAAGAAGATGAACTTACACAACATATACATACCTGGGCATTGGTAACCATATTTGCCAGTGATGATTTTACAAGTAATTCAAATTGTGAAATATTAGCATATAAATAATGGGATGTATGAATCATGAGATCTAAGCATGTTCAGACTCAATCTTCTACAGGGACTTAAGAATGCTTGACTCAAACAGGCCTACACATCCATGCTCAAAGAGTACACATAGAAGACCCTTACTGCTTCCAGAGGCTCAGGTCATCAGAAGTCTTGGAAATCTCCCATCACAAAAAGATGACCTCCATTTGACATTTAGAAGGGATAGGTAGGATAGAACTCACCATTTGCTAAGATGTAAAAGAACAATCAGGAAAGGCAAATGCTGTGACTGGCATGAGGATTTTAGAATGTACTCACTCCACTCATTGCCTGGCCCCAGCACCCTCATTTATGACCTGTGTGAAACGATCCTATGTTTCGTGGTTAATTCATTCATTATAAGTTACCTGGGGGCAGGATTGTGGATGGTTCTCTTGTGCATACTCTGTTCTAGAACCAAACAATTTATTCTGAATTACAATACTTGCCAACTAGGTTAAACAAACAACTAGGTTACTTCAAATCATCACAGATTACAGAGGGTTAGACACAAGATCTTTGTCAATCCAAGTAAGTTTGAACCACTAGTTGTCCAAACGGCATGAAGAAAATGAATTTTGCTCATTACCTCCACAGGTCTGGACTTGAAGCTTATAAGACAGTAAACTGTCTTTTGTATTGGCATAGGTCTAAGGATGTCTGTGGCCTTCAAACACTAATTATTAGTCATTAGCATATCCCCTCTAGAGATTACACAGGCTAGTATGTGAGGTCTAATGAACAAACTTGCCTGCTAGTTTTACCTCTTCTCCCCATCTTTCTACTCTGTTCCAGAATCTTTTTTTCTTACTTTTAAGTTTTCACTAGTGCATACTAATTATACAGGATGAAGTGTTCCATTATAATATTTTCCTATGTAGATAAAATACTATGCTCATGACAACCATCTCTATTATTTTTCTTATACGCTTGCACTTATACTCCTTTTTTTGTATTTCTTGAATGTTTTAAATGAGTTTCATCATGACCTTTAAATATAGGCATAAACTGTACTTTGATTATATATTCTACCCTTTGTTCTGCCCCCACAAACCTACTTCTGGTTCCCCCAAATAATAGTTCCTCATCTTTTTGTTTATGTATGTTTTAAAAATATTCCAGAGAAAATATAGAGTATTTGTCATTGCAAATCTATAGCTTACTTCCCCTAATGTGATAATCTACAGTTTCATCTATTTCCCTGTGACAAACTTAATTTTCTTCTTCTTTAAAGCCAAATCATACTCCATAGTACAGATATGCTATATTTTCTTTGTGCATTGGCTATTGTGACCAGTGCTCACTCCTGTAATCCTAACTACTCAGGAGGCTGAGATTTGAAGATCTCAGTTCAAAGCCAGCCCAGGCAGGAAAGTCTGTGGGACTCTTATGTCCAATTAACCACCAAAAAACCAGAAAGTAGTACTGTGGCTCAAGTGGTGGAACTCTTGTCCTAAGATGGGGGCCAGTGTCCAGAGTTCAATCCCCACAACTGACAAAAAAAAACAAAAAACAAAATAAAAACACTTAGCTATTGTGAATAGTGATGGTATAAACATGGGTGTTGCTATACCTCTATTGTGTGCTCAGTTACATTCATTCCATCATTCCATGTGTTTGCAAGAGTGGGGTAGCAGTATTATTTGGTAGTATTTTAATTTATTAAGGAACCACCATACTGAATGTCATACTGGCTGACTATATTCCTACCAAGAACGGGTAAAGGTCTTTAACCATTCTCACCTGAATTTGTTGTTTATATTTTTTATTGTAAAGATACTGTACAGAGGGGTTATAGCTACATGAGTAAGGTAATGATTACATTTCCTATTGAGCGTTGTTACCTCCTCCTTTGTTTTTCCCCTACTATCCCTTCCCTCCCCACCTCCCCAACTCCTCCTTCCTCCACCCTCCCCCAAAGATGTAAAGTTTGTTTTCAACATAATGTCTTGTACATCTCATTGTTACAATGGGTCAATCTGTATCCTGTAACCTTTCTCAGCATTTTGTTATTTCCCTTGCCCTCCCCACATTAGAAAAATATATATACAAGATGCAGGGCACTGGAATCAAATACAGTGAAAACAAAGGTTATACCATGGGGGGAAGAAGATCACATAGTCCATTAAAAAAAAAAACAGAGACAAAGATAAAACTTCTTTTCACTTAGCATCATCTTATATGGTCATATGTACATAGCTTTTGACCTTGTCTGCTTGTCTGGTAAGATTATCCTAGATGTATATTAGTTAATGCAAATAAGGGAAACCATGAGACCTATGTTTCTTTGGATCTGACTTACTTCACTTAAGATAATTTTTTCCAAGTCTTTCCATTTCCTAACAAATGGGGCAATGTCAGTCTTTCTGATGGAGGCTTAGAATGCCATTGTGTGTGTGTGTGTGTGTGTGTGTGTGTGTGTGTGTGTGTGTGTGCGCGTGTGTGTATGTGTGAATCACATTTTCTTGATCCATTCATCTACTGGGGGCATCTGGGTTGGTTCCATATCTTAGCTATCGTGAATAATGCTGCAATAAACATAGTTGTGCTGGTAGCTTTGTGGCCAATCTGATGGGGTGAGATAGGACCTCAATGTTGTCTTAATTTGCATTCACATTATGGCTAAAGGTATTGGATATTATTTTCTATATTTCTTTCTGTAACTGCCCATTCATCTGCTTACTAATTATGTTATTTGTTCTTTGGGGTTTCCTTGTTATATTCTGAATATTGATCTTTTGCCCAGTGAATAGCCTGAACAAATTTCTCCTATCTTCTGGAAATTATTCCCTCTGATAGGCAGTCCCATTTGACAATTTTTTATCTTATTTGCTGAACAATTAGAATCCTATTCAGAAACCATGGCCTATGCTATATCTTCAACTGTTTTCTCTCCGTTTCTCTTTAGTAGTTTCAAACTTTCAGATCTTGCATAAATGTCTCTAATCTAGTTTTAATTAAATTTGTACAGGTGAGTGATAGGCATCTAGTTTCCACCTTCTACACATGAATGTCCAGTTTTTCCAATGCCACTGATCAAACAAACTTTATTTTCTACAATGTATCTTTTTTGAACCTTTGTCAAAAGATGGCTACTGCCACACTGGGCAAGTTTATTCCTAGGTATTCTATTCTATTTAATTGATCTACATTATGCTGTTGAATATGACTCAGTCCTATAATTTGAAGTTATATATTATGACACCTCCAGTGTTTCTCCTTTTACTCAGATATTTGAGGACATTGGGCTTCCATATAACTGTTGAGATAGATTTTTCTATTTTTTATGAACAGTGACATTGATATTTTGATGGGGATTGCAGTGAATCTGTAGATCACATTTGGTAGCATAGCTATTTTTTCTTTCTTTTCTTACAATTTTACTTGTCCAAACCATGAACATGGTATATCTCTAAAAGGATTTGTTTTACCACCCCAATTTAATAATAATTCAATAATAATTTTAAAAATAAACTAATAAAAAGACACTATCACTTAGGTTAGGGAGGACAAAAATGTACAGTCAACAAGGCAACATTCCCTGAGCATAGAACAGGTGCTGAGTCTGAGCTCAGCCCAAATGAATAAGCCTCAAAAGTTTTGAAAATCTTTGTCCAGCTAGGAACAGTGTCTCATGCCTACCTTCCAGCTACTCAGGAGTTGGAAACAGGAGGAACACCATTCAAGTATATCCTAGGAAAAAGTTAGTGAGAGACTGTCTCAAAACTACCCCTGTTGTCATTGTATTTGATTTTGGTGCTCTGCATCTTGTATATACATTTTTCTACTTTGGGGAAGGGAAGGGAAATGGCAAAATGCTGAAATAAGGATTCAAGCTGACCCATTGTAACAATGAGATGTACAAGACACTATGTAAAAAAGGAACTTTGCAACTTTGCAGGGGTTAACCCCTCTGTACAGTATCTTTACAGTATCTGTGGTTCTAGTTACTATGAAGGTAGAGCTCTGAGGCCAGCCCAGGCAAAGTTAGCACAACATCTGGAAAACAAACTCAAAGAACTTGAAGTGTGGTTCAAGTGGGAGAGTTCTTTTTTTGGGGGGGGGGGGGGGTCCAGTAGTGAGGCCTGAACTCTGGGCCTGGGTGCTGTCCCTCAGCTCTTCAGCTCAAGGCTAGTGCTCTACCACTTGAGCCACAGCACCACTTCTGGCTTTTTTCTTTTTGCTTATGTGGTACTGAGGAATCGAACCCAGGGCCTCATGCATGCAAGGCAAGCGCTCTACCACTGAGCCACCTTCCCAGCCCCAAGTGGGAGAGTTCTTACCTAACAATCCCTAGTACCTCAAAAATAAACAAATAATAAAAAAAAGAAAGAGGGAAGGAAAGAAAGGGAGGGAGGGTGAGAGGAATGGAGGGAGGGAAAGAGAAAGAAACATCTTTGCCTACTCAGTTCTACTTCCTATCTTACTGCACTTAACCTACAAAATCAATATGGTGCTTCTGATTGGCAGCTCTTATACAACTTACTCTTTCTGAGTGTAAAAGGAACAAATTTTTTCTTTGTGCTGAGTATCATCCACGGCTGTGCTATTGAAAAGTTGTGTGACCCATGGAAAGTTTTCTCAGTTTCTCTTGAGCCTCAGGCTCCTTGTTTGTAGAAAGAAGTTAATGCCTATATTCCAAGAAGATTTTGAGGGTATCGTAAGACAATGAAAAGAACTTCCTCATCTGTCATTGGCCCCTTTCTCTGTGACCCTCTGTATGCATTTGGCTGGTTTGAGCAGTGTGTCACATATAGAGGAAAGACACTGGAATGATGACAAAGTTTGTTGCTTTGGTGCTTTCCCTACTCATCCACAAATGGCATATTGTCAAGGCCATTGTTCTTGCATAACTTTTATCTGAAGAGCTAGTTTTTGAGACTTTGGAATCCAGATCTGATAAGTATGCAGGAAAACTCCTCTAGAGAGATGAGCTGGGAGATTGCCTGAGCATAACTTCTGTGTTTGCCCTACATTTTATGCCCACAGGCAATCCCAAGCTGGTTGGGCTGAGTTCAATTCCCAGAAATGGAAAGAAGGTAGAAGCACCTGTTTTTCCTGTGATAAAGCCAAGCCATATGGAAAGTCTCAGAAACACATGAGCACCATTGGCAAGAGGCCTCATGGAGAAAGCTGGGAAAAAATCACATTGCTGGTTAAAGCAAAAGTCCACACCGTCAGACTGGCCTCAGACTGGACAAAGGCTTGAGTGACCAGGAGCTGAGCTGGGATCACAGAAACTGAGCCCCAGGCAGTCAGGATTAGAAAACTGCCTAACAAATCAAGTTTGCTTCCATCTGTGAGAGGAATGATGTGGGATTTTGTAACATATTAAACCACCTGGAAGGCCAACCAATATAAAGCTTCCTTTGGCCACAGGGAGGGGCCCTCAGACTTGGAGTAGCTGTATGCCACTAGTTGAGGAAGCCACACCAAAGAGAGCAGATAAGTTTTGGTGTTGCTTGCTATTTAATTGTAGATCTGTCCATTCATGTCTAATTCCCTACACATTATTTTGATTAGTGATGTTGAAAGGGAAACTTCCATCTCAAGAATCCTATAGCAAAAGTTCACAAGAAATTCACATGAGTATAGTAACAGAAGTGTCAGGAGATTCACAAATCCCATGCTGCACTGCTAAGATGGAAAACTTTTGAGATATAAAAGCGTACACCAAGTGTAATAACCTGAAAGGTTATGGAGTTTCTTCTAAAATAGTGATTGCACGTGGGTTGGGGAAATGAATGGAAATAAAAAATATACATGCAGGTTCTCATCAAGTTAGCAAAATGAGTGAAAATACATAGTATTTTATGGAAACCTCTTCACTGAGTGAAAATACATAGTATTTTATGGAAACCTCTTCACTAAAGTAACCACTGATCAGGACTTTTCAATGATCTTGTTTTGGAAGCACTGCATTTCAGATAGGGTATGATTATTGTACAACATGATAGGTATTTTATAATCCAAGTAGCTGGTGCTACTTGTAGTAAAGCATTAGGCTTCTCCAACAACCTTTCTGTATTAAGTAGGCAGCTCTTATTGAGCTGGTTAATGGGAGCATCCAATGGGAATAAAAAAAATGAATCCACTACTGTTACAATGACAGTTGAAAATGCAATGCTTTAATAAATCTCATCCTTGGACTTGGCTATTGATAATTAAAGAGTTTTATCATGACATCTCAAAATTTAGATCTTACCCAGTTAACTGTTATGGCTTTATATTGCTGTTGCCTTTGCAGTTCTAGGGGTCAAGCTCAGGGCCTTATTTACAATGATCTATTATCCCAATTACTGCTTTGCTAGGTTTTTTTTTTTTCCGAGAAAAAAAATCTAAAGCTTTCAAGGGGATTCAACATTTTAGAAAACGCGAAAGTATTTTAATAGTGTCACCCCCCAAACAGCAGTCCTTTCCTTCTGATAGATAACAAGCTATGAAGGCTATCACATCTCCACCTTCAACAATGGTCTATATGTTCTCAGAAGTACTACTAAAAGAGCATCCAGAAAATTTTCCACAACTGAAATCCTATCCTGGAAGAATGATTTATTATGCAAAGTGGGAGCAAGAAAGCCCTACCAACAGAATCATTTCCTAAATTGTTCATTTAAGCCATGTAACTACTGTGTTTACTAAAGTCATGTTATATAATAGAAATGTTATGTTGGTCATCACTGAGAAAAGAAAAAAAAAGCTAAGTATGAGAGTATGCACCAGCACTTATGAAGCAGAGGCAGGAGCTTTTGAGTTCAAGGCCAGCCCAGTCTACATAGTAAGTTCTAGACCAGACTGGGTTCTGTAGTGAGTTCAAGTACCAAAAACAAATAGAACGGACAAGAAGAAAATGAAGAGAAAGGAAAAGGAAAAGAGATAGGTGAAGAAAAGAAGAAAGGGAAGGAGTAGGAAGGGGAGGGGTAGTCACAGTTTCTGAAGATTGAGATGTTAGGTTTTCCTGTGCAAAGTATTGCCAACTTAGTCAACAGGAAAATGCAGCACTATGATCCAAACATCAGAAACTCCTGACCTTAATTGCAGCTAACCTTTTGACATCGAGCCCTGAAGGATGCTCTTCATCTATCTGAGACTAAAGTCCCCATATCTTTCTGTTAAGAATCAGATAACAAATGCTTTTAGGCTTTGTGAGCCACATAACATCTATCACAATTACTCAGCTCTGCCCTTGACATGCAAAAGCAGTCATAAACAATGCATAAATGAATGAGCATGGCTCTGTTCCAATTAAACTTTATTATCCAAACCGATCATCGGGCTGGTTGGCCAATGAATTGTTCTAGAATCTCTCAGTGTCAACTCTCCATCTGCTCTCACAGCATGGATTATGCTCTTCCAAATTCTCCCTAACCTATTTGCATTTTAGTCAATATTTTATTAACATCTTATTGAATTTTATTCTATCATATATGAATTTATCTGAATACGTGTATAATCTATTAGTATTTAGCTAATGTTAACAGTACATGCGGAATGTCTCATTGTAAATGAATTTTTAAAATCCTTTTTCTCCATCTTAACAGCTGGAAGTGAAAATGCACCTTGACCTAGCAAGTATTTTTAAGTTAGTTTTCCATTAGGTTACATAGTAGATCATCTCCTGTTTTCATAACTCTTTCTGATGCAAGGGGTTTTACATAATTGTAGTATTAGGAAATGATCTATTTATCCTGTCTTTATCTAACAATATTAAGCATATCATGATAGCTTTTATCTTTGCAGACAGAATAGTTGTGATCTTCATAATTTGTCCTTCAGTACCCCTTATTCTCATCTCCTCCATCACTATCTTCTTTGGATTTGGGAAGTCCTTGAAGTACAACAGTTATAGTGGAATACATTGTTACAGTGTAGTCACACTACCTCTTCCTAAAGATGTCGACTTGGACCTTTGGACTGAAGTAAGAAGACACAAAGAAAGCATCAGAAGTGTGGAAGTAGGGGAGAAATTGAGAAAGCCAAGAACTTGGAGAGTTCAAAATGGACTTTATGAAAACATGAACTCTTAGAGAAAGTTTCAAGATGGCTACTAATGTGTTGTATAACTCCTTTAAACATTAGTTTTAGTTTTCTAGAGTTAGGCTTTCTAGGGTCCTGAAAAGAGTAAAACTGAACCAACATCCTGCTTTGCCTAGGAATGGTCCTGTGGCAATTGAGAGACAAGACTTCCAGCAAGAATTTGTTAGATATCATCCATGCCAAGAGTGTACACAAAACCACATTCTTTCTGTAGAATGAGGAAATTTGGACCATACTTTAACCTAATGGGCTAAAGAATTCTGGGCTGCAGTTTTGTTGTTCAGACATGGTTATATGATTATACTTATAATCTAAATAGAGCTACCTTTGTGTGAAATTCTCTTATCTGCCCTCCTCACCCAGTGAGAAAAGTTAACCTAAATTTACTGAAACTAGTCACAGAAGGAATGGGTTGTCACTGAAAGACCTGTGCATTGAATTAATATTTTCAATACTTATCTACAAGAATGATCCTGATTTTTTTCAAATCTGAAGACACTGAGGTAGTTATTAGAAAAATAATAGAGAAGTAATTAGATGTAATCATTCTCTAAGACAGCAACCCACAAAGAGGGATGGTTAATCTAAGACTAACAAGGGGAGGAAGAATTCGCTAATAAGAATTTCTTCCTAAAAGAGGAAAAGCATAGGAAAAGTAGCTGAGGAAAGAGGAAGCAGGCCAATACTGAGAAAAGAAAGAAATACCATAGTTGAACCAAGTTGAACAAAATATGAGAAGAAGCTGGAGGATGTAAGCAAGGCTAAACGAAAAAGAATCTTGTGGACCAACAAGGAATCTTTAGGGGGTTTAAAATAGAGCATAGCAGGCTGAGAAGGTGGCTCAGTGATAGAGTGCTTGCCTTGCATGCACGAGGTCCTTGGGTTTTGGTTCCTCAACACCACATAAGCAGAAAAAGCCAAAAGTGGTGCTGTGGCTCAAGTGGTAGAGTTCTAGCCTTGAGCTGAACAGCTGAAGGACAGTGCCCAGGCCCAGAGTTCAGGCCACAGGACTGACAAAAAAATAGAGCGTAGCATAATCTCACTGGCAGTTTTTCAATGGTCCATCCAGGCTACTCTAAAGAATCTTGTGTGAGGCAAGAATTAGCAGCTATAAACTTCAGAAGAGATTAAGTTAGTCACAAGAAAGATAATCAATGACAGTTAGAGGCCTAGTAGTATGCAAGACGGCATATCATTGCACAGTTACAATGTTTTCCTTCATAATATGTGTAAATGAGTGGTGGGCCACACAGCTTGACTTCAGGTAGTTTGAATACTTTAGGATCTCTGGCACCTGCTTCAGAGGGAAAGAAAAGAGATTTCATTAAACTGTTTAGCAGCACAGTAGATACAATTTTTACATAATGTTTGCTTAGCATTTTACCTTTGCCAACTAAAAGTTGTTGATGCTCCAGGACTGGCTAATTATGAGCAGTTTCTTCAGTAATTATGAACTAAAGATGAACAGTTTCTTGATTTTTGAAAGTTCATTTTTTGTCTTTGTTTTTATCTACCTCTCTACTCATTTTTCTCTAGGAAAAGAACTTGTAAGATTTTTTGTTTTGTTTTCTGATAACTGAAGTCTAAGAAAGTTTGATTTTAATGGTTACTTTGGGGAGATGGAAAAAAGTAATCTTACATAAGAATATAAATGCCCAGCTGTCTACGACACTGTGGAGTTGGTTCCTGAAGTTAATGGAAAGTTAGGGAAAAAACAGACCTTATTTTTATTTAGTTGGTATTTTATTTTGCTTTGTTATGCTCTTTTATGGTGGTTTTGTTATTATTTTTGCCTTGGCAGTACTGGGGTTTGAACTTGCTAGGCTGTAAGTAGATGCTCTACCACTTGACATTTGAGCTACATTCCTTTTTTTCCCCTTTACTTGGTGTCAAAATAGGGTCTCATTTTTTTCCAGGACAACTTTAGATTGTAACCCTCCTACCTATACCTCCAAATAGCTGGAATTATAAGTACATACAAACACACCTGACTTGTCGAGATGGGGTTTCATTAACTGTTTGCCTAGGCTGACCTTGAAATCCTCCTGATCTCTGCGATTATGGATTATAGACATATCTGTTTGTAATTATCCTGGAAAACATCTTTATATAGGCCTAAAATTGGGTAACTCTTTGGCATTTAAAAACATTTCTATGCACATTTCATACTCATCAAAGTCAAAGATAACCATATACTTTGCTAATCAACTTTATAATGAAATATTGTGTCTTTGAATAACCTCATTAAATATGAACATTTTAATCCATTGTTAGCTTTCTCCAGAATACTTTAACACTTCATAAATAAATTACTGTCATTCAACAATTTATATGATTTATCTTATGCAAAAGTTTTTCTATCAAAATATATTAATTTCATGATATATATAGACAATCCTGAGGTTATTTGGTTTCTATATCCCATTTTTCACTCTTAATTGTATCCCCCACCTGCCAGGCAGCTAAAGTAACTAAATAAATAATCCTAAACAGAATAAATAGTTCTTATTTTTTGAATTTCCAGATGATCTTAGAATTAACTTTTGTTTACTTTAGGCATAACGAGTTATTTTTCTCAGTATGAAATGCTTATCTTGCCATGTTTCTTGCTTTTTGCATGAAGTCATACAATAGAAATATCTGGGATCATCCCTAGTGTATTTCTTAGGGTGTTTATCTTCCAGGAGGTTTATAAATGTTACCTTAGCAACTTCAGTTTTTGCCACAATGTATTTAGGAGTGAGCTTACCTTTACTGATTTTGCTCAGTACTTGCCAAAACTTTCCAATTTACAGCTCAGATTTTCCATTACCATAACCACTGGATCACTTTCTGCTTTTTTTTCTAAAATTCTTAATATCTTCCCATTGCATTTTCCTTTCTTAAAAGTTTTTATCTGAATGTTCCCTTTTTAGAGGTAGGATTCAGACCTGGCAAAATTCAGATTAGTAGTGTACAGTTTGATCAGCCAACTTGTACAGATCTATCTCTAAACCCAGCATCTATCTGCTCCTTATCAAGACATGTATTACAGTCATCATTCTAGAAAATGTCATTCTCTATCCCAGGCAAACTCATTGCCACCAGCTACCTCTGATCTGATCCCTAGCTCTTGAAATATATTTTTGTGTATTTTGAAAATTATGTACCTGGAGTCACACAACATTATATATAGGATTGTTTTTAATGGGATTTTTAAAATTTCTTGTCCATTCTTTGCTTGCATTTTGTTGTTTAGATTAATAGTTCACTGTACTTTGAGCTGAGCAATATTCTTTCATATTGTGATAGTTGGGATGCTTCCAGTTTGGAGGTATGTACTAACATACTTGTTAAGTTTGTTGTAGACATAGTTTTTATTCCTATTGGATAATTACCCACCGGGGTAGAGTGCTGTAGTCATAGGACATATGTATAGTTGGGAAAAATTGCCATTAGTTGGCAAAGTAGTGGTGACATTTTATACTCCTACTCTATCGTCCTCTACTGTCTGAGCATTGCGGTTACTCCATATGCTTGGCAACATTAGATGTTATCACTCTTGGTGGCCATTCTAGGAGAGGTTTGGTAGAGTTCATTGTCATCATCTTTTCTTTATTTTTATAAGCACATCTTAGCATTAATCTGTTCTCAACTTTATAGATTATGTTTTCTCCTTTATATTCCTTTTAAGGAGCAAATAATATAGAATAGCTATATTTAGGAAATACTTGATTCCAATTTCTACAGTGTTAACTTTATCTCTTACTGATTTACATAGTCAAGTGGTTATTTCATTTTTATCTCCTCTATCCATGATACATTTCATCTTATAATAGGTACCTGTCCATTTCCACATCACATTCTACATCAATTGATAATGAAAAACACTTTTCTAAAATTTTCCATGAGATGGTTTCATCCCTCTTGCTTTTCGCTTTTTCCACTGGCTAAGCTGTTTGTTTTTTATGCTTACTCATCTAGAAATAAAAAAATACCATCTACTTACACCCAGTATTCACAAGCATTTATCATGTGCAATGTGTTCTTGAAACTGCTCAATGTGTACTAGGCCATAAGTTTTCCAGTCCATAGCTGGAGGGCAGAATGACATGTCCTACTTCATTAGACACGAACAGGAATGCCAATGATGAGGTTTTCCACAATGAGCTGCAATCTTCTCTTCATTCACTGCCTCCTATCCTATGTACAAAATTAGAAACCTCAGACGTTTATCAACATTACGATACCTCTCTTTAAGGACTCTTTCTTTTTTTTCTTTTTCTTTTTCTTTTTTTTTTGTTGGTCATGGGGCTTGAACTCTGGGCCTGGGCACTGTCCCTCAGCTCTTCAGCTCAAGGCAAGCTCTCTACCACTTGAGCCACAGCACCACTTCTGGTTTTCTAGTGGTTTATTGGAGATGAGAGTTTCACAGACTTTCCTGCCCGTGCTGGCTTTGAACCGTAATCCTCAGATCTCAGCCTCCTGAATAGCTAGGATGACAGGTGTGAGCCACCGGCGCCCAGGTAGGGCTCTTTCTTTCTTCATACACATCACTTCAATAATCTAAACTCACTGGGAGTGAGTTCTAGGCCTCCAAATATCAAGCCCAACCTTCTAATATCTGACTTCATTGTTTCATAAAGGTCACAAATATCATAGAGATATGAAAGGGAATCCTTGCTGGTTGAAATGACTATAGATCTTGGGTTTTGGTATTTTATGGAGTTTCCCTTCTTGATTTCCTCCATCTTATGCCTTCCAAAGTCATTAAAAAAGCAAACTTCTTTCCAGAAATATAGTACATGTATACTTAGGACTTTTCCAGTTTGAATGTTTTATTAATCTATATAATAAATTATATTAATCTATATAATCTATATTAATCTATATTAATCTGTATTAATCTATATAATAAATTTCTCATTTACCAATCCAACTTTGTATGAACAACTGACATGTTCTCTGCTTCATGTGCATAAGTAATTCAAATGTGTAATGAATTCTCTACAGCCTGGTCTTTTGATGTGTTATCTCACGCTGGATACCCTTTGACAAATAACCAGATACCCTAGGGAAAAGGGTGGTCAGAAGTTGTCTGTTTGTTACTTTCACCAAAGGATGATTAGAGATGTCTCCATCAAAGGATGATTAGGTATGTCTCCAACGACAGGATATTTGTCATCCCTGAGTATTATATCCTTATTTAGACCCCAAATGCATCAGACCTTGCACTAGAAATTGGACATAAGACTCGACCTTTTACATTGAGTAATTTAAGGTCCTTCTCTGATATCTACCACTGTCCTTGAGATTAGGAAGTTCCAGTCTAGAATTTGGAAGGAGACTCCCATATTATTTTAAAAATCTGGCTTTTTTATTCATTCAAATGTATTTTGTCCTCTATCTCTTCCATTGATGCTCTTTCTGTCTACCTGGAAAATCTCTAATTGTGAAGGGAGACCACACTTTTCTGTGAGTATAAGAATTGTGTGGTGAGATTCTTTGAAGACCAACACTAAATAATACAGACATGGATAAATCTTAGGCACAGATATTGCAGCATCCTGTGGGTATGACCTACTGCTTATAGGGAAATTCAAAGCCTACTCTCTCATGAAAGAGACCCTCTCTTCTCATGATATTCAAAACAGAGTCATGTCCCCTCAATGACTATGTATTATGAACTGTCACTCAAGGATACTGCCCAACCCAGGAAGAAGATGAAAATAGCAATATAATCTTTTGAGGGAAAAATTTCACACCATTTTGAATATATATACATATATATACATGTACATATTCCTTTAACTATCACAAAAATATCACCTCATACAACAAAGCTTCTAAGAAATGAACATGCCCCTTCCCCGGATGATATTCCTTGTCATCACTGATACATATTAGAGCTGTATTGTTCCCTTTGGTGACTGCTGTGACCCTCAAAACAGAAATAAACTTGGCTTTCTCAAACTTGACTTATAACATCAAAGATACCAAGCAAAGATAAGGAATTGAGGAGAAAAGCTTAACCTCCTGCCTCTAATATGAATTATAACCAGACTGGGATTTTGATAAGCACTCAAAATTCCCATATTTTCCCATTAAATAAAAAAGAAGAGTTTTGCTGTTTAAAAAGCTATATTCATGAAAATAGTCTCACTATTGCTTAATTATAAGAATTATGGACCTTCCTACAGGAATGCTTATAAGTTACCAGCAAAAGCTGTGTTAAACTAGCAGACTCTATATTAAAAACTCCACCCACTGGTCTTTCATTTGATAGTTTCTCTTTCCTTTTACTTCAGACCACGAACAATCAGAATGATGTTGAGCCCAAAATTCTACCACAGTTGAGTAATTTCTGCCTCCTTATGATGACTTTTGACATAGCAAAACAATTCCATTTGTCTTTTTCTGCTCATTGTACAGAGCTTAAGCAACCTGGGTTCCTGTCTCTTCTCTTCTCTTCCATCTGATAGGTCTTATTTACTTACTCAACAAATATCCTGTTGATAAAAAGACACCTGCATGGCTATTGTCACCCCTGGAATTACTTCTTCTCACTGTATTTTTCTAAGTTCCCAAGTTCTATAACACAAGTCCATTGAGTTCTCTGCTGCTGCTAGAAAAAGACAGCTCAGTCTTTCTGAAGGATTGTTCCCCAAGGAGCATTTGAAGCAATATGCCAACAAGCTAGCACAGCAAATGGTGGTCCTTCCAAACCAGATGAAGAAATGACTGGCTGAGAACCTACCCCTCCTCTGAAGTGCCCTTCAGGATACCCAGATGATCAGAAGAAACCTTCAAGGATTTATATATTCAAGAAAATGACTAATGACATGGTCACTATGTACCATGCTCTATTCTATAGTTAGAAAGCAGATGTATCATTAAGATAGGAATCTATATTGACATTTTCAGGGACACATAAAATAACTGCTACTTGGATGTTTCCCAGGCTCTCAAGGGAGTGTAATAACATCTGTGGTTTGGTTGCATTAATGAATTTAACCTTCAAAATATAGTGTCCATCATTGAATTTCAACAAATATCTCTTAGTGGCTTATTTAAATTATCTGAAAAGCAATTGGTGAGTTCTCTTATTGTCATCTCTATCTTACAGATGAGGAAACTAAATCGTGAAGATCTGTCCAAGGTCACATACCTAGTTAGGTGAACCCAGACAATCTGGCTTTAGATTCTCTAGTCCTACCTACCACACTTTACATTACCTGGATCCAGAAGCCTTTCAATATTCGCCTGTGGTCTACTGCTGCTTGTATTGACAAAGATGGGCTTCCTTAAAGACTTGGAGTCATATGGCCAATTCAAACATGAAAAGATTAATATCTATGATATATAGATCCTGGGGATAAGGAATGAGAAGAACTCGTCCAAGTCAAATCTCCAAATACCTTTTCTGTTCATGATAATTTGATATTGCACATTTGGGAAAAGGGAGCCTCAATTTGTTAAGGACAAAAATGCACCATACGGATCAGCTAAGAACATGAATGGATTTGATAGAACTATGTGAGACATTTCAAAGGATGCATTTGCAATTCCCATACAGACATTTTACTCCAAAGGCTGCAAGTCTAAAAGAGATATGAACCTGATAAATATTTATTATGTGGCCTTGTTTAAATCTTCATGGAGAAAATGAGAGAGACATTGGAGTGTGGGAAGAAGTTAAATCAGGACAAACAGGCTTTGCAAGCATTTCTTTATATGCATTGGTATTAATAACAGCCAAGCAAGTCTTTGGTCTGTCTTCATGTTTTACACTTACCAAAGGTCTACATTGTCATTTTCCTTGGAAATTCAAGTGTTAATCATATTTTTACAACACGATTACAACAAATACTGTTGTTTTATAAACTACCCGGTGTGCTTTGAATATACATAGCATGCAAATCCCTCATTAGGAATCAATGTGTGTTAGAAGTTCAACATCGAAGATTTCCTGTGTGGGAGAAGGCAGAATAACTCTAAAATCTAGAACCAGCATAACAAGAATTGTCACAGCAGAACTTATGTAATAAGATAAAGAAAATAATCTTTTCAATTAGCTAGTACTCTGATATGCTATAACTACTGTGCAAATACTGATCTTCATTTTCCCAGAATTATTGAAGCACAAATTGGATAATTAATGTAGTGTTTGTGATGTATTAAGCTTAATATATGGGGTTTGGTCAGAATGGCATTCCACATTATTCCAGCTTTATGTGTCAGCCTCACATTCACTTTTTTACTTAATATATATTATATGTGTATATATTAATATATTACTATATTTAAGTGCTAGCTTTGTTTTTGCTTTTGCACCTTTGAAATTCTATTATGTATTGTATATTCTATACAATATTGTATATAGGGGAGAAAACACCCTTCACCCTACCCTACTACTATGCTTACAAAGTAGAGCCTGGAGAAGTATTTCTATAGTTCTACTCTACTTAGGTCACTAATGCTTATTCACAGTGACCCTTCTGATAGTCCCTCAGCTTGGATGTCCCATTTTAACTCTAATAAAAATTCAGTATGGGAAGGGAGCATGGTGCACATGCATTAGCTTCTACAAAGAAACTTTGTTTTTTCTTTCCTAACCCGCCAGAATGCATTGTTATTAGTCCAAGAACCCCTCTTACACGTAGTTCATACTCAAGAAGGATGGGTTAAAACAAGTAGTTGTTTTTCCCAATCTTTTGGATTACATCAAAAGGAGAGTGCACAATTTGAATCTGATGAATCAACTAGGAGTCAAGTTGTCCCAGTCGGAGGGCAAATTGCAGACAGTGCGATGCTACTAGTAGTAACATGAAAAAAAGTGGCACATGGATGGTGAAGCATGCATTGTCACCATAAATCAACTTGTGTTCTGGGTCAAAGACAACTTCTTTGAAGCAATTGCAAAATTTTTGTTGCCTTAGAGAAGGTGTAGTAAGCAGTAGTAATTGCTGGTTTGGGAAGGTAATTAATTCCCTTTTCCATTGTGATGTAAAGATGTAGTGACTGTGGACTGTTTAAACCCTACTGAAAAGCCTAAAATATATCAGCTTCCTTACTTGCAAGTCTCTACTTGGAAATAAGTTCAATTTGAGAAGACAATGTCTCTTCTTCAGCTTCAAGTGTAAAAAGCAAAAATCTTAGTCTCATGGTTTTATAAGAGATTGAAATATGCTCTCCCAAATCAATAATTACTCTGAGCACTGAATGGCTTCCTAGAATTGTAAATGTTCTGGATTCCTCTTGGTATATTCACCAAGTAAGTCCACTCATTAGGACCTGTCTACACTCCAAGCCACAAATAACCTTATCTATTTTTGCAGGGAGGGGGAGGAGATTTCTGAGATTTGAGCTTGGGGCTTAAAACCCTTCAAAGGACTTCAACCATGCTTGGCTTGCTTGCTCAACTCATGCTCTATCACTTGTGCCATGGCTCTAGGCATCCTTTTTGCTGGTTATTTTAAAAAGGGAATCCTCAACAGACCTTTCCACCGAGGCTAGCTTCAAATGGTGATCCTCTGGATCTCAACCTCCTGAATAGCTAGAATTATAGGTATGAGCCACAAGATATCTAGCCTGGCTTTATCTCTTTACATAAAGATTCACCCATAATACTATCTCAAGGTGCCATCAGTACTTCAAGCTATAAATTTAGGCAAGCCCGACACTGTTTCTTGTGCCAGTTCTGGTACGAATTCCACCTAATGATCATGAATTTAGCCAGCTAATTTTACTTTTTCTTTTTGTCTTCACTTTTACTTTACTCTCTTGCTTCAGAAGAATGCTTGGAAGGCTTATGTGGCTCTCATTAAAGGGTCTCAAGTTGGATCATGAAAGTGGGCAGTTGGAGTCATACTGTTCTGTACCTTCTATAGTTTTTTTTTTAAATCACAGAGCATGAATCCAAGATTTCAGGTACTTTGTGAGGTGTCAGTATCCCAGCAAAAGACTTCATTGTCAAAGCTCAATGGGAAGTAGAGGCAACTTCCAGTGAGTATATTTCTACTCACACCTACAGAGTGTGTTTTCTTTGTAGTGTACTTCCAAAGAGCTTTTCATTTTTTTATTGTTTTCTCACAGTAACTCCAGGAGGTAAATGTTATGATTAGCTTCACGTTTGCATGAAGATGAAAACATTGAAGTCATATATCCATGGTCATATGGCTGAGCAGCAGCCAGATTTGCACTTGGCCTCTGATCATGTGATATCATAAATGATACCATGGCCAGTAATCTTTTTTTCTTTTTAAAACAATTAAAATAAACTGTGTTAAACTGAAAATTCTTGTACATAGTTGTGCTTTTAAAATTTTTATTTTAATGTAAAAGTACAAAGGGGTTACAGTACATAAGTAAGGTAATGAGTATATTTCTTGTTGAACATTGTTTCTACTCCATAGCTAACTCCTCAAGCTCCTTAGAGTAATCCAACTCTAGAAGGAATTCAAGTCAAAGAAACAATAATTACAAAGTTTGGTAATTGATTTTTTAGCATTTACAATGTTCTACATACTACATAAATAACTTTATATTTCTTATTATTTGAATTTTTCTCACTTTAAAGACTTTGTATTATGCCCATTTAATGAAAAACATGGAATTGGGGGAGCTGAAGCAACTTGCCCAAAGTTTTATAGAGCTGGTAGGGACAGAATTCAGACCCAGAGCTGAGTACAAAAACCATAGAATTTGCTAATGCCATATGGTTAAAAATTGGGAGGAAAAAAACAAAGGCTTTTTAAAGCAATATCCTAAGCAAGAAGGATGAAAATCTGAAGAAGAAATACTCCACAGTAGAAAAATCCAATTTTGAATTCTCTGTCTCTATTTCTCAGTCCCGGGAAAATATTACCTTTTGGCTTATTGGCCTCTTAAAAATTTGTTCTGGATCTGTTTGGCCTGATATCTTATAAGGGAAAATCCATTCAGGCAAGACCTCAACTCAAGAACACACTACCAAAGCAAAATACCATTCTTAGTGCTAGAATTGGAACTATCTCCCTAGTGTCCGGACACCTTGAATCAAAACCCAGAAACACTGAGTTGTTGCCTACATCCATATTATCTCCTCATCTGCTAGGCCAGCATGCTTAAGAAAGATGCATTTTTTTAATTGTCAGCACTAAATTTATTGTTTAGTTTCTCGGACCAGTTGCCAGGTCACTGGTGGAAAATCTTGGCAGACCACCATATTTCCTGAACATTCTCAGGTAATAGACATTTGTCTGATCATTTTGTTTATTAGAAACATATAAATTAGAAAGATATGTTAAATGTCCAATTCAACATGATCATCCACAAATTAACATTTTACTCTTCATTCAATCCCTTCACTAAGTTGGACAACTTAAGCACAGTTATATTAAAAAAAAATGAAGTACAGTAAGTCCACCTTTCCCCTACCTTTCCTCTCTTTCTTCCTTCTCTACAATTGCTCACCTATTTTCTTTTTAAATTTTATTTTATTTTATTTAAGTAGTTGTACAAAGGCATTGCCATTTTGGAGAATATATCCACATAATTCTATTTGTTTTCATGCAGAATAAAAATATAACTAAGTAAGCAATGCATGGAAGTACATGTACATTAGTAGGAGATGTATTTTAATTTTTGAGATTATCACTATAATCCAGCACTCTAGAGAAGGCAGGAAGATGTTAAGTTCAAGGCCACCCTTGGCTACAAAACACCCTGAGCTACAAATCACCTGCCCCCACCCGGAAAAAAAATCTCCAAATGAAATTAGACTTTTACCAAGTGTTGTATATTTTGAGACTCATCTCACTTGTTGCTGGCCAAAGACAAAGCCAGTCAATAAATGGCATAGATAGCATCTGTGCCTGTGTTTTTGAATTCTGAGAATGATGAACAATCCTGAAGTAAACAGGGTTTTCAAAGGGCAAGATCTGGGGCAGCTCCTGGCAAAGACAGAATTGATTTGCTCTTATGTTTAAAGTCATGACTATCATGAAAGTTGCCATTTATCAAGTTCCTGCTTGGTATTTGGTGCACAAGATAGATATGTTAACCTTTCCAACCCCTGGAAGACATTGTTCCTCATTTTACTAAAGATGAAAATAGGGCTCTAGTACTGGGAGGTACTAGGTTCCTGCTGCTCCCTCCTGCTACACATCCATTCTTTGCTACCTGAACAGCCAGCCAGTCAAGGTATTACTCCTTGCCAGTACAAGTTGGTTTTGGTGTGACCTGATTTTTCTTGTAGGTTATTGAAACTACTTAGGGCTTGCAGGACTTCTAGAAAGGCTTGGAGGTTTCTAGAAAAGACTGTGTATTTTACAAAACCCCCACCATACTTTTCTCCTATTGCATTTTGATACCAATTCTTATTTTGTTTTTTTTTTGATAATTCATCACATTGTTTGTTTCCTTTACATTCATTTTGATCTGAGCTTATATGTAATTATAACTATAGATATAATAATTTTATATTGAGTTCTTAGAGTATGAATTTTGAATTTATAAGGGTAGAAGATTGAAATTATAAAATAATAATTTTCAGCCCTTACAGAATTATAATCACCTTTATTTTAGGAGATTAAGAGAGGTTAAATGTTTGTTATATTAGACATATAACAACTAGATTTTAGAAACTGTGAACAATAATATAACAAGCAGGAGGATATAGTTCAGATGACTTGGGCTTTTTTGAACTTTTAGTTTCTGAAAGAATTTTTTAAAATATTTCCTAAATTTTACCCTTTTATGATAAATAAATTAAACAAACAAACAAGCAAACAAATAAAATCAGAATGGAAACATGACCACAGAAACAAAAAGGATTCAGAACACTATAAGGGAATACTTTGCAAACCTCTATGCTAACAAATTTAAGAATCTGGGAAGAACTGGAAGAATTTCTAGCAAATATTGATATACCCAAAATAAACCAAGAAGATTGAAACCAACTAAATAGACCCATATCAAGTATTGAAATAATATGGCAATAAAAGACCTTACACCTTAGAAAAGGCCAGGGCCAAATAGATTCACAGCCAAATTCTATAAGGCCTTCAAAAGAGAACTCACTCCAGTGCTCCTCAAATTCTTCAATGAAATTGAAAGCAAATGATCACTACCAAACTCATTCTATGAGGCCAGTATAACCCACATCCCCAAACCAGACATTTCTTTAATGAACACCAATGCAAAATGCCTCAATGAAATTATGGCCAACCAACTTCAACAACAACAACAACAAAACTCTTATAAACTATGACCAAACAGGATTCTTTTCAGGAATGTAAAGCTGGTTCAATATATACAAATCAATTAATGTAATTCAGCACATCAATAGGAGCAAGGACGAACCACATGATGATATCAATAGATGCAAAAAATTTTAAAAAAGCATTTGACAAGATCCAACACCCCTTTATGATGAAAACTCTCTAGAAACTAGGAATCCATGGAACATTCCTCATATAATAAAGACTGTGTATGACAAACCTACAGATAACATAATTAATAGTGAAAAGTTAAAAACATTTCTTCTAAAATCATGAATGGGACAAAGATGTCTGCTCTCTCCACTCTTCTTCCATATAGTATTGGAATGCGTAGCCAGAGTAGTAAGGCAAGAGACAAACATAAAGGGGATCCAAATAGGGAAAGAAGTAAAACTCTCCCTTTTGCAGATGACATGATCCTGTACTTATGGAGCCCCATAGATTCCTCTCCCAGTTATTTGAGCTGATATGAAACTTCGTCAAAGTAGCAGGGTATAAAATTAACCAACACAAAAAACAGTAGCTTTTCTGTATGCAAACAATGAGAAGAGCAAGGCTGAAATCAGGAAAGCAATTCCTTTTGTAGCCTAAAAAAAAAAAGTACCCAGGAATTAACTATAGAAGTGAAGGACTTCTACAATAAAAAGTTTAAAAATCTGAAAAAGGAATTAAAGCAGTTTTAAGGAAGTGGAAAAACCTCCCATGCTTCTGGATTGGAAGGATTAACATTGTGGAAAATGGCAATACTGTCAAAAAGCTATCAACAAATTCAATGTAATACCCATCAATAGCCAACAGCATTCTTTAATGAAATAAAAGAAATAATCCAAAAATTCATATGGAATAATAGAAGACCCTACATAACAAAAACAATTCTTATCTGGAAGAACAGTGCTGGAGGAATATCAATACCAAACTTCAAACAGTAGTATAAAGCCATAGTTATAAAAAAAAAAAAACAGCTTGGGACTGGCATAAGGAACAGGCCTGAGGATCAATGGAATAGAATTGAAGACCCAGAAATGATCCCACAGACTTATGACCACCCAATCTTTGAGAAGGGAGCAAAATACACAGGATGGAAGAAAGGCAGCTTCTTCAACAAATGGTGCTGGCAGAACTGTCTATACACATGCAGAAAATTGATGTTGGATCTTTATATATTACCCTGTATGAGAATCAACTCCAAATGGATCAAAGACCTCAAGGTAAGAGCAAATACCCCAAAAATATTACAGGAAGAGATAGCAGATACACTGGGCCTCCTTGGCACAGGTTGAAATTTCCTAAATAAAGATCCAGAAACACAACAAATCAAAGAAAGGATGGATAAATGGGATTACATTAAACTGCAGAGCTTCTGCATGGCAAAGGACATAGCTAGCAAGATACATAGAAAGCCCACAGATTGGGAGAAGATCTTTACTAGCTATAAAACAGAAAAGGGCCTTATATCAAAAATATACCAGATATCAAAAACTTAAAGCCTCCAAAAATAAATCTCAAAGAAACAACCACCCTATTAAATAAGTGGGCTAAAAAATTTAAAAGAGACTTCTCTGTACAGGAAATAAGAATAGCCAATAGACATATGAAGAAATGCTTAACATCTCTGGCCATAAAAGAAATGCAAAACCACATTGAGATTCCAACTCACCCCAGTTAGAATAGCCATTATCAAGAAAACAAATAATAACCGAAGCTGGGGAGATGTGACCAAAATGGAAAGCTACTACCCTCTTGGTGTAGCTTTGTGTAAGCTGTATACTTGGTGTAAATTGTCCAGTCACTCTAGAAATCAGTATGGAGGTTCCTCAAGAGACTAAACATTGAGGTCCTATATGCTCCAGCAAACCCACTTCTAGGCATGTCCCCAAATGATCACAAATAAGGCCATACTAAAGCTACCAGCACAACTATGTTCACTGCAGCAGTATTTACCATAGCTAAGATATGGAACCAACCCAGATGCCCCTCAGTAGATAAATGGATGAATCAATATGGTATATATACACAAAGGAATTTTAGGCTTCCATCAGAAAGAATGGCATCACCCCATTTGTAAGGAAATGGAAAGACTAGGAAAAAGATCATCTTAAATGAAATAAGCCAGACCCAAAGAAACACAGGCTCCATGGTTTCCCTCATTCATAATAATTAGTGTATGTCTAAGATAGTCCTAGCAGAGGATCACAATAGTTCACTTGCTATGTACACATGACTATATAAAATTGTGCTAATCAAAATGAACTCCACGATATGGAAACAAAAGAGTTTTCTCTGTGTGTGTATGTATGTGTGTTTTAATGTACTATGTGAAATTATTTTATTTTTCCTTTGTTTTTTTTTATTTTCCTTTGGTTTATCCCTGGTAGACACTGTTTTTGATCTGGTACCCTGTGTCTTATATATACATTTATCTGATTTGGGGAAGGGAAGGGAATCACAAAATGGTGAGACAAAGGACAAAGGGTGAACCAATGCAACAGTTATACACACAGACACTACATTGGAAATTAACTTTACAACTTGGTGGTGGAAGCAGGGGGGAGGGTAGAGTCAGGGGTAGGGAAAATAAGAGAAAATGAGGGGGGTTAAAATCTACTGACTTACATAACTGTAACCCCTCTGTACATCACCTTTACTATAAAATAAAATGTAATTTTTAAAAATCTCCCCAAATTTTACCCTTTTATTGTAAATTTAAAGCTATCAAATGGTACCTTGGAAACTTTTCTACTGTAATTTGCTGTGCAAATTATTATGTTTTCGAGCTGTATCGTAGCATGAATTAGATCACCATGGCTGGTCTGTTCAGGAAATGTCATTTGTCTTTCAACCAGATATATTGTCTATTTATCTCATACTCATTACTACTTTCATATCTAGGATATTATAAACTAAAAATTCTATAAAATGATACAGCCTGTCTGGGGGATGGGAAGAATCTACCTTACATTCTACCTTGGGATTGCATTTCCCTTATGACATTTTATGCTTAAGGAAAGTCCAACAAGGTCTCCAACTTGGCAATTGGAAAAGTCTCTGTAACCTTTGACAAAGTTGGGATGGAGGGCACTTAGAGCCTCATCTCTGTGTATTTTCTCTTGTCTCTGTTTCCCTTCCTTTGTTCCAACTCAAAAGCTTCCTGCCAAGGGATTAGTTTTCCTGTGCCAAACATTAGAGTCCCTGATATGCAGCCGGTAGAACATGTAGTAGTACAGGCAGCACCTAGTCAGCTCAGTTAACTGTCGTCATGGTATTGATGGCTGTCACTAAGGAGCAAAAGATTCACAGTGAGAAAGTGTGAGGCTTTCCACAAGCAAATCATTGAATTTATTTTTATTTATTTATTTTTTTTTTCAGTCATGGGCCTGAACTCTGAGCCTGGACACTGTCCCTCAGCTCTTCAACTAAAGGCTAGCGCTCTACCACTTGAGCCACAGCACCACTTCTGACTTTTTTCTGCTTATGTGGTGCTGAGGAATCAAACCCAGGGCCTCATGTATGGGAGACAAGCACTCTACCACTGATCCACTTTCCCAGCCCCAAATCATTGAATTTAACAAAGCTTCCTATAAGGAATAGGAGAACATCATTGAGTCCAAAACAATCAAAGCAATGAATACAACTCAAAGGACATGGATCTTTGTGGCCCATACCAAGTACACATTCCATAATGTGATCATGAAGAAGTGGTAAGAAAAGGACAAAGGAGAAAACTAAGGAAGGAAGAAGAGAGAGAGAGAGAGAAGAAAGAGAGAAAGAAAGAAAAAATTAAAGGGAGGAAGGAAGGAAGGAAGGAAGGAAGGAAGGAAGGAAGGAAGGAAGGAAGGAAGGAAGGAAGGAAGGAAGGAAGGGAGGGAGGGAGGGAGGGAGGGAGGGAGGGAGGGAGGGAGGGATGGAGGGAGGGAGGGAGGGAGGGAGGGAGAGAGAGAGAGAAGGGAGAGATGGAGGGAGGGAAGGGAGAGATGGAGGGAGGGAAGGGAAAGGAAGGAAGGAAGCCACCAGAATTCTAAGAAATTCATGTCTATTGTTTCTAAGTCGCTCAGCTTACAGAATGACATTGTGTATCAGCCTGAACTAAGCCAGATACTCTGAGACTCCTCTCCCTTGGGCATCTCTTGATCAGTCTCCGCCTAGTCAACCTGCAAATATATGGATAGGTCCTGCTCACGGCATTCAGCTTCTTCTCAATCCTCAGGCAGGAGCTGCAAGCATCCTCCCTGCACAGTGATCCTCCTGGGAAACAGAGAAAGAGGCTTTGCATGAGCAATCTGCTGAACAGCAATCTCTTCCTAGATAGAGACCAGATTCCTCTTATACTCTTGCTCATCCAGGGTCCATCTCAACCCTTGTCCTATATTCATTTGCCATCTAGTCTTCTGGTGGATGCTTTTCCTTTCTTCTATGCATGAGTTCTTTGCTATTAGGCAAAACAGGCCAAAGACAAATGAGTTTCATATTTCAGAATGCAATTTTGTAAGAGCTTCCAACTAGAACAGCCAGGGGCAAACTTCTCAACTAAACAACTGGATTTCCCCCAAATGCCATTGCAATAGTTTCTTCTGGTGCTCAGAGCTACTGGACAGAAGTCTGTGGGAATTTCTATGCTACTGAGCGAAACACGTTTGACCTCTTTTTTTGTGTTTCCAATCGTCCCAAGACTGAGAGAGTTCACCATGCCCCAAACATATTCTTATGCTAGAGGAGGAAGCAGAAGAGAAAGCACTACCCTTGACATAGCCTAGATCAGGCACTGATCAGGCCTAGCTATCCTGAAAGCAACTAGAGAAGGGGCTGCGATCTCCACCAAGAGAGTGGTGGCACCAACAGTGTGAAGGGATTATCCTGAAGTTGTAGAACCATGTATTCTTCTGACACTTAATGAGTACTACCATGTGCATGCTAGGCCTTGTCATGCATTCTGGGGACCCAAAGGCAGATAACAAGCATGTAAGTCATGAGTAGTCAAGAATTTAGCATAAACCCCGGATCTAGTAAGGAATCTCTGCTCAGGGCAGATGTCTTTAGTCTTTCCTCTCCCCCACTATGGGGGCTGTTTGCTTTGTGGCTTCTCCGAATAGGAGGGAGAGAGAGACAGAGGAAAGAGGGTATAAAAGATTCTCCTTTTCAGGGGAACTAGGCTTTGGGGAACTTCTTTATGTGTCACAAATGGCCAATTAAGCTCCCCCCCCCCCACAAAGTTCTGCTCTTACAGAGGTTCTCTTTCTCTATGTGCTCAAGTAGAGCACCTTTGAAATTATATGGCTACTTTGTATTTCCTTTGCTTTTTCTCCAGTGTGTTTCTCCTTTTCACTCACTTTTCCTTTTCCCTTGCCACATATACTTGTCACACTTGTGACCTCCTTGACCAGAAAAATCTAGTTACTCCTTTTTTGACTATAGGATCGATCAAGCCTGTGCTCAATTTATGACATGTAGATTCACTAGAGCCCCATTTAACCTGGCATCAGAATGAGTCATTATTTTTTGAATCTTTATTTATCACAGCCCATAATTCCTAAGAGCTAAGTGACTACTTTTACAAGGAAGTTGAAAATTACTACTTTCTCTGGAAATTAGTATTCACCTTCCTGTCTGGATCCATCTCTTTTATTCCCAGGCAAATGCAGGAGACAAGCTTTCCTTGAACCTCCAAATTTATCCCCTAGAACTATCTGAGACAAAATTCCATTCACATATTTTTTCAGCAAGAGATTTGTCTCAGCTTCCTTATTTCCATGAGGTGCTCTGATAAAAAAAATCCTCGACAGTTTAATTTACAGGTCAATCATTAACAATGGGCTGCACCTTTCAGCATGTTGTAAAGGATGACTGGTTAAGCAGCAGCGTTTCTTCTCTGTAGGAAATGCACAGGAGAATGTCACTTGCCCTCCAGACTCCTAACCAAGATGTGGCAGGCTCCAGCCAGGCATGTAGGCAAGGTGACAGACTGCAAGACCACCACAGGTGAGAGGTGTGGCTGCCCTTTCCTGTCCACTCTGATTCCCTCCTTTCACAATTTCTATCCGTGTGGAACTCAGAATGGGCAGGGATGATGTGTGACTAGGATGTTGATGACGTCAAAAAGGGTCTATGGGCTGACCCATGTTTTAACAAAAGATGGGTATGAGGACAGTATGTTAACTTACAGAACCAACACGGAGGTTCCTTACACACATGGGAAGTTCCACAGAGAAAGTATGGGTCAGGCCTGGGATCAAAGATCAGTATAATTGCACACTGGTCACATGACAGACTGGGTCTTCTAGAAGATAAAAGATATATTAGTGTAGAGTTGAGAACATCTCCAGATCTTACTAGAAAGCAAAGAAAAACCAGATCATGAATATGGAACAGCCATTATAATCTTTGCCAGAGTGAGGTCTAGATGAGTTGGTCTGATTTTGTTTTGGACAGATTCCTGTTTTGAGGCAGTCTTGGGTTTGCAGAAAAAATAGAAAGTTCCCATATGACCAACTGTCTTGCTTCCAAAATTTCCTCTATTATATATTATATATCTGGCATTCATGTGACATTTTGAATCCATGTTGACATGTTATTATTAACTGAACTACTCCATGGGTTATTAGAGTTGTGTGCTGAACAGTTTTATGGATTTTAATAAATTCTTAATGGCAAATATACAACATGACAATCTCAAATAGGGTAATTTCATTGCTCTGAGATCCCCAAAGCTCTGACCAGCCACTGATCTTATTACTGGCTCTATTTTTTGCTTTTGGAAAATATTAAATTGTTGGAATTACATAGAATGTGACCTTTGCACCGTGGTGTCTTTCTCTTAACAATATGCTTTCAGTGTCTGCTCTGTCTTTCTGTAGTGAGTCTCTTTTGAGCACTGAGTGATAGTTCATTTTATGGATGTACTATAGTTTGTTTACCCGTTTGGGCATATATAATAGAAAAAAACAATGGGAAAGAGGAAAGAAGAGTAAACATCAAGAGATATGGGATGCAATAAATACAAGAAGGATGGAAGGCAAACGTGGGAAAGCAAGCTAGAGAGATGAGCACAGAACCCATACAAAGATAGCAGGGTTCTTGTTTGTCTGTATTTTTTATTGTAAAAATATTGCACAGAAGGGTTATAGTTACATGAGTAAGGTAATGACTACATTTTCTATCGAGCATTGTTACCTCCTCCTTTGTTTTTCCCCTATCATCCCTTCATTCCCTACCTCCCCAACTCCTCCCCCCCCCCCACTGAAGTTGTAAAGTTCATGTTCAACATAGTGTCTTGTACATCTCATTGTTTCAGTGGGTCATCCTGTATCCTTATTTCAGTATTTTGTTATTTCCCTTCAGAGATGGCAGGATTCTTTAGACCAAAGTTCAGTGAGAGAAGCCAGTTCTTCGCTGACCTCTGCTAGGTGTTAGGTATCACATTAGCTTTGTCCTGAGCATCCCCATACATTGTAGGCATGAAACAGATATCTACTGAACCAACTAAACCTGCAAAAGCATTTCTAAAAATTGACCTCCTTCAGACACCAGAAGATCAGTGGCCTCCAAGATACCTGAGCCAGCCATGTTGGCAGGTTGAAGCTGCTTCTCAGGGTAGTCTGTCCATCACATGTGATGAAACAAAACTTCTCTAATAGCACTGCCCCCTTTCCCTTTCTAACCTCTGCTCCTGCTTTGTGAAGTGCTCTAAGGATAAAACCAAGGGATTCATCCTTCAACCTAACAACAAAGGCAGTAGAATTCACCTGAACAGTTCCCATGGCATGGGGAGACCAAGCAGGATGACTGACTTGAGTGCTAAGAAATCTCTGTGAGGGGCTGGGAAGGTGGCTCAGTGGTAGAGCGCTTGCCTTGCATGCCTGAGGCCCTGAGTTCGATTCCTCAGCACCACATAAGCAAAAAGAAAAAAAGCCAGAAGTGGCACTGTGTCTCAAGTGGTAGAGCGCTAGCCTTGAGCTGAAGAGCTGAGGGACAGTGCCCAAGCCCAGAGTTCAGGCCCACAACTGGAACCAAAAAAAAAAAATCTCTGTGAGAGGAAGATGAGCCATCTGTGCTTTCTTTTTTTTAATGCACAAATATCAAGTAGTCTTCATGATAAATGGTACATTCTGACTATCTAAGTAGACGGAGGGAAATCTACAATATTTCTGTATATTCTATTTAAATTTGCTTTTGTGAAATAGGAACAGGAAAGTAAAATGTTTGCCATCAAAACATAATAGAAAATTAAAGGGAGACCCACCATTCAGAAAGCTATTTTCAAGGACTCTAATTCTCACTGCTTAACTGAAGGCCAATCCCAGTGATGAAGACAGCTAAATGATGGTCTAAATGCTGTCTTCTGGCATATCTACACCATCTGCTCTCTTTTGTTGCCATGTTTCTTCTCTAATAAGCTTTCCCATAATCTTTACTTATGTTTGCTTATTACTAAATTCTTTATTGTGTGTGGTAGTAGAGGAAAGAAAGACCATATGCTCGGGACTGTGCTTCTTCCTTTTTTTGTTCAAAAAGGCTATATTCTGCAAGTTAAGTTAATGACCTTTGTGACATTCTTGATGGCTCTTGATATCCAAAAGGTATGTTATTTGTGCAAATGTCATTTTTTATCTAAGATCAGAGATTAATATCTTTTATTTATTCAATAAATGTGACATGCAAGTAATATGTTAAAAGACATGTTGTAATTCGTGGAAGCTTTACTCAATTCAAAAATCATTTCTAGAGGATGAAATAAGATGACAGCCAAACAATAAGGAATCGCCACAGCTCTCTCTAACCAAACAGAGATTTGGGTTCATAACACACGCTTCTCCCCAAAAGACTGACAACACAAATATACAAACAAGCAGAGAGTCATGGGAACAGAAAAATACTTCATCACTTCTACACATAAGAAGAGAAAATCACGAAAAGCTCTCCCCCCATTCCTTAATCCACTCCAGCTGGGCCTTCTGAAGGACAAAAACTTCCATGAATCTATAGCAGTAGCCTTCATGTTGTGATGTGGGTGCATGTCCAGACTAAAGGTATAGCTAGCAATCTGGACAGAGACAGACTTTTAAGTAATTGAGTAATTCAGCTAGAATTATCAGGACCGATAGAAATTGGCCCGTTAAAGCAAAAATCAAGAACTCTAACAACAGCAGATGCTGGAGGGGATGTGGACAGAAAGGAACCTTACTTCATTGTTGGTGGGAATGTAAACTTGTTCAACCACTTTGGAAAGCAGTATGGAGGTTCCTCAAAAGACTCCACATAGAGCTCCCCAATGACCCAGCAATCCCACTTTTGGGCATTTACCCAAATGATCACAAACAAGGCCACACTAAAGCTACCAGCACAACTATGTTTATTGCAGCATTATTTACCATAGCTAAGATATGGAACCAACCCAGATGCCCCTCAGTAGATGAATGGATCAAGAAGATGTGGTATATATACACAATGGAATTCTATGCCTCCATCAGAAAGAATGACATTGCCCCATTTGTTAGGAAATGGAAAGGCTTGGAAAAAATTATATTAAGTGAAGTAAGCCAGGCCCAAAGAAACATAGGTCCCATGGTTTCCCTTATTTGCAATATCTAGTATAGGTATGAGTCAAGTGGAAAAAGTCAGAGAATGTGATGTTAGGAAAACGAACCCTCAAATATGTATTTTAATGTTTTTGTTTCTTTCATGCATGTGTTTCTAACACATTTATAATATTATTTCTTTGTAGCTTTGTATGTCCCTCCCCCACAGTGTAACCCCCGCTTTCACTATATTTGATGTCAGTATAACATGTGGAGGAGACGGGGACAAACAAGTCGTTTAAGGATTCAGGTGGACCTGTTGCAACAATGAGAAGTACAAAATGTCATGTCAAAACCAGCTTTACAATGTCGGTGGGGGGGGGGGGAGGGGGGGGTATGATCGGGTGGGGGGGAGGGGGGAGGCTGGGAAGGGAGGTGAAGGGTAAACAAAGGAGGAGGCTGCAATGCTTGGTAAGAAATGTATGCATTTTCCTGCCCATGTAATTGTAACCCCTCTGTACAGTATGTTCTCAAATAAAATAAAATAAAATTTAAAAAAAAAAAAAAGAAATTGGCCCGTTAAGTCTTTAGCCCACTTATTAATCAGGCAGTTGTTTCTTTGAGGATTTGTTGTTGGGGAATTTAATTTTTTGAGTTCCAGGTATATTTTTTTATTTTTTTATTGTGAAAATACTGTACAGAGGGGTTACAATTACATGGGAAAGATAATGAGTGCATTTCTTATCAAGCAATGTAGCCTCCTTCGTTTCCCCTTCCCATCCCTTCCCATCCTCCCCCCGTACCCCCCCAATCCTCCTCCCTCCCCAAAGTTGTAAAGTTTATTTTTGACAAAACAACTTGTACATCTCATTGTTGCAATGGGTCCACCTGTATCCCTATTTAAATGATTTGTTTTTCCCCTTCCCCTCCACAAATTATACCAACATCAAACACAGTGAAAGCAGGGGTTATACCGTGGGGAAGGGACATACAAGCAACAAAAAAAAATCTTATAAATGTGTTAGAAACAATTGCATGAAAGAAAAAAAACATTTGAATACATATCTTAGGGTTCATTTCCCTAACATTAACTTATCTGACCTTTTCTGCTTGACTCAGACATATACTAGTTATTGCAAATAAGGGAAACCATGGGATCTATGTTTCTTTGGGCCTGGCTTACTTCACTTAAGATAATTTTTTTCAAGTCTTTCCATTTCCTAACAAATGGGGCAATGTCATTCTTTCTGATGAAGGCATAGAATTCCATTGTGTATATATATTCCACATTTTCTTGATCCATTCATCTACTGAGGGACATCTGTATTGGTTCCATATCTTAGCTATGGTAAATAATGCTGCAATAAACATAGTTGTGTTCATTTCTGGGTTTTCAATTCTATTCCATTGGTCCTGAGGTCTGATCTTGTGCCAATACTATGGCTTTGTAGTAGAGTTTGAAATTTGCTATTGATACTCCTCCAGCACTGATCTTTCTGTTAAGGATCATTTTTGCTATTAGGGGTCTTTTATTGTTCCATATGAATTTTTGGATTGCCTCTTGTATTTCCATGAAGAATGAGGTTGGAATATTGATATTGCATTGAATTTGTACACAGCCTTGGGAGGTATTGCCATTTTCATGATGTTGATCCTTCTAGTCCAGGAGCATGGGAGGAACTTTCTAAGTTCTGTTTTGATTTCCGTTTTCAGGTTTTTAAAGTTTTCATCATAGAGGTCCTTCACTTCTTTAGTTAAGTTAATTCCTAGGTATTTTATTTTTTGTGGAGCTATTACAAATGGAGTTGCTTTCCTGATTTCAGCCACGCTTTTCTCATTGTTGGCATACAGAAAAGCCATTGATTTTTGAGTATTAATTTAATACCTTGCTACTTTGCCAAAGTTCTGAATCAGCTCAAGTAATTTGTGAGTGGAGTCCTTGGGATTCTTTAAATATAAGATCATGTCATCTGCAAAGAGGGAAAGTTTTACTTCATCTTTCCCTGTTTGGATCCCCTTTATGTTTGCATCTTGTCTTATTGCTGTAGCTAGGCATTCTAATACTAGATTGAAGAGAAGTGGAGAGAGTTGACATCCTTGTCTTGTTCCTGAGTTAAGAGGAAATGGCTTTAGTTTTTCACCATTAAGTATAATGCTGGCAGCCGGGCTCTGGTGGCTCACACCCGTAATCCTAGCTACTCAGGAGGCTGAGATCTGAAGATCACGGTTCAAAGCCAGCCTGGGCAGGAAAGCCCATGAGACTTTATTTCCAATAAACCACTAGAAAAGCAGAAGTGGCGCTGTGGCTCAAGTGATAGAGTGCTTGCCTTGAGCTGAAGAGCTCAGGGATAGGGCCCAAGCCCAGAGTTCAAACCCCATGACCGACAAAAAAATGTATAATGCTGGCTGTAGGTTTGTCATATACAGCCTTTATTGTATTGAGGAATGTTCCATGGATTCCTAATTTTTCCAGAATCTTCATCATAAAGTGTTGTTGCAAGAGAGCTTATCTAGTGTCCTGTGTCGTTGGTCTTATTTTCAAAATCACTACTTAAAATCAGGTTTTCTCTCAAGGCATGGTGCTACTGTGCCTTGATACTCAGCTCCCTTCTTCTCTGTTTGGTGACATGAATATATAAGCCCAGTGTGATAAGTTTTTTGCTTTGGATCTGTTTGTATCATATCCACCTTTGTGCTCACATGACTTACACAGCATAAGGCTAGAAAACATTTGAGAATTTATCTGAAAGGAAAAAGTTGGGAGTTACTTTGCCCAAAGCGTGATTGCAGAATGGGACACACACACACATACACACACACACACACACACACACACACACACACACACACACACACATATCTTTCTTCTTGTCCCCATACCTATTTATGGAATTAGGGAAATTGAGACCTAGATAGCTAAGTATATGTAGGTAGTAGAGACAGGGGCATTGGACTGACCAAGGAGTGGCTGCCTTTTCTTCTCAGAGTCTCCTGAGTGACACATGACCATGATAGGGAGGAGTCCAGGTGGTCTCATGTGCTCTCCATGTGCTGGTGTAGAACTCTCCAAAAATTAGGGAAGCGGAACTTCATGCCACCAGAAACACTAACAGGAGAATCAGACTCATACCTCAGTTTATATTGGCCTCAGAATACCTGGCTCCTCCTAACAATTCAGCATCTGGCCATTTCTGCGGTGCTTGGGTCATCTCTCAGCATTTCTTCCACTTATGGGTTTTCCAATAGAAGCAGAGTTCCTACAAATAAGTCGTTTGTATCTGGGTGGAGGTATAGCTCAGTAGTAGAGTGCATGTGTCAGGTCCTGGGTTCAATCTTATATACCTTGGAGGAGGGTTCTATATATCCAAAAATATTCTATGAAAAAGAGACAGGGTTTGTGTCTCACAAGAATCTATATTTTCATGGAGCATCTGATATTCAGTGTTAACAAAAACAGAACTTTCATCGCAGTTTCTTCTTCCTCTGCATTTGCATTCATGCCTGGGAAGAACTGGTTATGAAAATTTGGGGCCAAGTCTAGCATTCATGATGAAGAGGCAGAAATTAAGAAATAAAGCTCACTGTTGCTCTGTCTTGGGAATGTGACTCATTCACCACATGAAATCTCCCTTCTTCTCCTCCCATCCATACTTTCTCACTCACTTTGCAGATTTCTCTCTAAAGTTAACTCCTTTGATCTTGTTCCATGTCCCTTTTTTCTGCTCCACCGAGGATTTTCTCAGTCATAAATATTAAAGCACAATTAAATATCCACTCATGATGAAAGTAAAGCTACAGTGTGAGTACTGGGGTTCCAGAGAGTCAAGAGATGGGGGTGGAGTAACAGAGAACAGTGTGGAGAATGGCATACCAAGGCTGACACTAAATTTCACAAGGAGCCTTAAATTTTTAGGGACAAAGAAGGGCAGGAACTTAAGAGAAATTATAGGGATGTGACTCTTGCTATGTCCTTGACCTGTGTGTCTCTCATTCACTCATAGTTTCTTCAAGTAGATTGATTGAGCACCAATTATAGAAGTTAGTGATAAAAAGTCAGTACAAATACAAAGTAGTGATAAACCAGTTAGTGATACAAAGATGAATGGAACATAGTCCTGCCTCTAAGAGGCTGGTGGTTGAAAAAGGTCTGTGGGCCTATTATGGAGATAACAAAGTACAATGAGGTCTAAGATCTTATGGGACACTAGAGAGAAGGTCTAGATCATGTGCTGAGCTGTAAAGAATTCTTCAGGATGAAACAAACAGTTGGGAGGAAGAAGACTATGGATAGTGTGATTCCAGAAGAAGGAGCCCACTACAAGAGCAGAATTGAGGAAGTACAGTGGTAGTTGGAAAATTGGAATCAGGGAGCTGGAACGCAGAGTAATTTGGCCTGGAAAGAAGTTAGACTTGGGACAAAAAAGCAATAAACTCGGGATGGGCTTGAGGCTGAAGGTAGGGAAGATGATGGGAGTACTGCAGGCAGGAGAGGTGAATATGACTTGAGTTTGCAGAAAGCACAGTATGGCTGAAATGTGGAAAATAGCTTAGAGGGATTTAAGTAGAGACACAGAGAACACATAGGATGTTTTTTCAGGGAAACGGGTTGCAAAATGACACTCCTTCAACAACTTTTCCTTGTCTTAGAGAAAGCATATGGGAGAAAGGCCTTCTTTTAAAAAATTTATTTTTACTATCATTAAATAGTTGCATGAAGGGCTTTCGACCCAATATGTGAATTGATGTGCATAAAACATCTAGATCATTCAAGCCCCACGACCGACAAAAAAAATCTAGGTCATTGTCATTACTACCTTCCATCCTTCTCCCCTCCCCAACCTATCCCCATCCCCCATCCCCTCATCTCCTACCTCCATTTGTTTATGGGAATAAACACATTGAATATCATGACTCTATTCTCCTCCATCTCTCCATTCATCTGTGCCCCTCTTCTTCCTCTTAACACTCACTCCTCAGACAAGACAAATTTCAGCCTCCTGGTATTCATTTTGTTAAACTGTTAATTGTTCAAAGGTGTCCCATCACGAAAAAAAGATCACCCTACATATACCAAACTTTAGTCAGTTTGATAGTGTGTATATGCACATGACTCACATTTATTTTTCATATATGATTATATTTCAGATCTAATTTCTACATATTTGAGAAAATATGTCCTTTGTCTCCCTGGTTTGATGTGATTCACTTAATATCATTTTTTGCAGGCCCATCCATTTCCCTGCAAATTATGTATTTGTTACTCTTCCTGATGGATGAATAAAATTCCATTGTATGCAAACATACCCAGATATACCCACATATATATGTATGTGTTTGTACACATAGTATGATTGTATTACGTATGTGTATGTATGATTATATATGACTATATTATATATACTATATATAGTATGAGTATACACAGACACACATTGAGAAAAGATTTCTTGAAGCCAACTCAGTCATTTGTTACATCATTTCTGTGCTGTTGGTAACTAGAATGACTTTTACAGTCACCTGGCTGTGAAATCACTACCGTGTAAATATTTCCTCAGCCTCTATTGGGACGAATTCTAAGTGTACATACAATTATCACTTGTTCTAGCACAGAGTACTAGGACATGATGGACTCACAAGGGAAACCCCATTAATGAGCTACCATAACAAAATACCATGAACAGGGTGAGATGCTCATACTACAGAAATATATCATGTAATGACTAGAGGTCTCAAAGCTGAATTCAAAGCATTGCCAGTGTTGTTGGTATCTGTGAAGAAGGATTTTTCCCCTAGATTCTCAAGGTTTGCTGATAGAATCATCATTCTGATTTCTGTCTTTATTGATACATGGTATTGTGCAGTGTGTGTGTGTGTGTGTGTATGTGTGTCCAAACTGTGCTGTTTTTTTCTGTGCTAATATCAACACTTGAACTCAGAAGTTCGTCTTTCTTGGCTTTCTTGCTGAGCCAATTTTCCATCACGTGAGCTATATACTTCCACTATCAGGCTTTTCATTGGTTATTTTAGAGATCAAATTTCACAGGTTTCTCTGCCTTGATGCAATTTCAAACTGTGATCCTTTGGATCTTAGCTTCCTGAGTTGTTAGGAGGAAGACACTGGCAATCAGCTCAAATTCAATTTTTAAAATAATAATATGTCATCTTTTGTTAGGACCAACCCTAGTGACTTCATCTTAGCTAATGATATCTGCAATGAACTTATTTCCAAATTAAATCCTATTCTGAGATGTTGAATGTTAAGATTTCAATGTATGAATGTGGAATGATAAATGGGGATGATACAATACAACCCAAATACACCAAATAAAGTTTTCAGTCAGAGACAAGGGAGTCAATGCCTGTGAAGCACTTGAAACAGTGCCTGGGATTTAGCATTTTCTCAATAAGTCTCAGGCCATGCCAAATTTAAATAAAATACTTCCAGGACAGCACATGACATTGATATTCAGTTGGTTTAAACCAAGGTAGGTTCACTAGTCATTTATAGCTTATAGCTTTTGTGATTTGGGTCATGGCTTATGCAATACCATCAAGGCATTTAAAATAATACTACAGACTAAGAGGTTCCACATAAGAAAGGATCAATGTAATAAAGTCTGCCTTTCCCTGACCTCCAAGTGCTCAATGTGAGAGTTCCCAGAGGGAGAAGAAACCTTTTTTTAAGAAGGAAAACCAGTGGAGGCCTGTCTTCCTGAGACACACACACACACACACACACACACACACACACACACAAACACACACACACACACACACACACACACACACACACACACACACACACACACGCAAGCAAGCTTCTGGCTGTCTGCACTTCACCCATGTATGCCAGGGCAGGGACAATACACTGAGCCTTAAAGAGAAGCTCACTAGAGTGTCCTGGGAAGGGCTGATCCTCAACTTCCTGGAGGAGCCATGGACATGGTAAAAGTGTCTTGTTCTTCTCAGATCATACCAGAATCACCTTTGTAAAAATAAATAAGGTGTGTTGATTTGTATATGTAGAGGATAAAACAAAGCTTGGCCCCTGAATGAATTCTAGGTAGGGAGGAGAAGGTAAGCTGCTGAAATTAACAATAGCTAGACCTACAGAAATTTCCAGGTATAACAAGTTTCTTCTCAGTGAGCCCCAAGTGGCTTCTGATGGCTCCTAAGGGGCCTGTAGTAGCAGGAGAATAAGGAGACAGAACCTGCTTCATGAAGGAGTTAGCTGGCTGGATAGGCCAAAGTCAAACTGAGCTGCCACTTGCAAGGCCAGTGAATGATTAGGGATGCATGTTTTGGTTAAGGAAGAAACCAGAAGGGTTATGGTCCACTGAGAGGTTCTGATGGGGCTGTCATTTCAGCTAATTCAGCTCAGAAATACGGGTTCCTGGCATCCAAGGCCAAGGCCTGGAGCTCTCTGCTTGATGCTGGAATTCCTGTGCTTGCTTTCACTGAGATTTCTGGTTCCAGTAGGCAAAGCCTGGTGCAGGAAACAGCCTGCTTTCCTTGATTCTGCTACCCCAAAGTGGTAGGATCTTGGACAAATGACTTAACCTTACTGGACTCTGTTTCTATTATTTCCTTTATTATTTGAAGAGTGTGAAGTCATAAAAATCATAGACTTGGCTTGCTGAAAAGAAATCTTAAGAATATAGTTCAGTCCATTTTGTAAATAAGGGACATGAAGGTTAAGAGTTAAGAGACTTTATACGTACATTAAAAAAGAACAGCAACAAAGATAAAACCTCTTGTGTCCCTATCTTGGGGTTCATTTCGCTTAGCATCAGGTTATATGGTCATATGTACATAGCTTTTGACCTCTTCTGCTTGTCCTAGACATAAACTAGTAATTGCAGATAAGGGAAACCGTGGGACTTACGTTTCTTTGAATCTGACTTACTTCACTTAATATAATATTTTCCAAGTCTTTCCATTTCCTAACAAATGGGGTGGTGTCATTCTTTCTGATGGAGGCATAGAATTCCATTGTGTGTGTGTGGTGTGTGTGTGTGTGTGTGTGTGTGTATACATATATATATATATATATGTGTATATATATATATATATATATATATCACATTTTCTTGATCCATTCATCTACTGAGGGGCATCTGGGTTTGTTCCATATCTTAGCTATGGTGACTAATGTTGCAATAAATATCGTTGTGCTGGTAGCTTTAATATTTTTTTTGTTTCTTTGTATGTTCTTCCCCCATGGTACAACCTTTGTTGTCACTGTATTTGACTCCGATGTCCTGCATCTTGTATATACATTTTTTCTAAGTTGGGGAGGGGAAAGGAAATAACAAAATGCTGAAATAAGGATATAGGATGACCCATTGTAACAATAAGATGTACAAGATAGTATGTTGAAAATGAACTTTACAACTTTGGGGAGGGGTGAGAGAGGGGAGGGAGGAGTTGGGGAGGTGGTGAGGAAAAGGATGGTAGGGGAAAAATAAAGGTGGGTATAACAATGTTCAATAGGAAATGACCTCATTAACTTGTTCATATAGCTGTAACCCCTCTGTACAGTATTTTTACAATAAAAATATATATTAAGAAAAAAAGAGTTAAGAGACTGAAGCTGAGTACCTGTAGCTCACACTTGAGATCTTAGCTACTCAGGAGGCTGAGATCTGATAGTCATAGTTCAAAGCCAGCCCAGGCAGGAAAGCTTAATCTCCAATTAAACACCAAAAAACTCAGAAGTGGAGCTATGGCTCAAAAGTGCTGGAGTGCTAGTCCTGAGTAAAAGAGCTTAGGAACCATGCTGAGGCTCTGAGTTTAAGCCCCAGTACTAGCACTAAACAAAATGAGTTAGCAGACTTGAATCGCAATTACAAAGCCAAGGAAAGACAAAATAACCTAGAACATAAGTGTCTAGACATTTACCTGGAACCCATTCCATAAATACATATCTGCAAGAATGTTTATATTTACTCCTATATTTCTGGAGCAAATAGTCTTTCCCCGCCACACACACTTTTCATTAGCATCAATCAGATGTACGTGCAGGTTAGATGTTGACATGTCCAGATATGCATGTAACATACCTTGGTCTGACTCACTCTTTCCATTATGCTCCCTCCTCCCCTTTTCCTACTCCCTAAATCAATCTCAACGGATGAAGCTGATAGTCTTGAACTCATTTAACAGATAAGCAAACTGGCTTGCTCAAGGTCCTCCAGCTGCTGAGGCAGGAAAGCCAGGACTTTGCTTGTTTCCTTCTGTATATCATACGCCTCCAATTATACTGAGACAGTCCTGGCCACATCCCTCCCATTGTTGTCATGATCTAGGCTGATATCAACTTCAATAGAATGAACATCTGGTTCTTGAGATCAGGTTTAGTCATCTCAGAGGTAGGGACAAACAAGCAAGAATATTTACTCCAATCAGCTCAGAAAAGAAGTATTCAGCTTCTCAGTGGACATTGTTTCTCAATGGATGAAAGAGCTTTCTTAAACAAATACATTTTATGAATCTGATATCAGATTCCTAAACAAGCCAGTCAGGAGACATCCTAATGTAGGTTTGCTGCTCGCTGCCTTGATGCTCCCCAATGCGGTCTTTCTGCTGGCTCTCCTTCCTCTCAATATCTTTGACTGAGGACCAGAGACATCAAGATACATGCCCCTTGAGTAGTACCAGCTCCTCCCAGAGCCTTAGAAGAAGTTACTTCCACCGGGAGAAGTGTGGCTTCAACGAAGCATCAGTTTCTCCTCGGAGGGTAAGAGCTCATGACAACCTCGCTCTCCGTATCACCACACAACAGCAATATGAGCCAAAAAGTCATTTTAAATCATTCAGCAAAAAGATGAAACTAAATCTGGTGCAATTAATTTTACTGATCTATTCCATAAATCCTAATACAATCTAAATGTTATTTTGGTGTGTAATAACGTAGCTATTCATAAAGTATTTCCCAGTCCCTTTCAGATACTAAGTCTTAAAAATCCAGCATGGGTTTCACACTGCCAGCAAACTCAGAGAGTATCAGCTGCATCGCAAAGCCCTGGAGCCATGTGTGGCTATCAGCTACTGTGTAGGACAGTACGAGTCGAGAAACAAGAACACTGAGGCTTACGACATGCCAGGAGTCGGATGGACGCTGAGTTCTTTATAATCAAGATCTTTGATTAGTCTAAGAACACTAACATCTTTTGCTATACTCATTCTGCTCCAGGTGTCCTGAACGAAGACAGAGCCAGCAATCAGGACTCTCTCGTCCCCATAAGCCAGCATCTGGCTGGTCTCAGGCAGACACCTGGCTTGCCATTGTCCCTCCACAAGGCTCACTGTTAGTTCTGCTAGTTCTCAGCAGTGGGTACAGAAGGTAGGATCTCTGCCTTCTGAACCGGGCAGGACTATGCCTACTTTGGCTTAGAGTTGCAGAGTTAATTATTAACAACCAGACAGACTCGGAGAATGCCAAGACCAGAGTTTACTGAAAATGAGCCAGGGCTAGGTCTTTCTAGAAATACATGCGTGAGGAGACTTTGTACCCATTGGGTTTGTCCTCCTGATGCAGGGCAGAGAGACACACAAATATAAACAAGAAGGAACGCATGGGTGTTCACTTTAGAGAATTCATTTGGAAGCTTCGGGTTTATTTTTTGTTTTATTTTGTTTTGTTTTTGGTAGGAAAGGGAATGTTCCTTTTGGACTCAACCGAACAGGTGTTTGGGGAGAATAAAATTGCACCACCTATAAGAAACTAAAGTAGTGTAACCTGACTTGGAACATAATCAAAAAGAATTTCATAACTCTCTAGTTAGGATGGTTTGATAAATAACTCTAAAGAATAAGATTTACAAGATTTTACAAGGTATGAAGTGAACACAGCCTGGAATTTAGCTAGGAAAAGATGTGTTCCATCTCAGAGAATGGATGCGGTATCTGAAATAGGCAGGGCCAGAAGAGAGAGGTTGGCTCTGGCCTACGTCCTGCTAAAATATCATCATTCTAAACTAGTAATGCTTTTATTTGCTGAGCATTTACCATCTCTGTGGCCTGGGAACCTAACAAAATGATTCCATTTCCTCTGGGTCAACAGTCAGGATGACTTATCTGGAAGACTGCATAAACTCATGTAGAATTCCCCCATCCTTAGAACTCTTACCGCTCTGTCTCGCCTACAACTTGTGTGTAGTACCCACCTTGGTGAAGTAAAATCATGACCTGTGAGGGAGGGAACAGGGTGAGGTATATAGGCAGGATTATTCTTACATGTAGATATAACAGGTGAGAATTCTATGCAGTGCAATGAGTATTCTGACCGAGCCTACATCAATCAGTTATTCACCAGAGCTTTTCTGTTTGTTTGTTTGTTATTCCTTGACCATTTAAGGATCCCTAACTTAAAGCAAATACTCTTCTGGCTAACCTTTTCATCAACTAATCACCATCAACAAATTTTTGTATCTTCATAGAGACCTAACAGAGCAATATCTTACAGGAGAGAGCCCAAGAGAAAGGTCAGCTTTATAATGCTTTGCATGTCTGGCCATCGGTGATAGAGCCTCTTGTGACCATGAGTATCACACTCTCTAGAGTGATTTTTTGATAAAAAAAAATAATAAATTCAAATCATCTCAGGTTTTTTTATTTCCACTGGGAAAATATTTTGCAAACATTTAGGATTCAAATGAGTGACTTGGTAAAAGAAGATAGTGAAGTTCTTCAAAAATCCATGGGCTTTTTTTTCTGTTTCCTAAGAATTACCAGCCCTGGAGCTCTGAACATACATGGGAGGTATAGCATGCCCATATGTCTGTCTACCACTGACCTCAACTAAACTAACACAGGACCAGGATTTCACTGTGAGGTTTTGACCTCCTTGAAGTATGAACACTGAAAAAAAACACATCTAGAGTTTGGGAGATCCATTTGTGTATCCTGAAATCTACAGTCCTTAATTAGGTTAAACAAAGCATATGTGATAGGACAGAGAGGGGTGGGAGGGGAAGAGGGAGAGAGAGAGGAAGGGAGGGGAGAGAGAGACAGAGAGACAGAGAGACAGAGAGACAGACCCTGGCCCAGGAGGCATGCCATGGACCTGTAAACTCAGGTTGAAGGACCAGAAGCATAAGGTAAGAACCTCTTAAAAGCCTTCTCATTTCTGTGATATCACTTTAACAAGGAATATTGTTGCTACTGGCAACTCACAGTGTGTCCAGTGGAGGGCGACAAGGAAACAGGCTGATGAGGTCAGAGAATGAGCGAAGGCCCTGGAACAGTTTCCCCTGAGGACTGTGAAGTCTGTCTAGTCTTGGAAGGACTATTTTTATTTTATTTTATTTTTAATTATTATTTTTTTTTTGCCAGTCATAGGGCCTGAACTCTGGGCCTGGGCATTGTCCCTCACCTCTTCAGCTCAAGGCTAGAGCTCTACCACTTGAGCCATAGCTCCATTTCTGGTTTTTTTTGCTTATGTGATGCTGAGGAATCAAACCCAGGGCCTCATGCATGCAAAGCAAGCATCTACCACTGAGCCACCTTCCCAGCCTGGAAGGACTACTTTGTGGAAGAAAGAAGAGTTGCCTTTGTTCCCAATGATAAAAGCAGTGAAAAGAGATTATAGGATGGCAGATTTTCTAGCAATTCAAGCTGCTTGTCAGGACCAGGTTCACTGCTGTGATGCCTTTCCTGGCATTTGATGTTCATACAGCAGCTGAGGTTTAGAAGGCATCAGCCAGGGAGTCAAAAGAGACCAAGAGACTGGAGAACCCCGTGGGTTGTTTCCAACAGTATCAGGATGGTTTTATAACATTTGGGAATAGGTCTGTTATTCCAAAAACTATAATTTCCCATATCAACCATTCTATGATGTAGAGAAAAATCTAGAGAATCTAAGAAGATTCCAGTGGCTTATATAAATACTTTCTGAAAAGCATACAGAACGCAGTGTGGGTCAGAACATAGGGCCACAGGCCTCAAACCCAGCTGGTGCCCTTTATTACAACACTTAGATAAGTTAGATGGGTCACCTAACTTACTTATGACTTTGTTTTTGTGCTTAGAGATAAAGGATAATATTTTCCTCTTGCTGTTATTGTCAGTCTGCAATTGGCTAATGAATCTAATCCATTAACACTATGCCTAACAATAATTGTGCTTGGCGATTAGTTCAAAGGAAAACTCAGTATTATTTCTTAAGTCCTTGAGAGAATTTGAACTATGCACCATGAGCTTAAAACTTAAGCACAAATCTCTTCTGATTTGTTATCTAATGGAAAGGAAAATTCTATATTCCTGATTTTTGGAAGTAATGGTCATTTTCTTAGAAACCAATATAGATAGGATAATCCTGTCAGCGGAATGAGTAACTGCTAGTCCATGACATAAAGGAAAAAGAAATTAGGGCCAGTGGGAACATGCTCAGAGAAAGTTCAAAAAAACACAGTGTTCCTTGGATTTCTAGCAACTACTGTGACTATGTTGTAATTTCTTTATTCCCAAGTGAAGCAAAACTGGAGTTTTCACCTAAAGAGCTCAGCAGATGCAGTATCAACGATGTGGTAACATCTAGTTGACACCCTAATTAACTCTACCTGAAACTGTGTTTTTCTCATCATAAGACGCACCTTGCATGGCTCAGTGGTAGAGCACTTGCCTTGCATGCATGAGGCCCTGGGTTTGATTCCTCATCACCACATAAGCAAAAAGAAAAAAACCAGAAGTGGCACTGTGGCTCAAGCTGTAGAGCGCTAGCCTTGAGCTGAAGAGCTGAGGCACTGCACCCAGGCCCACAGTTCAGGCCCCACGACCGGACCCCCCCCCCCACAAAAAAAAAGATCCACCTTGCTGACTAGGGGAAAGGAAGAAATGCTGGAAGAAGGGTTATGCTGCATTGCTTGGGGGCTGCCTATTTGCAGTTTATCCATGAATCTACACCCATTTCTCCCTCCTTTGGTATATAAGTTTCCCAGGGTCTGGGAAATTTTAGTAAACTGGCAGTTAATGAAAGGAAGAGGAGGAAAATCCCAAGTGTCCCTCTCAATATGCAGCTCTTCAGTTTCTGCCTGCTCCTTTGTCTAAATGAAATAGGTCGCTGGGGGAAAAATGCAAAGGCTCCCTGCTGTCAAGTTAAATGTATTCCAGTCCTAAGGGGTGACACCACTTTGTTTCTGCCCAGACAAAGACAGCTCTCTATCCTAACACCAAATGATCAATTGCATATGAGAGAATGACCTTATTTTTTAATCTTCTAGTCAATATAGAAACCACAGACAACTCCCAGAGTCTCTTTGGACTCTGGATGGTGCCAAGAATGAACAAGTAAATTGATTCCTTTTGTTTTGAATTGTCTATAAAACCAACATTATTTTAAAACTATTAAGAATTGTTTGCTTCATTCGTGCACTCCAGGGTCCAATTTTGCACTTGAGCAATAGGTGCTAATCATTCACAAATACTCATCACCTAGAGCTCTCCAAATTGTTGCACACAGATTCCAATCATCAAATGTTGAGTGAGGAGGAAATGCGGGTTCAAATCTGAGTGTCGGGTTGAAGTTATTTCTTCTGATTGGCTTGTTCTTCATTATTATTATTAATAGTAATAATAATTATAACCTTTAAGTAGTTGTACAAAGGGATTTCAATTCAACAGTCATTTTATAAATACAATGCATGTAGATCAGTGTCACCTCTTTTGTCATTCTCCTTCATTTTTTCCAATCCAACATCCCTCAAATTTTCTAGCTTTATGTATACGTATGTATATGTATACATATATATACATATATGCATGTTTATATGTATATATATGTATACATATTATTCAATATTGTGGGCCTTTTTCTTTATTGCTTTGTTCACTAATGTTACTATTCTTTTATTGTTTATGATACTAAGAGTTAACTCTATCTGCACAGAAATCTTTCTGCTCTATAGAACATTGCACAACTTACTTTGAAAAAGGAAAACTATTTCTTCTGGCAATAACACTTAGCATAAAGAGGCACTCTTTGGCCAGTTACCCATAGTCTTTACTTCTTTAGGCCAACAATTATAAAGTTGTTTCTTATATGGCCAAGCTCATACAGAGACAGTGGTTCTATGCGGCAAAATTCTCTCCACAGAAGTTTCATCTGTATGGAATCTACATACTGATCTATAAAGAATGCCCTCAAAGCCCCTTGGCATAAGATCATAGCCAACCCTACTAAGTACAGCTTTAGAATGTAGTTTTCTTAGATATAAGAAGTAAATGAAATTTCTGGAGTGAATTATGTAAGTCTCCTCTTTTTCCCTTGTTCACATAGAATTGCACTTAATTGGTAAATGAGTTCTAAGGAGAACTGGATACTGCAAATTGGTGTTATTAAATCTGTTAGGTTTTGGGGGAGGGCTCTTAGAAAAATAACAGTCTGAGTGGCAGCTCTCACTTCCTAGGCATTTGCCCAGAAATATTTTTAAACTTAATGGTTATATTTAATAATTTGAAATGAGCACAAGCGCACAGCACCTCTGTCTCTGCCAAACCATTCTCTCATTGTTCCTTTTCCTGTTGGAAGGTATGGCTCATCCTCCTCTTTGATGAAGTAACACCTAACTGCTAACACCTTATTAACTGAAAATAATGCTTTAACTAGTTACTGAATATGATTTTGATACGTGTTAACCCTTGATGAGGTCACCATTGGTCAAATAAATGGGTTGGTCATTGGAATTTCTATGTACAATAAACTTTATCAGCAGGGATTAACTGCTTTAAAGATATCCAATTACATGTACAATTATATGTACATGTACATGCTATTAAGACAAATTTTCATTCTGCAAAATAGCAAAAATTTAGGGTTTTACTGAACTTGTTTTTATTACTAACATAGTTAACAACTACTCTCAAAAATATTTTTAATCTTGAGTAGAGGAAGTAGGAGATACATACCTTCCCTAAAACAACAACTGTATAGAGTGATACGCAATTAATGGAATGCATACTTTCAAGACACACAGAGGACTATTGTGTAAAACCACTGTGTGACTCTTGAGGTTAAAGTTAGTGGTCCCACACATTTGTTGTGAGAGGCAGGTAGTAATTGATCTGCTCACTTGCTTATACATATTTGCTACATTGGTCTGGACACTTCATAAGGGTAAGAGGCCCATAGCTCATCTATGGATTTGTTTTAATCACCTGGTTGAATACTAGCTGTCAGTAAGAAGTTACAGTACAAATGAGAAAGTACAGTACAGAGAGAAAGTAAATATTTAAGGACAGGCAAAATTGTCACACACACACACACACACGTGCACACGCATACACACACACACACAGATATTTCATGACAGAATAATGGATACCACAAAGCAGGAATCAAGGATTAGCTTGGGAAAAAAAAATACATTATTTCTTTGGCCCAAGAAATTTCTCAGTTCATTTGCTGTAGTTATAACAATGTATCTGAGGCTGAGCTGTGTTGTAAAGAAAAAGGTTTTGTTCAGCTCATAGCTTTGAGGGCTTACAGCCCAAGAAAAGCTAGCTCTATTCATTTGGTTTCTGGTGAAGCCCTTTTGGTTGTATGAACCGTAATAGTTGGTGTCATAGTGAGGTTATCTGTAAGAAAGATATAGCATATGGTAAGGAGCCAACTTGTTGTTGGTTTTTTTAAGCCCTGTTCTCAGTGGATCAAACTGGGATCCTATGAGACTATCTTAGCCCCTTCCAAGGGTGATGTCTTCAAGACCTTACTATTTCCCACTCATCACCAGGGTTCTGCCACCACCAACACTACTATACAGAGGAGTAAGCTTTTAGCGCATGGATCTTTATGAAACACACTCAATTCATATCCAAACTCTAATAGCAAAGTGGGTAGGTCCTGTGTTATGTGCTATGACTGATGGAGAAGAGACAAAAGAGCAGCTCTGTGGTGGATGTATGTCCTGTGTCCGCACTGGAGAGTTTTTGACTGAATGGAGTTGGATGCAGAGGCTGAGACTGAGATGGTTTAGGATTAGTGATCTGTGAGGCATAGAGTTCACAGGGGGTGGAGAATACTGAGACCTATGTCCTGAGAACAGTGAAAATAAGCAAAACAATCTAAGTTAGCAAACGACAAAAGGTTACAAGAATTAGGATAATCTATGCTTCCTGTCTTGGAGCATGTGAAAATTTTTCTGGTCCTTCACTAATCACTTTGTACATAGAGAAAGCTTTGTTAGTGTTTATCTATTGTGTAATGGTTTATGTAAAGTCAGCTAGGACACTAAATGAGCATGCTTATATAAACCATGTCTTCCCTGCAATGTTTCCTTTGGAAAATACACGGTACATGCTGAATTTTCTTTTCTTTTCTTTTTTCTTTTACTTTCTTTACTTTTGTGCCAGAACCAAGGTTTAAAGCTTTACATTATCACTCAGCTTTCTTGCTCATGGCTGGTGCTTTACAACTTGAACCATGTCTCTAGCCCAGCTTCTTGCTGGTTAATTACAGCAGGAGTTTCACAGACTTTTCTTCCCAGACTGGCTTCAAAGCACAATCTTCAGGTCTCAGCCAGACCTGACCAACTAGGATTATAGACAGGAACCATTGACACCTGGCCACAAGTTGCATTTCTGTATATACTGCCAGATTTTACAAATGTGTTCTCTTAATAAAAACTCCTTTTTACACAGACCATATTACTATCTTCAGTCTCCAGGATATATGCACATTACAGGCAAACTACAGGTACACACCTCTTGATATGAGGTGTTCATGACATATAAAAACCACACATGCTTCATCTAATTGCATATGGGAGGATGAAGATGATCTCTGAGCTATAGAACTGTTCCTCACACCATCTAAGGTGTAATTTAAAGGTAAAAATCTGGTTTCAAAACATTAATCTTAGAATAATGAAGAAAACAATTTAGTAATGGGCTAAGGCTCTAAACTGACATTTTTTTCCAAAACTGACAGACAAATGACTCAAGAAAAGACACTTGGTGTCATTGTTCATTAGAGAAATACAAATCAAAAGCCTACAATGAGTCATCTCCTCACATGGACTAAAGCTGGAATAAAAACATAAGCAGTAATGATTGTTTGCAAGGATGGGAGGAAATGAGAAATCTCTTACCCTGCTGATAGATGTGCAAAACAGAGCAAGATGCTCCAGAAAGTACTTTGTCAGTTCTTGTATGAGCCACACTGATAATAAACACATGTACATAAATGATTTCAATAGCACTATTTATACCATCAAAAAGTAAAAACAGCCCAAGTCCATCAGTAGCTAAAGAATCAAGATGTGATCATTCATACCATGAACTATGAATTAGTCATAAAACGTTATCTATTTTTAAAGTACATACTAGAGTGGTTCTAAAGAACCTAATACTAAGTGCAAGGAACTAGTCACAAGACTTGAAGATTTTGCTATATTATAGTAGCAATAGTAACCAAAATATAGCAGCATCTGATCTTGGTAGTTTATTTGTTTCATGTGTATCTACTGAATCTTCATTAAAATTTGGCAAGTCCTCCAAATTGTGCCATATTAACGACTGATGTTCTGTTTCACAATGAATGATTGTAACATTTGGGCTAACGTCATGACAAACATCACTAAAATAAGTGTCTTTAAAATGTAAAAAAAAGTTACAATTCTCTTTGTATGGTATTTCCAGAATAGATAAACTCATAAGAAGACTGTGTTCATCCAAAGTAGATTTGTGTTCATCAAAAGCTTTTGGAAGAATGGAATGGGGTGTAGCTTGCTGATGGTTACAAGGTTCCTTTTATAGTAATAACAATATTCTAAAATTAATTGTAGTAGTGGATATAAAAGTATGATATACCAAAACCCACTAAATTTTATACTTTAAAGGGAAAATGAGATGTTGTGTAGAACCTACCTTAATTTTTAAAACTAAAAAGCAAAGTTTACATAATGTCATTTTGGAGCAGTGTCATTTTGGAGCAGATTAGTAAGTACTGAAATTAGTCCTTTGGCTTGGGTCATTGTAAGTAGACGTTATAAAAATTGTAAGTAGAAGTTAAAAGCAAAAGGTAGATGAGTCACAGAAAATTACAAAAGAATCAGATAATAACAAGAGACAGTACAGACAGAGACTGAATTTAGGTTTACTAATATATCAAGCAGACATTTAACATATATTTTTTTTCAAGGAATATATCATGTTATTGTTATCAAGGAACATATCCTAAGATATTAACTATAAGATATTGTTCCCTGTTATCACTGTAATGAAATTTGGAGTGACTGAAATTCTTTTCTTCCTTGTTCTTAGCATTTTCTAACTGTGTAAACACCATTTAATAGTTGAGCAATAATACAAAAATAAATGTGATAGATTGGCCTTCAAGAATATAAATTTTGTAATCAGAGTAAGAAAGAAAAGGTGATTTTTGGAGTCTTCTTGATAAATGTCTTACTTGAAAACATCAGACTTTGTACTAGGAGAAAGTCACAATGGTTTAGAAAACTGATTCTTAGGAATTCTGAACATAAAGCATACTTGTGCCCAACACCTTATTTAACAGACTCTCCACATCCACGCTTTACCTACATCATTACACAGTGAACTAGTGCATATGTAGCTATCATCTCTCTATATCTGTTCCATCTGTCTGTCTGTCCTTATTTGAATATGTCTACAAGACAATTGATCCCCTATAAGTAATAAAAATGCACTTGTAAAATCACAAACTAACTTTAAAATATAATATATATATATATATATATATATAATATAGACCCTTGAGGTAAGCATATAGTATTGACTGACTCCCTCAAACCCATCCTTGCCTGTCTAACTTCTCATCCAGCCAGACTGGAGCCGGGAAGGACTGGTCCAGGCATGACAAGTCCCACAGACTTTGTAGGACTCGGGGTGTGGCTCCTATCCATAACTTCCTGTCAGAAGCTGGAAGGTAGAAAAAAGAGTTTCATCCTAGATGAATGGATCAAGAAAATGTGGTATATGTACACAATGGAATTTTATACCTCCATCAGAAAGAATGACATTGCCCCATTTGTTAGGAAATGGAAAGACTTGAAAAAAATTATCTTAAGTGAAGTAAGCCAGGCTCAAAGAAACATAGGCCCCATGGTTTCCCTTACTTGCAATAACTAGTATATATCTGAGTCAAGCAGAAAAGATCAGATAAGTTGATGTTAGGGAAATGAACCCTAAGATATGTATTCAAATGTTTTTTTTCTTTCATGCGATTGTTTCTAACACTTTTATATGATTATTTCTTTGTTGCTTTGTATGTCCCTCCCCCATGGTATAACCCCTGCTTTCACTGTGTTTGATGTTGGTATAATTTGTGGAGGGGAAGGGCAAAAACAAATTGTTTAACTAGGGATACAGGTAGACCCATTGCAACAATGAGATGTACAAGTCGATATGTCGAAAACGAACTTTACAACTTTGGTGGGGGGGTGGGAGGAGGAGAATTGGGGGGTGGGAGGAGAATGGAAAGGGATGGGAAGGGGAAACAAAGGAGGAGGCTACAATGCTTGATAAGAAATGTACTCATGATCTTGCCCATATAATTGTAACCCCTCTGTACAGTATTTTCACAATTTAAAAAAAAAAAAGAGTTTCATCTTAGAAGAGTTTGCAAGGGTGACATCAAGCTGGTAAGTCATCAGTACTGCAGGCCTGGTAATGCAACAGAAGTTAAGGAGGCAGCCAAGACAAAGTAGTTAATGTGGGGTTGGGGAAAAAATTTATTGAAAACCTGGTGCAAGCTAAGGAACAATAGTGGGAAGAAGGCCGTGTGGGCACTGGGCCTGCCATTGGGCTAGAAAGTCTTCACTGCACTGTTGTTTGGAAAAAGAAAAGCCTGGAAAACTGTTTTGTGTCAAAAAGCAGGAACAATTAGTGATGTTTTGAAATACTAAAATTTCAGCAGGGAAAATTAATAAAGCATAACTGCATGTGACATTATAATTTTTTTAAAAACCGATCCTTTAAGGAACACATTTTAATAGTAGTTTCTCTCTTCCACAATTATTTCACAATTTGTTTACAAGCACTTGTCTCAATGTCTTCCAATTGGCTAAGACAGGCCCCTTTGCAGAGCTCTGAGACAGGAAAGTTTCATTGGTCAGAAATAGAAAAGAAACTGGGAAGAATTTAACTTCTAATCTAGAAAGTCATTCTTGCTGAGACCTTGGGGGAAGGCAAAGTTCATCTTTTAATTTTCCAACTTTTTCCTTAAATAAATTGCCACAGATTTTAGACCAGTCTTCTCATATGAGCTGCTAATTTATTCTGCCAAATCCCTAAACTGAACTATGCTGGCACTGATCCATTTTCTGGGGAACAAGATCCAGGCCAAGCTGTAGAGTAGAAGAAATAAATAATCAATAAAACCTATGCTCAAAATCATAGCTCAGTTCTCTCTGACTCTCCTTATACCACCATAGTGAAGGTTTCCTAGATGATAACCAGCTCTCAAAAAAAAATGAACCAGTGGGAAGTACAGGATTTTGTTATCCAACATATATGTGAATATTTCTGGAAAAGAGGGTCTTCATAAATTAGCCCACAGGAAGTGGCGCTGTGGCTCAACTGGTAGAGCGCTTGCCTTGAGCTGAACTGCTGAGGGACAGCGTCCAGAGTTCAAGCCCCATGACCGACAAAAAAAAAAAAGAGTCTATAAATTAGCCCACGGATGGAGTAGCAAGTAAGAAGAGGGGTAGGAGAACTAAAATAAGAAGAATAAAGACATGTTGTTTCAAGGCTAACTTTTCCAAACATCATCTTTAGAAAATTCTCAATAACAGACAAAATAAATAAAACAGCAAAACCCCACACACAGACCAGAAAAAGTAAATTGAAAAAGAAACACTCAATAGCCTAAATATCAAACACAATCTTCTCATGAGGAAAAAGGCGGAATGAATTTGTCACATTTTTCACAGAACCAAAAATCATTTCTCCTTAACTAAAATTATCATCCCTTTCCTCAGAACAAATCAAGTCCCATTTACTACTCTAGAAGAGAAAGGGCACCCAGCAGTATATGCACCCCCCCCCCCAAGCTGATGATCCAAGGCAGCAGGACCCATCTTGAGGACCAGGCGCTCATGGTACCACCTGATAAGAGGGTTGATAAGAGGGTCAGAGGTGTCTCCACCTGACACAGACTCTGTAGGAGACAGCAAGCCTCATGGACTTGAGGATCCAACTCTATCCAACAAAGATGTGTGTAAGATACATTCAAAACACAAGGAGAAATTAACATCAGGGTGAGAAACTAGAGGGTATCAGGACCATTTTACCTTGGAAGTGACAACATGTAGACTCAGTTATCATAACCAGGAGACAAGGTTCTGTTGAAAGGCCATCTTGGGCAAGAAGTGACCTTCAGTCATCCCAAGGTGACCTTTAGAAAACTAGTAGAAATGAACAGACTATATTCATTCCTCTATCCTCATACTCTCTCCCACCAAGTCCCCCTGGGGTTCAAGTTCAACTTATGGTGGAAATCTAAAGGTAAGACAGGACAAGGATGTGGTTCATACAATTTGGGGCAAGGAGCAGGTCAGAAAATATGAAGTGGGGGGATGCAGCAAAAGGAAACCATTAAGCTCAACATGTTTTCTAACTTGGAGACTCCTGATAGTAGTCATTGTAGGACAGGCTAGCCACTCCTGCTTTGAGCATTCAAGACACCTTTGCTTTACAGCCTGCCTTCAGTCTCCTAGGACATAGCACACTCTACAACCATGTGTCTGTCTACTTTACTTCCTCTTCTCTTTAAACGTTTGGAGAGCTTACTCCTCAAAGATGTGTCATGTGACACAACCTCATGCTATGGACTGGGGAAAAAAATAAAACAAAAAAGCAAAATAATTTGCTTTAAGTATTGATATAATTCACTAAATACACAGTACAGCTTTGCTCTGTTTTAAACACACATACATAGGTGAGACTATTTGCTTCACACAAGATAACCATTTTTAATAATATTCTTTAAGAAGAGACATCCTATAGTAAATTGAGGGCTATTTAGAATATATAATGGTCCCTAAGAAAGTTTTTCTTAGAGATGTATAAGGGACCCAAACACACATCTTTTGTGTCCCACAGCCCATGCTTAAAATTCAGCAGGCATATAGCACCATGGCCAGAAATTTAAATTTGTTAAAAATACTTCCTGTTTCAGTTGGCAACTATCCATTACCAAGCCCTCAAATTTCCTCCACTGCGGGCTTAGTGTCTTCTTCCTACTGGACCCTGTGGTCCAGTGATAAATGGGTTTTCTTCCCCTTAGCCTAGCCAGGTGTACCTGTTTGGAATGGTCAGCACCCAGGATGCACCAGTGCTCAAGCCTGTCACTATCACTTTTGCTCCCACAGAAATTGCCTGAATGATACTCCTCACCTGTGAAGAGCCAACGTAGGTTACTTTTCTAGGTGTCTTCACCCCTCACCTTGTGGTAAGCATGCTCCCATACAGGATTCAACTCGCTTCCATTTTGTATTTTATGTTGAACTAGCATATAGACTAACATGAAGTGGCTTCACTTTGATAATTCCACACATGGGTACAGTGTACTTTACCAAGTTCAGTTCTTCTTTTATAGTTTCCATACCCTCCTTTCTTCCTTCCCACTTCTTCAGAAAACGTGTGATGGGTTTCATTATGTTCTCTTCAGATATGCATGTACATGTAGTATACCCCCAACTTCTTCACCCCTCAGAATCCTTTCCTTTCCCTCTTCCAGCCCTGCTTCTGACCATTCCAGAAGCCCTTCTCTTATGATCTTTCCTCCTCCTCCTCCTCCTCCTCTTCCTCCTCGTCATCATCATATGTTAGGTCTAGTTTAGCACTCAATTTGTTGAGTAACACCCCTTTACCCAGTGGCTAGCCAATGGGAGCTTTTGTAAATTTCTCTAGAAGTCTGAAGGCCTCCCTCAAGGCAGACGCTGGGGCTTTCAAGTTATTATGTAAGCCAGGGCTGCTATGGATATTATTTGTTTATTCTTCGATCCCCTGCTGTGGTGTTTTTTTAATTATTGGCTTGTTCACAATCCTGGAGTTTTCTTGTATAGTGAAGATGGCAGGATTTCTCCAGAGTGATTTAACATCACTTAAAGAAGTATTGCTTTGAACTTTTTAATTCCATTACTCAATGTATTCTAGGGGTTAAAATGAGATCTTGTTTAAATGAAAAACAGAAAGCAGACAAAAATAAACTAGAAAAAACAGAAATTAGATTTTTTTCTTTAGAAATTCTTCAAGCAATTTTTCTTGTGTTTAAATTATAAACCTTCACAAGATCATGGACTGTGTCAATTTGTTCAGGGCTTTATTAGGAGTACCTATAAGAGAGCCTGGACATACTTAGCACACAATATGTTCCTTTAATAAATTAATTAAATATATTAGGCTCAGGCTTTGATCTTTGTGCCAAAAAAATAGATATATTAAATTTGTGGATCTGTTCATCTCTTTTTGGAATTTCTAGGTACAGGAGGTTTATTTCTCTTTTGAAGCTAACAAAATGATGCTACTAGATGTAAAATTTTTGGGGAAAACTATTCTCTACTCCTGACCCCCTCCCCGCCCAAGAGTCGGTCTTACAGCCCCCCCCCCTTCACTAACACATGTGATAACTCTTTAACAAGCCCTGGTGTCCCACCAGTACAATCAGTTATTTTTCTCAGATTTAGGTTTTGCAATCAGAAGGCACTGTGTTATATCGTGTTATTATGATCTATCTTATCATTTTAATTTGGGTGATTTCTTAAATGATCGATTGTAGAATCATATTTGTATTTTCTCATATAACCACTTGACATCATCATACACCTTCATGAAACATCATTACATACAAGGCTTCTATAATGTCATACTAAATGAAATTAAGTGGAAGTTTTTAAAAGAAATAGTCTTGGTCAGGAGCTGGTGACTCATACTTGGAATGAACAGGCTGAGATCTGAGCATCATAGGTAAAGACAAGAATCAAGGGACTCAACTCCAGTTAACCAGCAAAGAGATGAAAGTTAGAGGTATGGCTCAAGTGGTAGAGTTGTAGCTTTGAATTAAAAAAAAACAACCTTAGGGACAGTGTCCAGCCCTGAATCAAGCCCAAGGGCCTATATAACACAAACAAAAATCCTGAGCTTCATGGTGAAACAGTAGGCAGTTGACAGGGTACTCATGCTATCAGGAATTCAGACAGGCCTAGGTTGCATTCATATAAGAATGCTCAGTGCAGACTAAGCAAGCAATCCAGTCACCTTGAGCAAGCATAACATGACTCTTAAAAGTGAGTCATTTGGGGATTGCATGAAGTTGTAGGGCTTCAGCATGGCAAAGAACATAGTTAGCAAGAGCAATAGAAAACCCACAGACTGGGAGAAGATCTTCACTAGCCATATAGCGGACAAGGGTCCCACATCTAAAATATACCTGGAACTCAAAAAATTAAATCCCCCAACAACAAATCCTCAAAGAAACAACTGCCCAATAAATAAGTGGGCTAAAGACTTAAAGAGAAACCTCTCTGAAAAGTAAAGAAGAATGGCCAATAGACACACGAAGAAATGCTCAACCTCTCTAGCCATGAAAGAAATGCAAATCAAAACAACACTGAGATACCACCTCACCCCAGTTAGAATAGCTATAATCAAGAAATCTAATAACAACAGATTCTGGAGGGGATATGGACAGAAGGGAACCCTACTGCATTGTTGGTGGGAGTGTAAACTTGTTCAACCACTTTGGAACGTAGTACAGAGGTTCCTCAAAAGACTCCACATAGAGCTCCCCTATGACCCAGCAATCCCACTTTTGGGCATTTACACAAATGATCACAAACAAGACCACACTAAAGCTACCAGCACAACTATGTTTATTGCAGCATTATTTACTATAGCGAAGATATGGAACCAACCCAGATGCCCCTCAGGAGATGAATGGATCAAGAAAATGTGGTATATATACACAATGGAATTCTATGCCTCCATTAGAAAGAATGACACTGCCCATTTGTTAGGAAATGGAAAGTCTTGGAAAGAATTATATTAAGTGAAGTAAGCCAGGCCTAAAGAAACATAGGTCCCATGGTTTCCTTATTTGCAATAACTAGTATATATCTGAGACAAGCAGGGTCAGATAAGTTGATGCTAGGCGAAATGAACCCCAAGATAAGGACACAAGTAGTTTTCTTTCTTGCTATTGTTTCTAACGTATTTATAAGATGATTTTTTGGTTGCTTTGTATGTCCCTCCCCCCACAGTATAAACCCTGTTTTCACTGTATTTGATGTTGGTATAATTTGTGGAAGGGAAGGGAAATAACAAGTTGTTTAAATAGGGATACAGATGGACCCATTGCAACAATTAGATGTACAAGACACTATGTCGAAAAACTAACTTTACAACTTTGGCAGGAGGGAGGGAGTGTAGTCATGGAGATGGGAGGGCAGGGATGGTAGGGGAAAAACAAAGTAGGAGGCAACAATGCTTGATAAGAAACGTACTCATTACCTTGTTCATGTAATTGTAACCCCTTTGTGTGGTATTTTCACAATAAAAAAGTTATTTTTTGAAAAAAAAGATGTAAAATAGAGTTAGAGAATGGACTTTAGACCTTCATGTAACTTGGTACCTATAAACAAACAAACAAACAAATAAACATCTGACCTTAACCAAAAAAAAGTGAGCCATTTCAATGACAGGGCGTCCAAATAAGCTACTATAGAGGATACTGCTCAGTAGACACAGAGATTTAGTATGTAGAGAGGTAGAATACGAATCCAGTCCTACAGCCAGCAGGATGAGCTCAAGCAGGCAGGTGACTCTCCTCCCTTCATTGGGGGCATAAACCAGCTGGACTCACTCAGCTCTGAGATGCCTCTCAGCTCTGACCCTCTTAGCTCTGAAGAGCACTGCATGCTGAGGCTGCAGAGACAAGTAGTGATCTCCTCAAAAGGTTGTACTTGTAATTATGCACTGAGTATTCTCAAAGTGTTTCCTAAGATAGGAATCCAGTAAAATTCATTTCATGCTGCCTTTGTGTCCATGCTTATTTTGCATGGAAACAAATCCTCAAACCATGGATGAAAATAATTACAAGTGTACCATACAGTCTAAAAGTCTTCCTTAAGTGGAGATAAGGTTGACACTTATGAGTTGGGGCCACTTGAAATCTGTGGCTTGGCTTTGAAGGTCATCTGGAATTGAAAATATTTGGTAATCTAGCAGAAATATGAAATGAGATGGATAAAATTGAAATTGTGGCTGTAAAGTAGAGATGTATTATTTTGTGTCATGCTTACATGGAACTAGAACTTTCTTCACCACCATTGTTGGCAAGCCTTCTGGTACTGGGAAGAACTTGTAGCAAATGTTAGAAATAGATGTTCAGGATTTTTCTTCTATGTAAGCCTCGCTGTGGCAGTAACGTATATTATGGCCATGTATGCTATCCACAGAAGGCGATGTTTAGTGTTGGAGTCATAACGGCTCAAGATTTTTAAAGCCTTGAAAAATTGGCTTTAAGGTGTATCTTTACAATCTTCAAGTTTCCCTTTCTCACAAGGATTAAAGTCAACGGTGTTTGAAGTCTCCCAAGGAAAAGAATCTGTCCCTTGTAAAACTATCTTCTGTGCAAGTCTGATTTCTCCAGCATGTGTCTAAGCTGCCAAGTATGCTGGCTCCAGACAGCTTTTTATTAGCCAAGTCAGGAGATGGACAAGGCATTAATCCAAATAACACAGGCCAGCCGCACCCCTCAGCTGATGAAGAGGAGTTGGCCTGATAGAACAAGAAATGTCACTGACCAGGCCAGACTAATGGATCTCCCATTTACTTTCAAGACAGAACGTTTGGCATATTGGATGCCATTCAGCCAGTTCCTTCCATTGTCTCCTTCTCTTTGCACCTGTGGTTATGACCACAGTTTGGAAAATGGTCACAAGTGAAGCGGTTTAAGGATCAGAATACCTCTCCAGAGGAAAGCGGTGTATCCTTTTATAGAATGATATTTCTGCAGAGGTACCTCCTCTAGCAGTAATCAGTGGCCGTGTCAACCTGCAGGCCACGTCCAGACATCCCATTACAAAGGAGCATTTGTAACAAACGACTTAAAAAGAATTTGAATGACGATACCAGCTTCACAATAAGAAACAATGAGAGGAAAGTAAAATACTGTAGGAGCCATGTTACTTTCTTTTTTGTTGTTTTGTTTTTTAACAAAACATGACAAAGGAATTGGCACGTAACAAAGCAGTGTACGTGGGAATACAAAGCATCTTGCTTAGTGTCACCCCTTTAGCATTCTTACTTAGCCCTCCTTAACCCCCACTTCCTTCACTCTTTTGAATTATGTAGGATAAACATTCAATTATTGACTGCATTCTTTCCTTTTTTGCCTCTTCATTTGTCTGTCTAACCTTACCACTTGACCCCACACTGCCCCTTCTAAGTACCTGCTTCCTGGAGTTTATTTTGTTGAACTTCACCTTTCTAAGGAATTGTACTACTTGAATCTACTGTGTTTCAGTTAATACATTTGTATACACTTGTATACCATCCATAGCCAAGGTGTGGAATCAGCCCAGATGCCCTTCAATGGATAAATGAATCAAGAAAGTGTGGTATATATACTGTATACAATGGAATTTTACTCATCCAGTAGAAATAAATATTTTATTGTAGGAAAAAAATTACATTAAGTGAAGTAAGTCAGGCCCAGAGAGACAAAGATCCATGTTTTCCCTTAGGTATAGATGCTAGATTTAGTTTATACATTTAGCAGTCATGTCACTTCCTAAGGTGTAAGGCTTACATGAGAATTCCCATTGTTTGTTCAGTTACTGAGCAAACTTCCCTGATGCCTGACAAGGGATAATAATACAATACAGAAGCTCTGAATAAAGATCTGTATATGGTAGAGCTTGGCAGATTTTGAGGGATTGTTTCGTAATGGACCAGAGAGTAAATAGTTTTGGTTTTTATGGGCTGCATGACCTCCTTCTTACAACTACACAGCTATGTTAGTGGCCCATAAAAGCAATGTAGTACAGTTCAGGGCTGGCGGTGTTCTAGTACAACTCTACTGATAAACACAGAAATATGAGTTCCACACAATATTCACCCACCATGAAATGTGTTATGATACCCCTTTAGACTTTTTTTAATCCTTCAAAAACATGAAAACTCTTCTTAGCTCTGGGTGGGAGGTATTTGGCCCAGGGCAATAAGACACCCGTGCTGATATAGAGGACCACCGTTCAATTTGTGAGACACTGGGTTGTGTGCCCAAGTTCTCCAACTGGCAGTTCAGAACCTACACCTCAAAGCTCAGGGGTTCTGTCTTCTGAGACTGTGAAATTTGTCATTCTGCATTTTGTTTCTAAAATGCCTCATGAATGTTTTCTCTCACATGTGGAAGCTAAATATAAAATACAAATTTGCATGATAACATATATACCCAATTCAACACATTTCCATACACACTCTAGAGGAGGGTGTAGTTAGGAGAAGAATCCAAAGGTGTAACTCCTCTGAACCATTAAAGAACTGTTTATCAAAACAAATACAAGGAACTGGAAACATAGGTGTTTTGGGGGTTTCTTTTGGTGGGGGGGGGAGACCGACACAGTGATGGAGGGAGGAAGGACAAGCAAATTTTAGTCCTTGTACTCAATGTACACTAAGTAAGAAAATGAACTATAGAACTTGTGAGTAGGGACAAGAGGGGGAAACTAGGAGAGAAAAATGGGAGGAGGTGACATTGATCATTGTAGAAGCATTGTTCTCATAAGCCGAGGCATGAAATCGTAACCCCTTTTTGCACAACTACTTATTAATGACAACTTTTCAATATTCGACCCCCCAAAATAGCCACCTTAGATGTGAATACAGTCGAAGGAGTCCTTGGAAAATTGCTAAGGGGGTGCTGACAAAATTGGTTAATCACTTGTAGAAAACTAAAGCTAGATCTTTATATATCACCCTCCACCAGAATTAACTCCAAATGGATCAAAGACGTTAGAGTCAAAGCAGACACTCTGAAAACACTACAGGACGGAATAGGAGGAACCCAGGATCTCCTTGGTACAGGCTGAAATTTTCTTAATAGAGACCCAGAAACACAACAAATCAAAGAAAGTTTGCACAAATGGGATTGTATTAAATTGCAGAGCTTCTGCATGGCAAAGAACATTGCTAGCAAGATCAATAGAAAGCCCACAGGCTGGGAGAAGATCTTCACTAGCCATATAGAGGACAAGGGTCGCACATCTAAAATATACCTGGATCTCAAAACATTAAATCCCCAACAACAAATCCTCAAAGAAACAACTTCCCGATTAATAAATGAGCTAAAGACTTAAAGAGACACTTCTCTGAAGAAGAAAGAAGAATGGCCAATAGACACATGAAGAAATGTTCAACCTCTCTAGCCATGAAAGAAATGCAATCAAAACAACACTGAAATACCATCTCACCCCAGTTAGAATGGCTATAATCAAAAACTCTAATAACAACAGATTCTGGAGGGGATGTGGACAGAATGGAACCCTACTGCATTTTTGGTGGGAGTGTAAACTTGTTCAAGCACTTTGGAAAGTAGTACAGAGGTTCCTCAAAAGACTCCACATAGAGCTTCCCTGTGATCCAGCAATCCCACTTTGGGCATTTACCCCAATGATCACAAACAAGACCATACTAAAGCTACCAGCACAACTATGTTTATTGCAGCATTATTTACCACAGCTAAGGTATGGAACCAACCCAGATGCCCCTCAGTAGATGAATGGATCGAGAAAATGTGGTATATATACACAATGGAATTCTATGCCTCCATTAGAAAGAATGACATTGCCCCATTTGTTAGGAAATGGAAAGGCTTGGAAAATTTATATTAAGTGAAGTAAGCCAGGCCTAAAGAAACATAGGTCCCATGGTTTCCCTTATTTGCAATATTTAGTATATATGTCTGAGACAAGCAGAAAAGTTCAGATAAGTTGATGTTAGGGGAAATGAACTCTAAGATAAGGACACAAGTGATTTTTCTTGCTTGCTATTGTTTGTTTGTTTGTTTCTTTTTTTTTTTTGGGTCTGGTCATGGGGCCTGAACTCTGGGCCTGGGCGCTGTTCCACAACTCTTCAGCTCAAGGCTAGCGCTCTGCACCTTGAGCCACAGTGCCACTTCCTGCTTTTTTTCTTTTTGCTTATGTGGTGCTGAGGAATCGAACCCAGGGCCTCATGCATGCAAGGCAAACGCTCTACCACTGAGCCGCTTTCTCAGCCCCTTGCTATTGTTTCTATGATTTTTTTTTTTGTTGCTTTGTATGTCTCTCCCCCACGGTATAACCCTGTTTTCACCGGATTTGATGTTGGTATAATTTAGGGAGGGGAAGGAAAAAAACAAATTGTTTAAATATGGATACAGGTGGACCCATTGCAACAATGCGATGTACAAGATGCTATGTGGATAAATGAACTTTCCAACTCTTGCAGGTGGGCGGGGTGGGTAGTCGTGGAGATGGGAGGGCAGGGATGGTAGGAGAAAAAAAAAAAACAAAGGAGGAGGCAACAGTGCTTGATAAGAAATGCACTTATTGCCTTACTCGTGGAATTGTAACCACTCTGTATGGTATTTTTACAATAAAAAAAACTTATTAAAAAAAAGAAAATTACTAAGAGAAAGGCTTGTCTGGAACAAATGCTATAAATACTACTGATTATTCATTAGTCATGAATATTGGTGGCCTGGGCCACTGCTGCTTGAGGCATGGAGTTAATGGAAAATGCAGAACCCACCCCCAGACTCCTTGTTATGATCACTCACTCCATGATCACTCTGAGAGGAAACTCCTAGCTTTGACCAGAAACAACTGCCTCAAGGAATGTGCCACATTTCTGAGGTCAGTTAGAGCTCTGGCCAGGCCTCCTCCTTTAACTCACTTCCTGTCACAGCTAAGCTTTCGCTCCTGATGACTCTGTATTTGTGTCAGTAGGGTGGAGGCCATCGGTTGATACTAGTTTTCTCTGGTGAGGACAAGCAGCTGTAAGTCTGTGGTTTTCCTGAGTTGTATAGGGCAATAGGTCTAAACCAAGGGAAAAACATTTTTCTCTATTGTGCATAGGTTAATGTTGTCATTATAAGAGCAATGCTGTTATTAAAACAAGTTCAACCCCTTTAGTTATTTACTTTTCTCATACTCACTTTTATTTCTGCCTTTTGTATTCTCCATTGGATGAAACAGCCAGCTAATCTTTGTGAAGCCTTCTACCTTGGACTTCCCAGCCTCCACAACTCTAAAGAAATAAATGTCTATTCTTTATTAATGACCCAATCTCAGGTATTTTATTATAGCAATACAAAACAGGCTAAGACAACTATGATCTGAGTGCAATGTGCAAGCAATTAACTACAGATCAGAGGTAGCAAGGATGGAAAACATATCATCCCTTGCTTTAGAGGTCAGAACATCGTTGATGCTACTGTTAACATTATTGTTTCACAGAAGGCTGCCCTACCTCAGAAGAAATGCTCATAATTTTCCACACAACCCATTGATTCTCTGACTACCAAAAGCATGGAGCTAGTGAATAGTTGGTTTGCAGAGGGAACTTCATATTAAGGTGCGAAAAAAAGGAATGAATGTATTAATGGAAAATTATTCAGTATAGAAGCTATCTGTCTTTTCTTTTGTATTAGCATGCATTAATAAGATGAGGGACTCCTGTTATAATAATTCCATTGATGCAAACAGTGTACGTGGAACAAGTTCTGCCCATCTATTTGTTTCCATACCCCTCCTCCTCCTCCCTTTTCAAACAATATTTGTTGTGTTTTATTATGCTGTATTGATGTGTGTGTATGAATGTGTATAACATTCATCTTCTTCACTCTTCAATATTCTATTTTCCCCTCCTCTCTCCTATCTCCCCCAGACAGATCTCTTTTTACATTTTCTCCAATTATTTGTTGTTGTCCATCATTGCTGTCATCATTATCATCATCATCATCTTTTTAGGTCTAGGTTCCACAATGGCATTGTGAAACTTGTTCCAACATGTGATGTCTGGCTTTTTGAAGTTGCCTTACCTAATTCAGCCTTATGACCTCTAGTTTCATCTATTTTGCAGCTGATCACATAATTCCATTTTCTCTTTATGGCTGAGTAATATTCCATAGGACATAGCTCATATTTTCTTTGTCCATTCGTTGGTTGTTTGTTTCCTCTGCCAAAAAGGGAGAAGAGGGATAACATGTCAGGATTCTATGCCTTCGGTGCTTCTCTCTCCCTCTTCATATCGTTCTATGATATCAAGGATAACAGAGTGTAGAAGGCTGAGGGTGTGGAAAATTCAGGTGTGCACCTGCAAATTGAGGTATGAGTCAGGGCCCAGACTCTGTGTTCCCTTCCTAATCTATATTCTGTGTTCATAGTGGATGTGCACATGCATAGCCCTTCAAAACTACCAAGCCCTGCTCTATTAAGGAAAAGAAACAATTGCTTCTTCAGCAGAGATGAAATCACCTCTCCTGGATCTTCCCTCCCACAGCTTGTTGCCTGTAGGAATTGTGGGAGCCTTGATGCTTCTGGAACCTAGCAGGCATTTTCCGTCTCAGGGCCTATATACTTGCTATTCTTGCAATTTACAACAATCCTTTTGCAAATCCTCCCTGGATTGCTCTCCGAGTACCTTGACTCTGAGTTTCCATGTCAATACCTTTTCACCAGTTCTGTCCTCTATCTCTACAAGAAAGGAAGTCTCCCTGCCCCTACTTTGAGACTACATCCCAGTGATGGGAGTTTCTGAGCCCACTTCCAATAATATTTGGATGTCTTCATGTAGCTGCCGCTAGCCAAAGTTTCCTCAAGTCTGCTGGGTTCCTTCGCTCACCCAGGATGCCTCATTGCATCTCCCAGAGAGCTTCTAATTCAAAGCCAGACTCGTGTTCCCTGCTGGCTCTGTCCCTGGATACACGAATCTGAGGCTGCTCTATTCCTGCAGATAATCTGGAAAAGCTTTCTTTGGAATCACAGCCACCACACACACACACACACACACACACACACACATGCACGCACACGCGCGCACACACACACACACACACATACACACACGATGCTCTGACTTGCTTAAAGTCATGAATATTCTTTAGAAGAGATTGAATTTTAGATCTTCACCAATGCATTCCTTCTACCTCATATTGGATTATTATTCTCTCTAGGCATGTTAACTCTTTCTGCCATTTTCATTTGTTTCTGTCTGGATTTTAGAATTGGTAGCCATTCGTTCATCCCTTCTATAAACAGGGGCTGAGAGACTAGGCACCCTGTCTGGAGAGTAAATTCAAAATAAAGTGTCGCTATCACACTCACAGTGCTGCAGTCATGTTCAACATGCAAAAGCAAGATGCCTCACACCCAAACACAATGACATATTGCTTGAGGGCTTTTTTGTAATAGAAATCGTAGTGGTGATAGAGATGTTACTGGCTATGAAAGGCATGGGCCACTGCCCCCAATCAGCGTGCTTGTCCTGTAGCTGTGATAACCAAGACACATCACCACTGCTCCCTGCTCCTGCCATTGGTTAAGATGGAGACTTGCAAACTACTTTTTTGCCCAGATTGACCTTGAGTTTCAATTCCCTAATCCCTACCTCCCAAGAAGCGAAGACAACAGGTTGGAGCCATTAGGCTCTGTGAAATTACTAATTGGCACATAAAATCACATGTGTTCATAGGGCAGACCTGTTTAAGTATATACATATGGCATAATGATTAACTTTACTAATTAACATATTCGTTTCCACAAATATCTTTGTGTGTGTGTGTGTATGTGTGTGGTGAGAACACTCTTGGTCTATTCTCTCATCTTTCAGGAATGCAGTGTATTAACTACACTCACCATGGTGAATACTAGATCTCTTGAACTCATTCCCCTTAAATAACTGAGATGTAGTACTTTTTTAAATCAACATCGCCACAGTCTGCTTAGACCCTGGTAGGTATCATGCTACCTTCTACTTCTATGAAATAGATATAGTTTTAGATTACACATATAGGTGAGGTCATGAAGAATTTTGTGTTTGGCCTCCTCTACTTAACATGGGGGGGGGGGGTGGAAGAAAAGAGAAAGGAAGGGGAGGAAGGGAAGAGAGGAGAGTGGATAGAAGGAAGTCACAGCTGATTGCAAGGCTTTTTTCTGATCAATTATCTTACTTTGCTCATTGGTAACATAAGAAGGAAAATAATTATAAATAATTATAAGCTATAATAGTAATAGCAATCAAAATAAATACCTGAACAATTTAAAATATGCTAAAAGCTAATTTTACTAAGTGAAAGTCATGCACTTTTATTGTTCTGCTCACGTAAGCAATATGTAAAAATGTTTCCATGGCTGTTTTCAGTATACTAGTATGAACAGTGCAAAAGAACTGTTTGCAAATAAAGGATTCTTTTGTTTCTATTATAAACATGCTTGTAAGCCATTGTACCTTTATTCTAAAGGTATACCTAACATTACTGGTAGGAAGTAGCCTTGTCTTGAATTCAAGTTCTGGAAATGGCCCAGACTAGAGACTGTGCATATATCACTATTCTAGTGAAACAGTAAAAAACAAACAAACAAAGAAACCAATTCTGCTACTAATCAATATTTTCTTCTTATAATGAAGGACATAACTTCAGATCTTTATGAGGATGGCAAACACTAAAAAAATAAGTAAAAGGTAGGAAGGAAGAACAAAGTGAGATAAAGTAACTATCAATTATGATGATTGTATTGGCTGGGAACTTTTCTTTCTAACCTCTAAGAGTTTCAATACATTAAATTATTTGAGTTTTCATTCAAGGTGTCAGTCTTTACTTCATCGAATATAAACGTTGGACTTTTTCTAAGAAGTCTTTCAGAAGGAGTAACATCGGTCACAATCATTGTACTCACAAACTGACATGAACTTCATAAGGATAATTTTAAAAAGTAGGAGTTTTCAGGATTGGGAAGGTGGCTTGCTTTGCATGCATGAGGCCCTGGGTTTGAATCCTCAGCACCACATAAGCAAAAAGAAAAAAGCTGGAAGTGGCACTGTGGCTCAAGTGGTAGAGTGCTGGCCTTGAGCTGAAGAGCTGAGGGACAGCGCCCAGGCCCAGAGTTCAGGCCCATGACCGGACCTCCCCCCCCCCAAAAAAATAGGAGTTTTCAGCTTGAGAGTTCTGTCATTCCTTGAGTCTTCTACTGGAAATACCTCCTTCCATTTACTGTAGGAAATATATATTTACGTGTATACTTTGTAATGCAATTTGGATGAGTTGTAATTATTATTCAAAATGTTCACATTTTCAAACTAACACCAAACCTAGTTATGGCTTCTGTTTTAACTAGTCCCTCTGGAATTTGAAAAACCATATCAAAATCAATTAAAGAAATCATTCATTGTGAGTGACTGATTTTAATATCAGATGAGCAAAGAACCTTTTTGTCCACAGCGTTGCTACACATAGAACAACAGGAATACCTGTGATCTGAATATTAGTTCAGACTGTACTATTATCCTTGGGTCCAGAGAGTGGATGTGGGACAAACAGGTGACTTCCTGTTTCCTTGAAGAAATAATAATGATATGGGTGTGTATGTGTGGGTGTTTGTGGATGTGTGTGTGTTCATGTGGATGGGTGTGGGTATATGTGTGGGTATGGGTTTATGGGTGGGTGTGTTCATGTGGGTGTGGATTGATGTGTGGGTGTTTGTGGGTGGGTGGGTGGGTGGGTATGTTCATGTTGGTGAGTGTATATATATATGTGGGTGTTTGTAGGTAGGTGCACATGTTCATGTGGGTGTGGGTGGGTGGCTGTAGGTGTATGTGTGGGTGTATGTGGATGGGTGTGGATAAATGTGGGTGGGTAGGGGTGTATGTGTGGGTGTTAGGCAATGGTGAAGAGTGGTTGGCAGAGTGATGGTCAAGAAATGGGAAGAGAGAAGACAGTCACAAAAACAATAGCTCGATCTAAACAAATCAAAAACTTCCTAGAATGTAACATTAGTTCTGTTTGTGAAAATTGGCTTGGAAATCACTTCCTCTGCATTTGCCTGTTATATAATGCCAATCATTTCAGCCTTACTGGTGAAGGTGCAGAAGGGAAGTGTTGCTTCTGGCAAGTTTCCCAAAGCCTTTGTGTAGAATAAGACTTCATAAATGAACGAGAATGCTTACCTATCACGCAGGAAGCCCCAAGTTCAAGCCCCTCAGCACCACAAGGAAACAAAAAGGGGAAAATCACTGGTCCACAGATCTGAACAGACCTGAAATTGATTGTTATGTATCTTTTGTTGGTGACTCCGTTTCAGGGTGAATTTGAAAGGGGAAGAAAGCTTTATCTACAATCTCAGTCATAATTCTCTCAGCAAATTACCAAGAAGGAAATTAAGTGCTAGATTGTGTAATCCAAGTACTATTTAATATGGGTAGTTTATATTAAAAGGACAGCTACTCATTATCATGCCTATTAAAATTCATTAATGATAGCTAACCTTTATTATGTGCTCATTATATGCCACGTACTTTAAAAACAATAGTCTTATTATCTTTTTATTTATTTTTTTATTGTGAAAATACCATACAGAGGGGTTTCAATTACATGAGCAAGGTAATGAGTACATTTCTTATCAAGCATTGTTGCCTCCTCCTTTGTTTCCCCTTCCCATGCCTTCCCATCCCCCACCCTCATACCTCCACCCCTAGTTGTACAAAGGAATTGCCATTTAACAAAGCAGCTTATGAATACAATGCATATTTATCAATGTCCCCCTTCCAACATTTTCACTCATCCCTCCCAACTCATTCTTTCCCTCATTTTTCTTAATTTTGTAGAATACATATTGAAGTTTTTCCATTTAACAAAGCAGTTTATGAATACAATGTATCTTGATCTGTGTCACCACTCCCCATTCAATATTTTCAATCCCCTCCAAGTCACCGGGTACTTTAAATACATGTTTTCTTCTCCCAACCAATAAGATAGAGCAACATTTTTCCAAGTCCACAGCAAGAAAATAGACCTGCAGTTTAATTACAGGTCTTGTGAGTACCAAGCCCTGTGTCTATGATATTCTCAGTGGTCTCTATTAGAAAATGTACACATCCCCTCACATGTGGGCCCTGACCCACTTCTTACAGTCTGTCTGTATTGTTTTTTGAATTAGATGAGAATGACGTGAAATCACTATCTTTAGCATTGTTTTCAAAGCTAGGCTGGTGACCTGCTCTGAATTGATTTTCTCTTTTAGTTGGTATAGTAATTTTGACTTACCTACAAATTAACCACATACATGTCACATTTTCTCTAGGGTGCAAAATCTCAACACATTCTAAAGAGTAAAAACTGACTCAAAGTTTATTCCAATAGCTGTGATCTAGATCTTTTCCAAACAACTACCTGCACTAGTGGGAATCCATTTGTCCTTAAAACTGTAGAATCTTAAAAATTAACTTAGTTACTATGACTATTGTATACAATACTGTAAATTTTCTGTATTTTTTTTGCTCCTAGAATCCATGCTTCTAAATACATTATGTTGTGAGCACCTAACTTATAGTGGCCTTGTTCAACTTTTTGTGCTAATGATTGGGAAGTGTAATATGCATTCAGAAGGCTTTTAACTTACGTGCTAATAATGTCTGTAACTTACATCTAACGTAGTCATCACTTACATGCCAGCTATTCCTCAAACATCTATCAGTCATTTCACAAAATGATCCAGCTTTCTTCAGTATGTTTCTATCATATGTAAATATGGTTTAATGCACCATATGTTTCCCCGAGGCACAGAAGCATGCAGTTATCTGCACAACAAATCTTGCCTGGATGAAATAATAAAACTTGCTGTACCCTGGTGAATTGAGTTGGCAAATAATTGCATAATGAATGAGATAGTGGGAATGTGGTTTATAATTAAAGAGAAAGGCTCACACACAGATTAATCCTGAGCGGCCCTCTCTAGGCTGGTGCTGTCACAGTCATCAGAAACACCAAGAAACTGGAAGCAGTCATTTACATCTTACTTTGTTGTGTATGCTTTCTGAATTTCTGGAGGGATATCATTCTATTTAGGATGAACTAAACTATGATTTGGTAGCAAAGTTCTATCCATCAGTTATCAGCTGCTTTGTAACAAACCACCTTATCTTTTGTGGTATAAGGCAGAGATCATTTATTGATGATCATTAATTCTGTGTGTCAGGAAATCAGGCACAGCCCAGAGGTGATGTCTTGTATCTGTTGTGCAATGCCCAAGTCTTAGCTGTGAATACTCAGAAGACTTGGGGGCTGCAGTTGTCTGTAGGTAACGGCACCCTCACATGAGAACTACCTAGCTAGGATGGCTCAGATGAGCTGAGACTCTTTAGCTTGCTCGTTTTCATCTTGGGGTTTTGTTGGTGGTGTTGATGTGGTGCTCTGAGTTAATATACATTTGTAATGTGCGGTTGTTTCATTGTGATATTTCCATGCATGCACACAGTCTGCTTTTCATATATTCACAGAGTATACTATAAACACCCCCAGCACAATGCCGTTGCTCTTTTCTTTTTCAGATAGCATTTGGTGGATGGGTTTAATTATGTTGTATTTGTGTGTATGCATATACATGTGTGTGTGCACTCATGTATGTATGAGAGAGAGAAAGAGAGAGGGAGAGAGGGAGAGAGTTGGAAAGGGAGAGAGATGGAGAGAGAAAGATGGAGAGAGAGAGAGAGGAAGAGATGTTCCTCCAATTCTATTCACCTCTCCATGCCCCTCCCCCTCTGGCAGATCTCCTCCTAAACAGTTCTTTTACAAGCATGGCCTGTTACCATCACCACCATAATCATTGTCGATGCCACACCTGGAAGTGACACTATATGGCTCGTGGAGCCATGTTTAAATTCAGCACAGCAAGCCAGTATGGCCCACTTTTGTGCCCACAATGAAAGAGAAGCTACTAATGTTGGTAAATGGCAGTAATATTTGCCACAGCTTCAGAAACATTGTCTACATACTTTCCTTCAAAGCTAACTGTTGTACTTTCTCAAGTCACTTCATTCATTTCTTCTTCGATCTAACACACGTGTCTATGCAACAGATCAGTAACTGGTTCCAAGACGGAGTGCCGGAGCAGCGCTGCTGCCAAAAGTAAAAAAATAACAAAATGCTGAAATAAGGATACAGGATGACTCATTGTAACAATGAGATGTACTAGACAGTATGTTGTTTCCCCTTCCTATCCCTTCCCATCCTCCCCCCCAACCCCCACCCAATCCTACTCCCCCCCCCTCAAAGTTGTAAAGTTCATTTTCGCCATAATGAAGAGGCTACAATCCTTGATAAGAAATGTACGCATTATCTTGACCATGTAATTGTAACCCTTCTGTACAGTATTTTCACAATTAAAAAAAAAGAAATGTACTCATTATCTTGCCCATGTAATTGTAACCCCTCTGTATGGTATTTCCACAATAAATATATATATATATATATATATATAATTTTTAAAAAGACAGTATGTTAAAAATGAACTTTACAATTTAGGTGGGGGAGGAGGGAGTGTAGTTGTGGAGGTGGGAGGGAAGGGATGGTAAGGGAAAAACAAAGGAGGAGGCAACAATGCTTGAAAGGAAATGTACTCATTACCTTGCTCATGTAACTGTAACCCCTCTGTACAGTATCTTTACAATAAAAAATATATACAATTAAAAAAAAAACCTACCTGAAATTTCAGTTGCTGAGCCACCAAGTGTTTTGGAGTGAGATCACTTCACTGAACTCTTACATTGTCCTGGCCCAACCAAGGGAGATGAAATGACTTGCTTCTCTCCTTACCTCCTGTGGTCAGTTATGCAATTTTCATATACTACCCTCAGTAAAAACTCCCTTTCTCTCTGTCCACATTCATTGTGTATCTTCCCCTCTGCAGGCCTTAATTCCATAATACACAGTGGGGATGCAACCATAATTCTAAACAATGCAGATGGCTCCTATTAATGGAACATGGTAATGGCAATGAATCTCATCTAGATCATATCATTTAAATATACCTTAGAGTTATTTTGCATCATAATCTGACAGCATAATTCCAGTTTCTCTTGTCCCAAAGCACACACATACATCAAGGATAAAAATAGTGGGTACATCTGACTGTAAGTCTCCTATTTTCCAAAAGTAGAGTTCTCATAGATTCATTTCAACAATAAGCAGAACTAAACCCAGCAGGAGTTCTCTTTGAGGCTAGCTTGTGTTTCAGTTTTCAATTAGGAAATTGTGTTTCTAGTAGAAAACCACAAAACAGACAGTCCGTGCTCCCCAGTGAGAAAGAATGAAAAGGAAGACATGAGCCCTGACAGACTGAAGTAGCTAGCTAGCACGTGTTTTGCTGCGAAGCTCTCTTCATGGATGGTTTTGGAAATGTATAAAATCAGCCTACCCTAATCCATGATATTCAGTAACTCACAGAAAAATAATTATTGAGAGCAAATCTAGGCAGCTAATTTAAATAACTATTATCTGCTTGTTTCAAAAAATAGTATAAACAATGGAATCTGTTGGAAGTAAACACTAGAAATAGACTACTATCTGTGAGATGTGTTTAAGTTAACGTGGAAAGGGTAAAACAAGAAGGTGAGGCTTCTAAGCCTCTTCAGCAGCTACTCCTACCTTTAGAAGTATACCCACGATGGCAAGAATACTTGCCAAAATTTGTCTAAGATGCTTACACAAAATTGTTTAGTAGCCTGTCTGAGTCTTGTGAGTATAAGAGGTATGAAAACTAAATATGTAGCAATTTATTATCTAAAGTCTAAATTTACTAGGAACTGACTGACTTCCTTAGGTCTGTTAAACTAGGTCACCCAATGACTACTCATGCCTGAAGCAGTATATTTGGCTGAGTGAGAAACAATAAGCAGAAATGCTACCGAAACCACAAGCTGAACAGATAAAAGACATTCTGACAATAACTGTAACTACCACAATGATGGAATCTTGGAGCTTTTAAAGACAGTCAGGTAAAACTAAGCTAGATAGTGATTATTCTAAAAGAGAAAGTAAGTTGATGTTTTAGTTCCATTTTAGTTCCAATTTTAGTTCCATTACAGTAGATAAAAATTACAACTTTGCTTATTTGGTGCTTTGAAGTACAAAGCACTATTTGTATCTTCAGCTGTACTTGCCAAGCCCATCTTCTTGTATTTTTCAAAACTTTTGATAGCTCATCATTTAGGAAGGAAGGAAGGAAGGAAAGAAGAAAGGAAGGGGGAGTGGAAGAGAAAGGAAGAAAGGAAGAAAGAAAGAAAGAAAGAGAAAGAAAGAAAGAAAGAAGGCAAACAGAGAGGGAGGGAGGGCAGGAGGGCGGGCAGGCAGGCAGACCAGTTCTCAAAATCACCTAGGCTGGAAGTTCTTGCCAATTGAATGGATGCAATGATGTTGGTATATATGGATAGTCGATCAGGATCAAAAGATAATGACATAAGTAGATACTGAAGGAATTCTCCATAATGCAAACATACAATGTTTACACATTACTTTATGAGGTTTCAAGAACAGTTTTCTTCCAATCCTGCCATAATAAATTCACTGACATGTTTGACTTTATGATAATTTTGTCCAGTTGGTTTCCATAAGAAGTGTTACGTGCAATTAACAAATGATTAGGGGTGGCTTTTCTTTTTCTGCTAACTATTTCTGTCCTCTATGGAACAGGATAATATATTTTTCTAAGTTCACACAAAGGTTTCTTTTGTAAAAGTACTGGAAATTTCTTTCATGTTCTTACTATTTCAGTTGTGGTTGTTTAAAGCTCGCCCCCCCTCCTTGATCTGGAATTTATTTTTTATTTTGTTGCTCTGATTTTTAGAAATCATTTTCCCCAACTAATCCTGAGTATATTTGACAATCACAGATTTTAGTCATCACGAGTCCTTTTATCACTTAGCCTCCAGTGGCGATGCTTCCCAAGACATGCATTCTCTCATTTACTTTAAATGAACGTGGCCAAAATATCTTTACAGTTTATTTCAACAGAGGCAAGAGATCTCCTCTGGTAAACTACCAGTCGCAAGTCACAAACTGTTTTCCTCGCTGTGGTGGTCCCCCTGCCAACGCTGCATTAAATTTCTGTTGTCGTTCTATCTGAGTTGATATAAGAAACTGTGGAATGAAAAATTGTATGAAGAATCAATTGCCTCTGGTAAAATCAAAGGATTTTAACAGCTTGCTAGATGAGACATTGAAAAGAAAAAGTGGAGCATACTCTACCTTTCTCCCCAGAATACTACCTTATACCCCTCAGCATCTTGACTTTCTTCCCAGCATTCTACCATCTCCCATCATCCCACTCTCCCTCGAGCATGCTAACCTTCCAAGCCTCCTATCTTCTCAATATACTGATCTTGTCCCCTAGCATCCTATCCTCCTCAGCATCCTGATCTTCTCTCTGGCTTCCAACCCTTCTTTCCAGCATCCTGACCTTCTCTCCAGCATCTAAGCTTCTCCCCAATATCCTGACCTTCTCCCTTGGCATCTTATCCTTTTCTTTAGCATTTTGACCTTTCCCCCGATATCATGGCCTCCGCAGCACATGCTCCTATTCTAGATCCCAGTTTAGTAAAAGGAGTAAGAGTTTTCACAAATGGCTAAGGGCAAGAAAGGAGGTTCCCTTCCTGTTTTCCAAGCTTGGTGTGTATCTCCCCATCTCCCTTACTTTTCTCTTTGCCATCTCCTTCCCAAAATGGTGAGAGAAGCCTGGCTCACAAAGGCTAAATACAAGCACACACCTGATCTCCCTGAGTAATGATACAATTACTCTACAAGAAGCTCTAGTCTTAGAAAAGTCCTGGGATTGCCTTCCTCACTGTAAGCCTACAGAGTTTGAGACCTCCATATGGAATTAAATGTCCACATTCAGGAGCCATGGACAGCATGAGTGGCACTGCATTGTGTCCCCACTTTATATTATCCCGAGGAGCTATAATGACAGCACATCCGTGGGGGACCCTGAGGTATTCCAGCTGAAATTAGGAGGGATATTGAACTGTTAATGCCTTCTTAAGAATGTAAAGGCCTTTATGGGAGGAAGATACTCCCCAATATAGTAAAACAATACACTTCTTTATCTAAAGAAAACAATTACACTAAAATTACACTTCCACACCTGGACTGCAATTGATTTGTTCAAATGCCTGTTTCCCACTAAACTATGAGCTCATGAAGGGCAAGCACCACATTTATTTCCTCTATCTCTATTCTTTATTGTAGCCCAGGGGGCTATACTCCAGGGGGGTATCATAGTTCCTTCTAAATAGTTGTTATTACATAGTTCATGTTGATGGTAGGCCATCTACACTGACTAATTCATTGATTGATAGAACCAGACTCTGAAAGGACTGAGCAACTGTGTAGTTTAGTAAGAATTCCACTACCTTAGATTCCATGGTCATGGCCAGTTACACTAGGATTGATGAAGGTACTTTGCCAGCTAGTTTATAGCACCAACAGCTAAGGGAAAACCTCATGTAGTCTATAGTGAACAGGTGTGTCTAAAGCAATTAATAAAGACCTAATTAAATAAGAGAGTAATCTCCACTTAGCACCATGTGAATATTATCCTAATTGTGTGTGTGTGTGTGTGTGTGTGTGTGTTGAACACTTCAGTATGTTCTGTATGGATCCCAACACTTATAACTTCAACTGAGCATGCTGGCTTATTTACAGTGTGTTTCCTTCTCTAGGATACTATTTCTAAGGTGTTTATTTAAGATGTGTGGTACTTAACTAACTGGAACTGTGTAATAACTGATGTCATAGTCATACAGAGAAGCTACTGACTACATCTCCATTTTAAATTCTTTCTTTCCTCATCCATTCAAATCTACTCATATCCCAGAGCAGCTTACAACTCACTTGTAAAGTTAGGTATCAAACTTCCCCTAACAGTGAGAACTCCAGTACCTGAGCACTTTAGCTCCCTTGGTAATGAGTTACCTACACCAGGCATTGAATATAACCAAACCTGATTTCAAATTGAACATTTGGAAGTAGGAAGGTATAAAACCAGATGCTTACTAAAGCTTTTTCTCTTAACACTGAGGACTCAGGAGTGAATAAAACTTAAACTACTCAGATAGAAATGAAAGAAGGCTCAAATTTAATATGGTACTATGACAATAAGCAGTAAAAACTACCAAGTATATATATATATGCATATATATATACTTGATATATATATCAAGTATAGAGATAGAAGATAGATAGATAGATAGGGCTAAAGACAGTTAAAGACTAACCTAACACACCTATCAGCAGCTAGTAAGGAAGGGTAAGTAAGAGTTCCTTTTTGGCATTCTTTCCAGTATCCATTGTTATTTAAATTTTTATGATAGCCATGGTAACTTGAGTGAGGTGGGATCTCAGTATAGGTTTTGTTATTGCTTTTAGGAAGATTAAAAAAATGCTTTATTACCAAAGCAAAAGTATAAGTTGAAAGGTAAGTTGAATAGTTTGGGTAAGGAATGACTATGCAGTGTAGTTTGATTGTACTTCTCAGATGGCTAAGTGTAGAAATATAAAATTCCTGTGGACAACTTAATATACAGTAATAAAAGATTTTAAATTTTTAACGTAACATGGCAACCTTTCATCACATGCGGGTTTTAGGAACATGATCTGATTTTGGTCACATAATCATTTGTATATTAAGCATGTCATAATGACTTAACTGTTTATTTTTCTATGCCAACTCTAATTGCCTGAGCATTAGACACACAGATGAGACATAAATAGATATTTAGACTATTTTTCATATTTTATTCATTTTTTATAAGACTAGGTGTTCTCCAGTACAATGCTTTATTTTTTTTCATCCAACCCTTAAACATGTGTTAAAGGCTTACCATGGGCGAGGCACTGGAAAACATCTGGAGCTACGAAGACAAGTTCAGACTGCTATCCCCAAGGTGCTCAGAATGCACAAAGCAAACACTTTTTTTAAGTTGCAATAATGTGACAGCTGTGTTGCACACAGAGTAGTGAGGGAACACAGAGAACACAAGAGAAGAGTCAAGAAGAATGTTTAAAACTCTGTAACGTGTGGTATGGTATGAAAAGATTCCTAAGGGGGCATATGGTGGGAGTAGTCAGCCTCCAAGGATTCAGATAACCTTCTTGTCCTAAAAGCCTCCTGGAGTGGGCATCTACTCCCTCAGCCAGGAATGTAGGCAGTCTCTGGGTACATGAATGATACAAAGTGGCCTATTGCTTCTTGCTTTGAGTCTATTTGATGCTAAAGAGAAGCACTTCTCTTCTTACTTTTTGTCTTCTTTTAAGTCATCCTCAGGACGCACACTCAGGTGATCCGGCACTAAGGGTCTATAAAAAACAGGTGGATATTTCTGTGCAGTTACAAAGCATTTTTGTTCTGTTCTCAGTATAAAACATTTATGAAAATCAATTTTCAGTAGCTGTTGTATCAGGGTGATTTGAGACTCGCTTTCCACAGCCCACTGTCTTTATTTCTGGGTGGTTTGACAGGACTGATATTTTATCACAAGTGGAAAGGGATGCGCGTTATGCTCTTAATATATTCATTACTTGCCTCACTGTGCTGATAAATAATATACATATGGTAATTTGAGAGACATGGTGTTCCCATTTCTCTGTCTTTATTCCTGGAACTCTAGCATTCTTTTGTAAATGTTGTAACAATCAAAAGCAAAAATCACACCAAAATATGATTTTACACTCTTCCTAGTCTCACTTTCTGGTGCCCACACAATATATATTTCATACTGTCTGTTTTGATGCGTATTTTTAGACAGCATAGCCCCTTCTACTTGAAATCTCATTGTAGAATCTTCTAGAATGACTCCATGAAGTCATCTATTTGTTCATTAATATATATTAAGCACTTACTGTGTCTCCAGCACCATTCTAAATCCTAAACAGAGAACAATAAGAAACATGGAAGCGTATGACTCAGGAACTGTGGAGTGTGTTTTTCAAATTTCATTAAGACATCTTTCATGAAGAAGGTGTTGTAAATAGACGTAGTTCAATAATGAATGAGAATGCAAGTCCTCTCCAAAATACATGAATTCAATTCACAGAGGAAATGAGCTGAAAAATCTCAACAAGAAACTTGGCCAGGCTTGTGGGTTTTAGAAAGAGTCCTTTTCATAGATTGGTTATATTAAAAGCAGAGTCATACGTAGATTTTCAGAAATATGTAAATACATAAAAATGTTTTGCTGAGGTTGGAAATTAATTTATGTGGACAAAGCTGCCAGCGCATAATCATTCTTTTATGGGCAAGGAAGCCTTTCAGTTTTTAAAATATTTTTATTGTAAAGATACTGTACAGAGGAGTTAAAGTTATATGAGTAAGGTAATGAGTACATTTCCTATCCAGCATTGTTACCTCCTCCTTTGTTTTCCCGCTACTATCCCTTCCCTCCCCACCTTCACAACTCCTTCCCCCCCTCCAACAAAGTTGTAAAGTTAAAGAATGAACTTAGAGGCAGGTGCCAGTGAGTCACACCTGTAATCCTAGCTACTGAGGAGGCTGAGATTTGACAATTGCACTGCAAAATCAGCACTTGCTGGAAAATCCATGAGTCTCTTATCTCCAATTAACCACCAGAAAACAGAAGTGGTGCTGTGGCTCAAGTGGTAGAGTGCTCACCTAGAGCTGAAGAGCTCAGGGACTGTGCCCAGGCTCAGAGTTCAAGCCCCACGACTGACAAAAACAAAAAAAACAAAAACAAAAAACTGAGCTTAATGCATGCCTATAATTCCAACACTCAGGAATCTAAAACAGAAAGATCTCAAATTTGAGACCAGCCTATAGAGTGCTACATAATTTGTCTAAACAAACAAACAGAAAACAGAATTGTCCTGGCAAACTCCAAAGTCAATACTCAGTTGTTTCTTTACTCATCCAAAAGTATTTGCTACTAACTTTATTAGATAATTTTTCAGACTTCCCTCTCATTATAGGTCTAAAATGTGTCATTAGATTGAAAAGAGCCTTCCTACTTCCGTGCATTTCCTAACAATTCTACATAATTTTGCATCTCCATCTAGGGTTGCTAGGGGATTTTCACTAAGATCCCAAGTATTCTTGGTACCAAAATGAGCAAACTCACCTGAAAGCCCCAATTCTGGAATGCTTAGTTCAGCCTCAACATCTAGCAATTCCTTTCTCGTGCACCAGTATCACTGGTACCTGTGTTTCTAGAGGTTTTATTGCCAGACTATCTATTTTAGAAGAGATTTGCCACTCCTTGGAATGAACTTCCAAAAAGCACCATCAGCAAAGTACCATCAGCAAGTCAGGGATCCAGGGTCGAAAGGGCCAAAATCAAGACCAATTGAAGCATTCTTTGAAAGAGCTGTCCCGAAGGTAGCGTTTGCATAAATATTATTGGTAAAGACTGTCCTATGGCCCTGTCTAAATATAGGAGAGGCTGGGATATGCCCTCTTATTTAGCTGGGTGTATTGATGCATTGAAGAAGGGTTGTGTTGGTGAGGGGAGAGAAGGGATAATTGTCCAGATATAATAGTCAAAACACTTGAAAACATTTCTAACAAGGCTAATAACTAATCAGAACAGATGCTGGCCAGAAATCCATAGCAGTAGCTATTGGGTGAAAGGCAGGCCTCGGGATTTCTGTTTTACATATATTTCATCTCTCCTTCTCAAACCTAAACCCGTAAGGACAAGATCAAAAGATAATTCTTTCTAGTTCCCATAGAAAGTGACATATAGAATAAATGTTCACTTGTTTAAAAGGAATGAGTCAGTGAGCTATTCTTATTATAATCCAGGAATAAGGCAAGCAGTCAAAGCAGCATTCAAGTTTTTATATATTCCGTTTCCTCCTGAATGAATGAGTCCTATAAATTATCAGAGAAAAAGTGATTACAATTGATTGGTAGATGGGCATAGATTCTGAAGGTTGTTCAAAACTCTAATCACTCACAAGACAAGAAAATAATGAGAGAAAAGCGTCCTCCTGAAGTGAAATGCTTCAGGCATAATAGAGGGTCAAGGTCTTTTTCTTCATTTAGTAAGTTGAATAGAACTAATAAGAAGATTCTCAGCTCAGCAGAGACTCAGATAAAGTCAGTTTCTTAATGAGTTGCACCTGATTTTTTAGTCTCTAATATACCTAAGAGTATATTGTTTCCTTCTACTCAAATCATCAGAAACCATAATGCTCGGAGTGTAAAATGGGGCCTTTTGTTCAGCTGATCTTTTATAAGCCTGAAGTTGATGAAATTACACATGGGGAAATGTTTATTCTTCAGAAAAAAGTTATATTTTTATGTTGATTGTTAATTATTTTATCAAATTAATTTTAAAGTTAGTGTGTCCATGTATTTCTTGAAATGATGTGTAAATACACTCTAAATTGTTTAGATAGCTGATAATCACTGTCAAGAAAATAAATATGTATGTGTATATATGTGCATATGTGTATATATGTATGGGTATATATACATCTATGTGTGTATATATGTATACTATGTATATGTTTCTCTTTCTCATCATTCTCATTTAAACATTTTTTTGTTTTTTTGGTGATTTTTTTTTTTTTTGCCAGTCCTGGGGCTTGAATTCTTAAGTCTGGATGCTATCCCTGAGCCTCTTTGTGCTCAAGGCTAGCACACTACCAATTGAGCCACAGCACCACTTCCAGCTCTTTGTGAGTAGTTAATTGGAGATGAGAGTCTCAGAGTGAGGCTCATTTTCAATTAATCACCAGAAAATGGGAAGTCGAGCTGTGGCCCTGAGCGCTGAAGAGCAGAGGGACAGCACCAGGCCCACAGTTCAAGCCTCCCCCGCCCCCCCCACACACACACAAATAACACAGAATCGCTGAGACTTTCCTGGCTGAGCGGGCTTCGAATCACAATCTGCAGATCTCAGCCTCAGCCTTCTGAGTAGCTAGGATTACAGGGGTGAGCCACCAACGCCCAGCTTAAATATTTCTTAAGTTCAGAGTATTTATGAAGTGAAATGTCTCTAATGAAGTGGGTAATCTGACACTCTGTCTGCTATCTAATCTTTAACCTCTTGATTCAACTTCTTTTTTTAACATATATATATTTGATTGTAAAGACACTGTACAGATGGGGTTACAGTTACACGAATAAGGTAATGAGTCCATTTCCTATCGAGCATTGTTACCCCCTCCTTTGTTTTTCCCCTACCATCCCTTTCCTCCCCACCTGGCCAACTCCTCCCTCCTTGTTCCCCCCCCCACCCCACCGCCCCCGTCCCCTTGCAAAATTGTAAAGCTCGTTTTCAACATAGTGTCTTATATGCTCATTGTTACAATAGGTCATCCTGTATCCTTATTTCAGCATTTTGTTATTTCCCTTCCCCTCCCCAAATTAGAAAAATATATATACAAGATGCAGGACACCAGAGTCAAATACAGTGACAACAGGGGTTCAACTTCTTATGTCTGGATCCTCTAGGAAAACATCTCTTCCTTTTCAGGTTCCAATCTGGCTAGCTTTCTTTGTTAATACAGTATAATACACTGTTTTCTTTTTCTTTCTTTTCTTTTTTCTTTTTGTTGTTGTTGTTGTTGGTTGTGGGGCTTGAACGCTAGGCCTGGGAGCTGTCCCTGAGCTCTTCAGCTCAAGGCTAGCACTCTACCACTTGAGCCACAGCGCCACTTCTGGCCTTTTTTGTTTATGTGTGCTGAGGAATCAAACCCAGGTCCTCATGCATGCTAGGCAAGCACTCTACCACTGAGCCACCTTCCCAGCCCCACTGTTTTCTTTTAAATGTACATTTGAATTCCAAGATAAATATTTTTCTTTTTTCAGATTGACACCCAAAATTATTTTTATTAACAATTATTAAAAATTACAAGGCAGGGCTGGGAAGGTGGCTCAGTGGTAGAACGCATGCCTTGCATGCACCACATAAGCAAAAAGAAAAAAAGCTGGAAGTGGCGCTGTGGCTCAAGTGGTAGAGCGCTAGCCTTGAGCTGAAGAGCTGAGGGACAGTGCCCAGGCCCAGAGTTCAGGCCCACAACTGGACCCCCCCCCCCAAAAAAAAAATTACAAGGCAAAGTCCTAACAAGTTTCTTCAAACCTCCTATAATTCATCTCCCTACAAAAGTACGAGGATTGGAAACAGGGCTTTGTGCTTGCAAAGAAAGTATTTTTAACACTTCATCCATGTTTTTTAATTCTATGAAATATCCTCCACATCAAACATCAAGTTCAAAAGTGCTGAACTTTTAACTGTGTGTGTGTGTGTGTGTGTGTGTGTGTGTGTGTGTGTGTGTGTGTGTGTGTGCATGTGCATGTGCACACACTCACTTTGGCCACTATCTCCACTTTTTCTTTGGTAAGGATTTTTAATATATTTTATTTATTTTGAGTTTGCTATGCATCTTATAATTCTAGCATGTCATATTTTATTTGGAAGAATTTGGGGGGGTTATACATGAAACTGCAATAAATGAAAAATATAATAACTTCATAGATACATTGAAATAATCTCAACTATGACTCTGTTCTTTTTACAACATCTTTTAAAATGTGTTTATTTTTTTAAAAATCAGTTGTGTACAAAAGTGTTTCATAGTTTTTATTTCTCAAGACAAATTTCCAACCCTCCACCCACAGCCCAGTCTACTTAATGGTATTTTGGTAACCCACCCATTTTCCCCTTTACAGAAAGTGAATGGCTCAGAATAAGCCCTCATTTTAAGAACTTCTGATGGACTAAGGAACTGCTTTGAGCATATAATTGTCTTTCACTCATGTTCTATTATACCTTAGCCAGAATGAAGTTCAAGTTTTTAAAGATAAGAGTAAGGCAGGAGTAAGTCATATATACCCTTTCTTGTGATTTTTCTGTACTGAATGTATTTTCAATTGCAATTTTTGTACATCTCATATGACCAACAAAACTAAAATATACATATATTTTAAAGCCTGATCTGCTTCCTATACATGGCCAAGTCTCTGTCTACTGTTCCTCCTTTACCAAACAGTAAATAAATCAATAAATAAGAAAAAACTTGTCTGCCCTCCTACTCAGTGAAAATATATATTTTACCATGGTGTATATTTTTATTGTAGTAACATACACATAGCACAGAACTGACCAGTTCTAAGTGTAGAATCTGATAACATTGAGGACATCTGCATTGTGCAACTACCCTCCAGAATTGTTTCCATCTTGCAAAACTGAAGCTATGAGGATATATTTTATTGGCATATATTAACATATATTATAAAACAATTTTTATGGATGGGCCATAATTTTCTTGTGTGGAATTGAAATACCTCACTTCCAATGCTGCACTATATAGCCATGACAATTTTTGTCAAAACAGTGTCAAATAATTATAGTTATCAAGCCTGAGATTAGCCTACCTCAGTCCAAACCAGCACTATTAAAGAAGTATAAATGACCATTTGAGCTTATAAAGTGATATTACTCATTCCAATACTTCAGATTATTTCCTACTGATTGGCTCCCACTAGCACATAGGTATCTTTCTATGAAAGCAATTAAAGTGTTGCAGTCCTGCTCAGCTCTCTCAAGGATGAAACCCACTGCTCTTTTTCTCTTATCTACTTCTCAACTATTACAGTTGCTTTCTTTTCTTTGTCATAGCTCTCAGTTCAAAATTCCTCACCTAAGAGATCCGACAGCCACTACTTTTTCATATTTGGACAAAGTTTTCATACTCCTGACCATTCTGTGCACCAGCTGCTCAGGGTCCTGGGTTAGATCTAGCACAGGTCAGGAAAGGTCAATAGAGCATCATGTACCAGCACAAAACGTGGCTGCCCAGGACAGGCCTCCTCAAGACAGACACTCTCTACACAGGCAACTTCAGGACAGGCACTGGTTGGGACAAACATAGGATCAGAAAAGCTGGGCCTCTGAAATGTAGAAAGAGTTGGAGTAGAGTGTGGTGAGAACAAACAGACATTTAGAAGGAAAGATAATACGGGGACAGGAAAAGTCAGAGCTCAAACAGTAGACATACTCAAGATGAAATAGGCACCCATAAAAGCAAGAAAGGACCAATAAAATTGGTCTTTGTGAGGGCAAAGCTGAGGCGGCGTGTCTCTCTGGCAGCCTTTGTACGCCTCTTGTCTCCCCATGAGCCAACATATACTCAAGCTTAGTCCAGGGACTTGAAGGACAAGACAGCAGAAGCGCTCAGCATGCTGAAGGAACCAGAGGTGAGGACAAAGATACTCTGAAAGATTCTGTTTGTATTTTGTGCTGCAGGTTCTCTGTAGGGATTCCTTCTCTCTCTTCCCCTCTCTCCTTCCCTTTCTTTCATCTTTCCCTTTGCTAAAGACACTAGAGACACAATTATTTTACTTTTCTAGGTACTTTTTTCCTAATTCTCTGAGGAACTCTCTGAGGGGAAAAAAATAACAGAATACTCGAAAACATATAAAATTGTACTTTTAGTTTCATAATGTTATATAGCTTATTCTTCTTGGGGCCAGAAGATTCAAAGGCACCAAAACATCTTTACAACCCATTGTTACAGATGGTTTAGGTGACTAAGCCACATCATCCTATCATCCCCAAGAAGTATCTTTGAGCTATGCTTCCCAAACTCAGCTACACCACCACATACCAGTCATTCATGGTGTCCAGACATCAGTACTTTTAAAGTTTCTGGTACTTTTTTTGGGGGGAGAGGGGGTTTGGTCATGGGGCCTGAACTCTGGGCCTGGGCGCTGTCCCTCAGCTCTTCAGCTCAAGGCTAGCACTCTACCACTTGAGCCACAGCGCCATTTCCGGCTTTTTTTCTTTTTGCTTATGTGGTGCTGAGGAATTGAACTCAGGGCCTCATGCATGCAAGGCAAGCGCTCTACCACTGAGCCACCTTCCCAGCCCAGTTTCTGATACTTTTAAAGGTGAATTACATCAATAATTTTAAAGATAATTCCAATGTAGCACATTTTTTTCAGTAAACACTGTCTTCTACTTGTTTGATGAAGTCCCAAACACTGACTCATAATCTTGCCACTTTTACCAGCAAGTGGAATGCAAGGGGAAAAAAGAAGAAAGAGAGAGAGAAAGAGAGGGTGAAAAAGAGAGAGAAAGAAAGAAAAAAAGGAAGGAAGGAAGGAAGGAGAGACAAAAAGAAGAGAGGAAGGAAGGAAGAAAGGAAGGAAGGAAGGAAGGAAGGAAGGATGGGAGGAAGGAAGGGAGGAAGGGAGGAAGGGAAGAAAGGATTGATTTTCTTTCAACTAACTGAATGCAATCGCCGTTCACAGTACTCCAATTTACTGCCAGAGTGAGACCAAGGGGGTAATTCTTTTTGAGTCAAACCATCCTATTATGGTGTTATGGCATCCTATTACAAAAATAATGACTAATGGTTACTTGTTAAATCTTCAGCTTTGCAATGTGATATTTTAAATTACCCAGAACACAACTTTGGACCCAGAGTAAATAGAAAGCAATGAGGTCTACACAACCCAAGATTTCTGTGTAACAATCCAAGGAGAAAGTTGTCATCAGACTGCGTAAGCAAATCTTACCAGCTCAGCAAATATTTCAAAAGCTTGTCCAATTCCAAGTTTCACCTTCCTGGTGCCTTTTGCAGTTTCTTATATAAAGAGTTTTTGGTTTTGGTTTGGTTTGGTTTGGTTTCCTAAGAAACATGAGTTGAAAATACCAGGCTGTAGTGGCATTGTAGGGCCTATTTCTGAGCACTGTCTACCTCTCAGGCAAATTCTCACAACTACTTGGTTAAAATGAGCATATCTTCCCAACAACTCTGTCTCTAAGTAGCCTGTACATCAGTCATTTGTTTGCCCACAGAGAGCAAATCCAGTGAGGAGGGGATTGTAATTAAGACTGTCCAACTGATAAGAAGAGTCTCACATAGTGATGATTTCCAACAGCCTGATAGAGCAGCTAAAGGAAAATTCAGACTTCTTGGTCTCGATTTCCACACAGGAAATGAGCTTAAAGTGTAACTAATTTCGAGTCCAGAGAGCCAGAGACAATAACTTCAGAATTACATAATGAACTTGGCTACTAAGAAAGCCTGTGTGTCATCTCTATTCCGAAAAAGGAAAAGCTGTGACAAAATGGAAAGTCAGGCATATGGATGGGCTTCAATTTTGCTTAGCCTCCAGGCTGCCAGGTGCCTATACATGCCACATACCTTTGCTGCGCCTATATTAAAATTCTGCAGAGAAACTGATCAATAGGACACGCTGCAACCAATCTATATAAAAGGATCTTTATTTGGGGACTTGCCTTAGGCAATTATGGAAGCCAAGACGTCCACAATCTGCACTCTGCAAGTTACAAATTCAGGAAATTTTGTGGTATAACTCAGCCAAAATGGGAAAGCCTCAGAACCAAGGAGGCTGGTGGTACACCTCAAACCAAAAGCCAATGGTCTAAGAACCAGAGAGGGAGCTGGAATAAATCTGAAAGTCTAGAGATTTGCAAAGACAGAGTAAAATTGTTATCACCTGCAAAAAAAAAGGAAATTCTGACTTTTGCCATAGTTTTTGTTGATGGTAGTGGATTTTTTTAATTTTGGGTTTTGTTGTTGTTGTTGTTTTGTACCAGTACTGAAGCTTGAATTCAGGGCCTCTTATGGTTTTTTTTTTTTTTCATTCAAGGCTAGGTCTGTACCACTCAAGCAACACCCTCACTTCTGGCTTTTTGCTGGTTAAATAGAAATGAGAGTCTCACAGATGTGGCTAACTTTGAACCACAGTCCTCCAATCTCAGGCTCTTGAGTAGCTAGAGTTACAGGGTGAGCCACCAGCACCAGCTGGTGGTTTTCTTCTGTCCTCATTTTTTACTCTATCCTCATTCAGGCTTCACTGGACTGAATAATGCCCACTGGTAAAGGCACACCTTCTTTATTCCATCTCCTGATTCAAACACTATTCTCTTTCTATATCACCATCAGAGACATAATAACAGTAACATTCATTTTGCCAATTATGGAGCCCTTCTGTACCATGTCAAGTTGACATGTAAATGTCAACCTGACAACACAGTGTCTTGTACATCTCATTGTTACAATGGGTCAGCCTGTATACTTGTTTCAGCATTTTGTTATTTCCTTTCCCCTTCCCAAATCAAAAAAAAATGTATATACAAGATGCAGGGCACCAGAATCAAATAGAGTGAAAACAGGGGTTATACCATGGGAGAAGAACATACAAAAGAAACAAAAGAAATCACATAGTAGACTATGAGTACATTAAAAACAACAGCAACAAAGTCATTATGTTGAAAATGATCTTTACAGTATCTACAAATTCAATGCAATACCTATCAATATTCCAACCTCATTCTTCAAGGAAATAGAAGAGGCAATCCAAAAATTCATATAGAGCAATAAAAGACCCCAAATAGCAAAAACGATCCTTAATAGAAAGAACAGTGCTGGAGGAATATCAATACCAAATTTCAAACTCTACTACAAAACCATAGTAATCAAAACAGCTTTGTAGTGGCACAAGAACAGACCTCAGGACCAATGGGATAGAATTGAAAACCCAGAAATGAACCCACAGACCTATAGCCATCTAATCTTTGATAAGGGAGCTAAAAAAATAGAATGGAAGAAAGACAGCCTCTTCAGTAAATGGTGCTGGAAAAATTGGTTAATCACTTGTAGAAAACTAAAGCTAGATCCTTATATATCACCCTACACCAGAATCAACTCCAAATGGATCAAAGACCTCGGAGTCAAAGCAGACACTCTGAAAACATTACAGGATGGAATAGGAGAAACCTTAGGTCTCCTTGGCACAGGCTGAAATTTTCTTAATAGAGACTCAGAAACACAACAAATCAAAGAAAGGTTGGTTGGATAAATGGGATTGCATGAAATTGCAGAGCTTCTGCATGGCAAAGGACATAGCTAGCAAGATCAATAGAAAGCCCACGGATTGGGAGAAGATCTTCACTAGCCATAAAACGGACAAGGGTCTCATATCTAAAATATACCTGGAACTCAAACAATTAAATCCCCCAACAACAAACCCTCAAAGAAACAACTGCCCAATAAATAAGTGGGCTAAAGACTTAAAGAGAAATTTCTCTGAAGAGGAAAGAAGGATGGCCAATAGACACATGAAGAAATGCTCAACCTCCCTAGCCATAAAAAAATGCAAATCAAAACAACATTGAGATACCACCTCACCCCAGTTAGAATGGCTATAATCAAGAATTCTAATAATAACAGATGCAATATTTTTACAATAAAAAATTAAAAATTAAAATGATAAGCCCATTTAGAGAGGCAGACATGCAAATTGTAAAGGATCTAGAAAGCTTTTCAATAGACTTGCTAATTTAAAAATGCAGTTTTGACAAAAGACTTTATTGTTGATTTTAATGTACTATGTGATTTCTTGTTTCTTTTTTTTTTCATTTTCCTATGGTTTATTACCTGTTGTCACTGTTTGATTTTGGTACCCTGGGTATTTTATATACATTTATCTGAATTAGGGAAGGGGAACAACAAAATGGTGAGACAAAGGGCAAAGAGTGACCCAATGCAACAACGATACTCAAAAGACAGTATGTTGGAAATGAACTGTAAAGCGTGGTGGGGAGAGTTGGGGAAAGGGAAAGTGGGAGAAAAATGAAGGAGGGAGTAACAAGTTCCACAAGAAATATACCCACTACCTTACTGTAAAACTGTAACCCCTCTGTCCATCACCTTGACAATAAATTTTAAAAAAATAAAAAATACAAAAACTATCCTTGAAACTCTGGTGGGGGAGGGGGTAGGAAGGGAGGAATTGGGGAGGGAAGGGATGGCTGGGGAAAAACTGAGGAGGTAACAATGCTCAAGAGCAAATGTACTCATTACCTTACTCATATAACTGTAACCCCTCTGTACAGTATCTTTATAATACAAAATATAATTTTTAAAAATTATTTACCCATCTTGGATTTCCCCTGGATGAATTGTACTGGCTGTTCACCACTAGACACCTGACTGCAAATATCTTTTCTCATATTCCCATATTTCTAGACAATGATTTTTGTAAGACAATAAATTTATTCATTATAAAAAAAAAAAACTATTTACCCACACAAAGACTCCATGGCCCCTTCTCCATTAGAGAAATTGAGCTGGATGATCTCTGAGGCCCTCAATGACACTCTAATGATTTTGATATTTAAAAACAAACTGTGTGACTTCTGCCTTTGGCAGTCAAGGTACCAACAGAATCTGTCTCTCTGAGTTCTCTCAACCTCAGTGATTTACAGAGTTAGTCACCTGATCATTTTCTATTTTGAACAAACACAAACAGATCTATGGTATATATGATACCAGTGAATTATCATCTGTTCATTTGGATAGGGGACAATAGTACAATGGTTATGTAAGGATAGGATCACAATTGTTCAAGATGCATAGTAAAAATTGGTTAACTGGAGGGGAAAGTTAAAAGTAAAATAACACCCAGTCTGAGAGTTGCTTTTCAAAAAATAAAATAAAATGAAATAATAGCTTCTCAAATCTCATAGGATGCCCTTTGGGTTACTTGTTCTGAACATGGAACTGATGTTGTGGGAAGAGGAACAGAGGCCAGGTGAAATGGATGTTAGTTCCTCTGAGTGTTTGGGGTACCAAGTCAAGAGACCAGAAGATTTAGAAGCCACAAAGATCTTTTCCTGGAGATCTGGGACGTAGAGGTTGAAATTATTTACAACTTCTTCCTCAATTTTATATGAGTAGGCTGGCAAACTAGAATCAGTTTTGCCTAAGGAAAATGGAAATCCTTAGAGAAGTGGCTCACATAAGCATTCTGATTTGGCTGCAGAAAAATATGTTTATAAACATATACTCCATATTCAAACATAAATAAGCTGTATCCCCCCCCCTTTTGATAGCTGCTCTAACAAAGTGCCACAGCTAGGTGACTTAAAACTTAGAAACATTTTTTTCTCCTATTCTGGAGGCTAGCAGCCTCCCTTGCTGGAATCTCCCCTTTGCCCTGCCTCTGGTGGTGGCAGCAATGCTCGACATGCCTTGACTTGTCACTGAATCACTCCATCTCTACCATCACGTGGTGTCTCCTTGTGTGTCTCTCCTCTCCTTTTCCTAAGGAAAACAATGACACTGAGTTAAAGGCCTACCCTATTCCAGGATGACATCATCTTCCCTAGTTGCATCCACTGTGACCCTATTTATCAAATGAAGTCAGGTTGGGAGACACTAGAAAACTTCAACATCCTTTTCCTAGCGAAAATAACTCAACCCATCACATCATCCAAACGAATGATATTGTGAGATAGTTTCCATTTGTTCCCACTGCTCTTGCTAAGCCTCTGACTTCATATGATTTTAGAGCTAAACGTCCTCTTTGAAAAGTGATTCTTGACAAGGATTCAGAGACCAGCCCAAAGTCCACAGCCAATACCAGTCTCTTTATAAGGAAACTGCTTTTTGAAGTAAACATCAAAACTTTGACTGGCTTGTAACATGACTAGACTCAGTCGCTGCTGATCCTTATGCTACAGACTTTCTTTGCTCTTCCCCAGATCTCCTGCAGGAAAGGGAGAGGAGAGTGGGGGGAAATAAGTTTGTCCATCCTCTGTGAAATGATCCACAGAACCTAAATGAATAGACAGCAAAAGCAGAAGAGCTCCAAGCTCCCGTGATGACACCTGGACCTTGCCCTTTCTACTTTCACCTCTATCCTTCCCAATACTTCCTCTCTGGCTCATTCTCTCTGTTTGGTTGAAATGACAGTTCCTTTGAATCAAGATATTTTGATCTCTTGATCCTGTTGTAGGTAAACTACAAACCAAATCCAGCCAAATCAAACAAAACTTTCTCATGCAAGTTATCCAATTATTATTTGTTTTGTTTTTCTTTCAAATGAGAAGGAAGAGTACAAGCTTTGTCTAGCTCAAGGCAAACTATCTGCCTGAACAGTCAGTTCACTAATAGGTAATCAGTAAACATGTTGGCACTCATTACAATTGCACAGACTGCTCACTGAGGATGTGCACAGTCAGAAACAAACCCCAACACACAACCCTGGGTCAATTTGTCATGTTATATGTCTTCACCTTCTGTTTTCTGAAGCAAACATCCAAGTTTGATTGGCTTGTGACATCCCCAGGGTAAGTCACTATGGTTTGTGAATGTGGGGATTATTTCCTTAGGCCACCAGCCCTGTTGTTCTCCCTGGATGAAAGTCAAGTCCTCCAGTGAGGGATAGAAGGGGAAGTGTGTTTGCAGAGTTCAAGGCCAGTACCCACTCCCAGGTATTCTTGGCCCCTTGCACACCTTCTGGAGTCAGTACAAGAAAAGTGTGAGGCAAATTATTCTGTCAGAAGGGAACCTTACTGCATTGTTGGTGGGAGTGTAAACTTGTTCAACCACTTTGGAAAGCAGTATGGAGGTTCCTCAAAAGACTCCACATAAAGCTCCCCTAGGACCCAGCAATCCCACTTTTGGGCATTTACCCAAATGATCACAAACAAGACCACACTAAAGCTACCAGCACGACTATGTTTATTGCAGCATTATTTACCATAGCTAAGATATGCCCTTAGTAGATGAATGAATCAAAAAAATGTGGTATATATACACAATGGAATTTTATGCCTCCATCAGAAAGAATGACATTGACCCATTTGTTAGGAAATGGAAAGGCTTGGAAAAAATTATATTAAATGAAGTAAGCCAGGACCAAAGAAACATAGGTCCCATGGTTTCCCTTATTTGCAGTAACTAGTATATGCCTGAGTCAAGCAGAAAAGGTCAGATAATTTGATGTTAGGGAAATGAACCCTAAGATATGTATTCAAATGTTTTTTCTTTCATGTAATTGTTTCTAACACATTTATAAGATTATTTCTTTGTTGTTTTGTATGTCCCTCCCCCACGGTATAACCCCTGCTTTCACTGTATTTGAAGTTGGTATAATTTGTGGAGGGGAAGGGAAAAAACAAATCATTTAAATAGGGATACAGGTGGACCCATTGCAACAATGAGATTTACAAATCATTATGTTGAAAACGAACTTTACAACTTTGCTGGGGGGGGGGGGAGAGGGGGGTAGGGAGGGGGGAGGAGGATGGGAAGGGATGGGAAGGGGAAACAAAGGAGGAGGCTACAATGCTTGATAAGAAATGTACGCATTATCCTGCCCATGTAATTGTAACCCCTCTGTACAGTATGTTCACAAATAAAATAAAATAAAATAAAAAAAAGAATTGTACTGAAAAATGGAGAGAAAACTATCTCTAGAACTCCATTACATCTGTCTAGAACTTGATGAATAGGTTAAAAAGTGAGAAAGGGATGGTGAGTTAATTATCAAACACTAGGGATGGATAAAATAACCCTTGTTCATAATTTTCTATTCAGAAAAGCTGCTAAACCTAAAGAGATCGTTGTTATCATTTTGTAAATAGGTAGGAAAAATAACAGACTGGGTTTTTCTCTTTCTCACAAGCTAATATTAATAGTTACAAAAAATGAGGCTCAAGCTGGAGGCATGGCTTACTGCTGGAGTGCCTGTCTAGCAAGCCTGAGGCTGTGAGTTCAAATGAATACTTCTGAAAAAATGAGGCTTATTGTGATTTTTCCTATATGCGTATTACATACCTTGGTTGTATTTTTACCTATCCAATCCTTCTTTCTAAACTCCCCTCCCTACCCCATCTTATCCCTACTCCGTCCTATAATATGGATTGGCAATTTTTAAGATACATTCATTATGAAATAATTTGTTTCATCAAGTTCTTCTGTAGACTTTAGCATCTCTACAGAGTTATACAACTGTTATCATAATGTAATTTTATGACCACTTGAAGCAGTACACATTAAAAGTCACTTCTCAGTTCCCTGTGTCTTCCCACTCCTCTTCATGAAAGAACTAACCTTCTTCCTGTCTCTAGAACTAACCTTCTTCCTGTCTCTGTGGATAAGACTTCCTGGACATTTCACATAAATGGAATCGTCAGACCAGGCGTTGGAGGCTCACACCTGAAATCCTAGCTACTCAGGAGGCTGAGATCTGAGGATCGCAGTTCAAAGCCAGCCTGGCAGCAAAAATCTGTGAGACTCGTCTCTGATAAACCACCAGAAAACTGGAAGTGGTGCCCTGGCTCAAGCGGTAGGGCACTAGCCTTGAGCTGAAGAGCTGAAGGACAGTGCCCTGGCCCAGAGTTCAAGCCCCATGACCGACAAAAATAAATGAATAAATAAATGGAATCATCATACTATCTATGGTCTTTTGTGAGGTGGTTATTTTATATAGGTTTATGATTTTTTTCCTATTTTCTTTATGTAATTATACAAAAGAATTTCCATTTAACAAAGCAGTTTATGAAGGCACTATATCTTGATCAACATTTTTACCCATATCTTACCTACCTACTTCCTTCTCTCACTCTTCAGAATTTTGTAGGAAATACATTGGATTCTTGACTGCAGTGAGTAACACCCAGGTTGTGACATCTATCAGCTCTTAATTTCTTTCTATTGCTGAATAATATTCCATCTAGTGGATAGACCACATTTTTTCATCTGTTGGTGATTATTTTAATTGAAAAAGCAAATTCCCATGGTAACTGTAATTTAATTGTTCATCTTCTTTTTATTTTGCTGTACATATGAGTTTATATAACAGTTCTTAATCTTTTTTTTTTTTTTTTTTGGTCAGTTGTAGGGCTTGAACTCCAGGCCTAGACACTGTCCCTGAGCCTGTTTATGCTCAAGGTTAGCACTCTACCACTTGAGCCACAGTATTACTTCCAGTTTTTGAGTGGTTACTTGGAGATAAGAATCTTACGGACTTTTCTGCCCAAACTAGCTTTGAACCATGAACCTCAGATCTCAGCCTCCTGAGTAGTTAGAATTATAGACATGAGCCACTGACACACAGCTCAGATATTTTTTTTTATGTGAAAATTTATTTATGCATAAAAGGAACAGTCTTCCCGAAACTCTTGGAGCAGGAAGAGAGGCGAGGCAATTACATATGCTGTGTTACATCTTGCATCGTGACTATCAGAGATCAGGAGTCTTCTAGAAAGGGCATCTGTCAGGAGGAGGGTATCAGAAATGGTTTCCAAGCAGAGACATAATAAACAAGCGAGTTCATATCTTTTTTTTGGGGGGGGGGGGCAGTCGTGGGGCCTGAACTCTGGGCCTGGGCGCTACCTTAGCTCTTCAGCTCAAGACTCGTGCTCTACCACTTGAGCCACAGCGCTTCTTCCAGCTTTTTTCTTTTTGCTTATGTGGTGCTGAGGAATCGAACCCAGGACCTCATGCATGCAAGGCAAGCACTGTACCACTGAGCCAACTTCCCAGTCCAACTCATATCTTAATCTTTAAAATCTTGAAGGTACTTACAATTGATAGCAAAATAGTATTTCTATTTAAATTTGTAGGAGTAAATGTTTTCAGAATATTATAATTAAGGTCATAATATTGACATTTGTCATTTCAACTGTATTAATAAGTTCTCTGTTTTCAAGACTCTTCCCTTCTAACAAAGTAACTTAAAGATGTACATAAGTTTTGTTGCTGTTTGTGTGTTTATTTCGAACGACATGTATACACAATATAGCACCAGTCTGTGTTCTCAGTTGACAAGTTACTGATGAATTTATGGCCAGCCACTGTAGCTGTCTTCCAGGATCTACTGAAAACACAGTGCTTCTGGTTATGCGGTTATGCCATTTTTCCCTTCTCACCCTTCTGACTAAGTCTAATGAAAAGAGGAGACAACAGGACTATAATTCACTGGCATTTGCATGCAGGGAGATCATGCAAAGGTGGCAAAACTCTTCATGCCTACCATTCATACATATGAAACATAAGCCAGCCAAAATCGCTGGGAGCCTAGTATGGCTATTCCCTATCTTTGGGATACTAAGTAAGTACCTACCTTGTCCTCTTTTTGTCTCCAGTAAGTTAATAATGGTTCCTATCGCCTAGAAATGCTTTCAAGATTCCCATAATTGCTATCTCAAAACAAATGTGCAGTCCATGTTAGCTGCTACTGATTAGCATGGATGATTTGCTTCCTGTTTCCTGGTACTGTGTATTCATCTGCACAACAATTCAGGGAGGTAGCTATGTGTATTCCTGCTTTACATATGAGGAAACTGAGACACAAAGAACTCATATGGCTTGCTGAAAGTCACCTGGCTGGAAAGTGGTACAATTTCTATTTAAACCAATCTTGATCTGATTTCAAAATCGGACATGCAGCCATCAGACCATGTGGGCCTCATGCAACACATCAGGCTGCCAGTATTCTGTGTATTGCGATACAGATATATTGTATACCAGGATATTGCTAAAACAGGCACAAAAGAAACTAATCCTTCAAAATTTTCATCAAAATGGCTGATTTATACAACTGACCCCTTTGGGAGATGATGTCACCAGAGCACATGAAAGGCAAACAGAAATGTAAAACGAACATGAAGCACTTAAAACAAATCTGACGCTCAAAAAGCCCTCAAAACGAAGCCAAGTACCTGATTCAGTGCTGTATCTTCCTGGATCCTGGGTTTATGGGGACAAAAAATAGTCACCTGGTATATTGACTCAATGCCATCAGTTGAGGACTTAGCTGTATTCCTGTTCAGAATTCAGCTCTGAACTTGGTGGTTTAAAATGTTGCCCAGACCACCGACCAGGAGTACTTTTTTTCCTTAATTAGCCTTGAAAACAAAAGAGCAAGCAAAGAATACTGTGACTACCCTTTCAAACGGCCACATCAGATAGGGAAGGAAGGAAGCAATTGGCCTGAAAAACAGAAGTCCTCATTGGCCACATGTTGCTAATTTACTGCTCATGAGGGTCATTAGCTGTGGTGCCCCAAGGGAGAAAAGAGTTCAAGGGCCAGAGATAAATGACATTTAGATGGTCCCCAAAGGAGCCCAAGTAACAGGTAAATACAAACAGATGTTGCAGCAAACATTCCCCTCTCAACAGCCTCTCTGATTCCACAGTGTAAAGAAGGAATCATTTGTCAACTAATTCTGTCTAATCCTAAACCTTGGATCAGAAAATGTTTACGCTCTTATATTCCCAAGTAAAAAGATGTTCTCTATCCAGATCTCTATGAACATAACGGATCTGCTATTTTAATTAGAAGAGCATGTTCTTTCTCCACTATGGTATTAGTGACTTTGAATGCTTAAAAATACTTTCCACAAGCCTCCTAATTAGGGTTTAGGGAGCAAGGCAAAGGTAACATTTTAAGAATGTTCTTAATGTTGCAATCAATTGGGGATTATTTTTCTTTCGAAGTAGGTTTTATTTATTTTTTCAGGCTCAGAGGGTTGAACCCAGGGCCTCACACATGTAAAGCATTTGCTTTACCCCTGAGTTGTACCACCAGCCTCGGGTGATTATTATTTGTTAAAAAAAATTCCTGGGTGAGTAAATGCAGCAGTGGTTCTCACTACACACTATGTTGAAAACAAACTGTACAATTTGTGGGTGAGGAGGGAGGGGAAAAACTGAAGGAAGGAAGGGATGACATTGTCCAAAAAGAAATGTACTCTTTACCTGATTTATGTAACTGTAACTACTCTGTCCATCGCCTTTATAATAGCAATAATTTTTTGGGGGGGGTCTGGTCGTGGGGCCTGAACTCTGGGCCTGGGCGCTGTCCCTCAGCTCTTCAGCTCAAGGCTAGCGCTCTACCACTTGAGCCACAGCGCCACTTCCGGCTTTTTTCTTTTTGCTTATGTGGTGCTGAGGAATCAAACCCAGGGCCTCAGGCATGCAAGGCAAGCACTCTACCACTTTCCCAGCCACTTTCCCAGCCCAATAGCAATAATTTTTTAAAAAGAAGGAAATTAAATGCCAATCATGGAAAGCTTTCCAAATATCATTTAACTCAACTCCCTATAAGGTAACACTACTGTTTATCATATCCAACCAGCATCACAGCCCTCAACAGACATCAGAGACTCTGAGACCACTTATACAAATAAAGACAACTAAGGAGTTAACAAAAAAATGTTTGAGTGTTCTAGATCCTTCTATCTGTTAGGGTTGTTTTCTGAGGCTAGTTTCCCGCCCATATTAAATTAGCTATGAGACTCTACTTCATAATCTCCTCTCATTGTCTGTGAGGTGGAGTTATACACAAAGTGAGTAAGGACTAAGAATAAACAGGTGGTCTGCTGGTGGCAGCCTCATTCTTTATCTCTATGTCAAGCCCACAGTCTCTCTGATCAAGATGATCCTCGGCCAGTCTCTTCAGAATCACATTTACATTCATGTTGCAGTTCTTCACTGGATTGGAATAAGCCCTTACCATCACTACTCGCTTTTAGGTGATCTTGCTAAGGTGTGCTCTTGCTTATAAAATCCAGCTAACATTCTCTGGTAAGCAAAGAAACCTGGACTTTGCTTTTCCTTAAGTCAGCAATAGTAACCTTATTTACTTTACACTCATTTCCAAAAGAATTTGAAATAACCAGTTTCCAATATGGCTCTGTACTAACCAATGAACTTGAACTTGGACAGATTATGGCAATAACAAAACTTCTAACCTTTTGGTGCTTCCCTTCCATGTACCATCTCTAAGTAAACAAACTAACCCCCAGCAAACACTAACTGTCTAATAAGCTTTTGATGAAACTAGCATTTGAAAAATAAGCTGGAAAATAAGGACCACTGCAAATAAAACTTTACTAATCGATTGATTAGTAGGACTTGAATTTCAATTTGATGACCCAAATGTGTTTTTAATTTTGGATTTCTGAGGAGTTTCTATCCTGAATGCTTTTCAAGTATGAGAGAGATGTCAAAGTAGATATGGTGGCACATGCTTGTAATTCCAGCATTCAAGCTGAGACAGGAGAGTCACAATTTCAAGGCCTATTTGGCCTATGTATTGAAGCCTTGTAACTAGAAAAAAAGTGGAAAATAAATGTGCTGAGCATGGTGTTTATGTCTACAATGCAAGCAGTCACAAAGCAAAGGTAGGAAGGTTGTGAGTTCAAGTCCAGTCTGGAAAATATATGAAGACTCTGCCTCAAAACAAAAACAACAAATTAGGAGATCCGAAATGACAAATACAGAAAATTTGACTGTGTACTTTGTCCAGGATCCATACAAAGAACTGCTTGGAAAAAATAAATTAAGGAATTTGGCCTGGATGTTAACAGCTGGAGAAGAGCCTTGACTATTCCCCCAGCAGATTATTTCAGAAATATCTGAACTCCGGAGCAGAGGTTATAACTGCAGATTAAATTGTAAGTCCCTTAGAATCACAACAGTTTGGGGTAAAAAAGTCCCCTTACTGGTCTTAAAACCTCAATCCATTTCACTAATTCTACAAGATTCCATATGGCTTCATCATGAACATCTACAATGACAAGGAACATAATTCCTGATAGAGTGGCCCGTTTCATCTTTGGCTATAATAATCTTTGAAGAGTTATTCTGCCTTATAGCATGACCTTTGTGTTCTGGCTCTATCCAATAGTGGGCAAGCAATATGTCCAGTGAGGCCTATTAGCTCTTTGTTGAAGCCAAATCAACCAGCTTAAGGTTACTACAGTTTAAATATGTCCCTGGAAGCTCATATATTGTGATTTAATTCCCAGTGCATCTGTGTTGGGGAACAGGAGGTGGGGTCTAACAAGAAATTATTAGGGTTTAAGAGTTCTGCCCTCACAAATAGATTAATATCCTTATTACTTTCTCTAGCTTGCAACTTCTTTTGCCCTTCCTCATTCTCTCTCTCAACACACACACACACACACACACACACTGTCTTGTCCGTCCTTCCACCATAGATGATTCCAGAAAAAAGTCCTTTCCAGGTTCAGGACACTTACCCTTGAGTCTCCAGTACTGTAAAAATTAAGCATCTTATCTTTATAAATCACCCAGTCTGTAGTATTTTGTTATAGCAACAAAACAGGCTGCCACAGAGGGTCTATCTTCTTGTGCTTTTGCATGCATTTTTCTCAATGATCTCAGCTATTCAGAATGATTCAAAAACTCCTGAGAATTGTCAAATTTATCCTTCCAAATCTCAACTTCTCCTTGTTTTTTTTTTACTTCATCTGTATCTCTTCTCTTTCCTCTGACTTCTGCAGCCATCTCTCTTGTCACTGCAGATAGCAGAGAAGTGTGCTTTTTAAAAAAAGAGTAGAAGAATTTAATTTGAACCCTGACAAGTTTCCACTCCTGTAATGTTATAAACTCTATTGTCGACTCAAAAGAAATCATTCCAGACTCCATGGGACCATTTATTATAAACTACAGTGTGGCTGAATAAACATGTGAACAAACTAAGCAATGTGTGAATGACTAGGATTCACTTGCCATGATAACTTTTACAAGGTGCCTTCCAATGGCCATTTTTAGAACATTTTAACTCATTCTCTAATAAGGAGCTTCATTCTTAAAATGTACTTTTGAAGATTAGATGAAACCCTGCATTATTTACTGTCTTATTTACTGCATTATTTATTGTCTTGTGGTCAATAAATATTAACTAATTATTTTCACTCTCTTTTTTAGTCATTTTCAAATATAAGATTCTACTGATGCCATCTGTACTCACTAATCTAGAAATCACTTAGTACTGCACTCATAAAAGGAATGATGCAAGCCAGGCACTGGTGGCTCAAGCCTGTAATCTTAGCTACTCAGGAGGCTGAGATCTGAGGATCCAGGTTCAAAGCCAGCCCAGGCAGGAGAGTCCATGAGACTCTTATCTCCAATTAACCACCAGAAACCTGGAAGTGGTGCTGTGGCTCAAGTGGTAGACCACTAACCTTGAGCTGAAGAGCTGAAGGTTGCAAAGTATTACTTCTTTTTGTAAGTCTTCTATCCTGTGCCTTTAACTGGACCACCTACTTCTGTCCTTTATAGTTGGCACTCAGTAAGGCACAAATAAAATCCTGGATTCTTTTACTTCCTCCTCTGGGTTGTGTTTACTCAGCCCCTGACCGTTGGGCTCTGTTTCCTACTCCAAGTTAGAACTTGCCTGTTGGAACTGACAACTGAATTGGCTTTACCCTGCTTGACCCTCAGTGCTCTTTCTCACTCCTTCTCTTTCGATATGGAATTCTCCTTTGGCCCCTTCAGCTCTCAGTTCTACTCTGAAACACAAGCAAGTTGTTGGGTTTGCTTCTGTGTTATGAGTCACTCTTCTCCTATTTTACTTGAATTGTTCTAAATATTGTTGCTGTTGTTGTTGTTGTTTTGATACCTAGGTTAGGAAATGACTTAAGGTCTTGATGTTTCTGTCTTTAAGGAATTAGAAAAAAATAGAATTTCATCAAGTGTTGTCTTTTTATGATTATTATTCTCTTATTTTTGTGTTAACTAAATGGACTTTCTACCTTCTTCCTTTCCATCTCTTGCATCAGGCCTCCAGGGTGATGGTGTTCAGATTCTACCTGCCCAAGAGCAACCCCCAATGTTTCTAAATGGCCGTATGTGATCTATATCTGTTGCCAGAATGCTTGGAAAGGCCTTTCTGCTTTTCTGAGTAGATCTGAAAATTTGTCAAGGCTGAAAATTAAACTTGAACTAGTTTCTGTAAACAAGAAAGAGCCATTGCTTAGAATCTTATCTGCAGTTCCAGCTCAATAAAAATTACATGTTACTGTATGAGACTCTATCTTGTAGATGTCCCTTATGTGACCTTCATTTCAAAATTGTTAGGTATCAACTTCTAAATGCCACCCAAAATGGGAGTTCCTGTAAACCATAGGCCTAATATTTTTGTATTTACAGCTCTATTCTCCATACCCAAAACAGTACTTGGCAAATAACAGCCACCAGTTAGTACTGGGTAGAGAGATGGATGCATAAGTAGACCAGAAGGTGCATGCTATGCATGGATGAGTAGTTGGATGGATGAGAGAAGCCAGGTGGAGTTGTGACTGGGCCATTGCCTTTATCATCAAAGAGATCTCAGTTCCGGTTTTTGGCTATATCGCTTTCCAGTTATGAGGCTTCTCTGAATTTCAGTTTCCTCCTACTGGTATAGGTTTGGGGGTGGAGGACTAAGTAAGATAATAAAGACTCGGTGCTGGTGGCTCACACCTGAAATCCTAGCTACTCAGCAGTCTGAGATCTGAGGATTGCTGTTCAAAGGCAGTCCAGGTAGGAAGGTCCTTGAGACTCTTATTTCTAATAAACCACTCAGAAAAAGCCAGAAGTGGTATCATGGCTCAAGTAGTAGAGCACTAGCCTTGACAAGCATCCAGGCCCTAAGTTTAAGTCATAGGATTGGGGCAGGGGTGGGAAGAGGAGGGGGGGAATAATGAATATAAGGTTTTAGTGTGATATTTGGCATATTTTCAGAACTTAGTAAATGTTGACAGTTATGTCTATTGTTTTCAATGAAAGTTTTCAAATGTTGAAAGTTATAAGATGTAATTGAATTTAATTTAATATGACTAGTAGTGACTATATTACTAAATACAAATTAGTTCAATGAATATTTTGGCAAAATTTTACTTAGAGTCAAATTGACAAAAAAGTATGTCATACCCATCATATTTATGGAACTAAAGTGAGATATCAAGAGTGAGTAATTTGCAAAATCAGGCAGAACAAGCCAGCACCTTCTAAAACATAACTAGAAGACTTACTACATGTGCAAGCTTTATTTATAATATAAGACAGTGATCATCTTATTGTGGTTGCCTCCTACATCATCCAGTCTGTCCTCTACACTCTGCAGAAAATTATTTTACAACATTCAACCTCTGCTTCAAATCCTCACAATGATACCTACTTCCTCATGAAATAGCTCATTCAACTAAGGAAATGTAATCACCATTAGTAAGATCTATCTTAAAATTATCTTTTTTTTCAATGAGTTTTGCACAGTGATCCAACTTCTACCATCTGGACATATCTACTTTTCCCCCCTCTGTATCAAAAATTAGTCAAGAAAGGCCACTCTAAAGGTCACCATTTATTTTTATGAATAAACCTTTATTGGAACATAGCCACACCTACTTAAATACATATTGCTTATGGCTGCTTTTGTACTTCAATCACATGGCATCCACAACATAGACTCACAACACTGAAAAGTATTTACTATTAGACTCTTGAAAGAAATTCTTTAGCTGGGCACTGGTGGCTCACACCTGTAATCCTAGCTATTCAGGAGGCCAAGATCTGCTGACCAGAGTTCAAAGACAGGAAAGTCCATGAGACTCTTATCTCCAATTAACCACAAGAAAACCAGAAGTGGCGCTGTGGCTCAAGTGGTAGAGCACTTGCCTTGAGCTGAAGAGCTTAGGGACAGCGCCCAGGCCCAGAGTTCAAGCCCCACAATCGACAAGGAAAGGAAGGAAGGAAGGAAGGAAGGAAGGAAGGAAGGAAGGAAGGAAGGAAGGAAGGAAGGAAGGAAGGAAGGAAGGAAGGAAGGAAAGAAGGAAGGAAAAACTCTTTAAACTTCTGCTTTATGGAACAGAACTTAAAGACAAGTAACAAGAAACATGTCTCTTCTTAAAGTCAGTGGCCAGGAACTCAGCACAACACTCCAAGTAGACACAGTGAAGGCAGAGTCAGGTAGCCACACTTTCACCTCCATGTGCTTGAGGAAATATTTCCCATACTGTGACCAGATTGGCCTTTAACACTCAATACACTCTAGCATATAAAGGACTAGATCTCTGAGATCTTCTTGCCAGGATCTATGTCTGCCCACTCTGCATTGGAATATACTATTGTTTGAAAATGTATACAAAACATTACATCTTTCTAGCCTTCCCAGAGCAATTGCAAGCAATGCTACATTTATTTGAGGGCTACCTCAAAAGCTATCAGGTAGAAAAAGATTAGTATACTCAGCCAGGAGGGGTTGTCTTTTTGTTGTTTTATTCTCATCAGTTAGATATATAGGGGATTTCATGTTTACATGCCCATTTATGTAAACAATGCATCAGAATCACCCCTCAATCGTTTCTCTCCTATCCTTCCCTTTTCCCAGACCAGTCTCAGCATGTTTTCTTGCTTTGATTTTTACTCAGCTAAGACTTTAAGAGAATATAATGAGGAAACTACATACCTGTGGATTGGGTTGAGAGAATAAGGGAATTTGTCTCCACTTCTTTACATAAAGAAGAGTGGGGAAGGTGAATTTTACCCAGGATTGGTGGTAACTGCGGCTATGAAAGACGGCAGGAGATACACAGCTGCTGCTAGAATCAAGCCACAAGAGTCAAATAAGATTCAAATAAGAGAGAAAGAGACCCCCAATATGCTTATCTCCCAGCCTCTGCCTGCAATGGGTAGATCTTTATTTGAAGCAAAAGATTATAGAGACACTGGAGTCAAATCTATAAACCAAAGGAGATTAGTAATAGGTATAACCAGAAAATGGTTAGGGCTGAGTGATATGCTAGACATTTAATACATGTTGAAGAAATGAAAGGTAAGTGAATGATGTGAACCTGGGCCCAGCACTCACTAGTCATTTTCATTGACTGCAGATTCAATGATTCATGACCTCCTGCAGCCAAGTCCTTTCAGTTCTGTCTAGTGTTCCAGACACTCTACCCCATGCAGCTCTCGTCCTGTGCCTTCCTCTTTAGCCTCTTCTAAACCCTCAAGGTCCTCACCATGAGCATAAGAAAGAGTCGCTGTCTTTGAGGGGATATAACAGAGAGGAACAGAGCTGGGTCTGAACTGCACATTATTAAGTAGAGAGCTGAAGTAATTCCTAGAATCTGAAATACAATCTAAAATATTCAGTTTTTGAAATGAAACTTTTAGTGTCACTACATCATGTGGAGAAAATAAATAAATAAAGGTAGCTTCTAGGAATTCTGCCCCAGGTGTCTGTTCATGATCTCTCTCTTCACCAGACACCTCATTACCAAATGCCTTGTGGCTTGACATTTTATGCTCAAATGGGCCGTATCACTGCATAGGTTTTGATTGCAAAGATATCTGGGCTCCCAATTCATTATGCTATAGCCTACATGGACACATGGACACATTGGTAAGGTGATGGTGAGAGATTGTTAGTGTCAGGAAGCTCCACTAGCCATCACAGCATTCCTGCCAGTCACCTCCTTCTCTGTCAGCTGAGTTGTATGAGAATATTCAGTACTGGCTTTCTCAAGAAATAATTCTCTGCATGCTGCCGTTTGAAGACTTAGGAATGACTTAAAAGCCTTGTTTGGACAGTTTCTCCATTGAGATGATTAGGCACTAACTTAGGAATTGCTGTCCATGCATGAAAGCCAGTTTTATACATATGGACCTGTTTTGCATCGAAGTCATGAAAGCATGTGTTTGAATGCAGATACATACCTCCAACAGCTATTCTTCATGCCCCATAAGTGCAGACTACTCTGTCTAGTGTTTGGGGCTTTTACATAAGAATTCATATAAAAGCCAAAAGTCCTTACAGAAACAACGTGGGAACTGTGATTGCTGGTGATGTAAGCCTATGAACCACTGTCCAATGAACAATATTTATCAGGAAAAGTCATTCACATTTCAAAAGTACTCTCCTAATAATGCATCTGTGAGCCATTGAGAAAGAATCATACTTTTGCACTCTATGTGACAGTAGCCAAAGTCCCAATTCAGTTGTAGCTGTGTCAAGATTTGTCAATAAATGTCATTCAAAGTCTCTCAGGATCAAATTCTAAACAATCTTAATCACAAGTCACATGACTGTCAAAGCTTGAGGACATCTATAGATCTATCAATACTGGGACAATATTAGCTGTATGATGTTAGTTGCCCTGTGCTTATGTAAGAGAATGTCTTATTCTGAGGAAAATAAGCTGAAATAATTAGGGACAAAGGAGATGTTATGACTGTAACATATTCTCAGATGATTTGGAAAGAATAGAAAATTGTGCATAAATATGAAAGAGAATGCTAAATCAAGTGCGGTGAAAATATCAACAATTAGGATATCTGGGTTGGGGGTGGTTGTTATTATTTTTACAAATGTTTACGATGGATACTACTTCACAACGAAATTGCCAAAAACGAATTCTGGAAAATGAGAGCTGTCATATGCCTTTCACTGATGTGATGATATTCAGCCACTGTATGTGATGCACAAAAACCCAGAAACAGCATCTCCTGATTTGTTCTGTTTGAGCTAAAAGCTGTTCTTTTTTTTCTTTCAGTCTAATTTCTTCTATTCATGGAGGCAAGAAGTAAGGATGCTTTGTACATGAACTCTGCAGGTAAGAAGGACTTCATCCCCATACTCCTCAGCTGTATCTTCCTACTCTCCATTTTTATCCAGATCGAGACATGAACTCAACATCCTAGATCACAAAGAATATCATCTCAAACCTTTCATTGTCCACTCAAGTCATTCTGCCATCCTCCAATCCTTAATAAACCAATCTTCCCCACTACAGCCCAGCTAGCCTGGCTTGGGACATCTGGTGTCCATCACTTTCTGTTTCTCTCAAAGCAAAACCCAAAGCCATTACTAGTTAATCTCTCCTAGTGGTATAATTAGAGGATTTCTATTTCTGCTTATGGTTTCTGTACTTGAGAAAATTCTGACAATGACTGCATTACTTTTATAATCAAAAAGAGAAAGATTGTGTTTGCTTGTTACATTCCTAAAAACAATTCTGTCACAGCTAAAACTATCACCACCACAAGTCTATAGAGAAGATTCATACATGGTAGGCTTTGAATCTTCCCCATTTACTAGCAACAACAAAACCCTAAGGAGCCAGAACTGATTGCAAAAAAAAAGAGGTCATATAGTATTATGGCTCCATGTGGCAGATAGTAAAACCTAGTGTCATGGTTTGCCTTAGTGAATATAAGGTAGAAAGATGGGTTTGGGAACCCTCTCAGTGAGCATGGTGTAGAACGCTAAGCATGTGCTCTCTTTTAGAGGCAGTGATGAACTATAAAGATAGGAGACTAATTAGGTTATTGGTTGAAGAAGATTCTAGGTAAAAATGTTCAGAGATTTCTTCAGGCCATTTCACAATATTTGCTAGTCTAACAATGAAAAGGTGATATCCTTTTGAGAGCCATCTGCCATTTCCATGTCAAGTCTGACCTTTCCCTCTGAACCAGTGCTGAAGCACTGCTGAGATATTGTGGGTCAAGTCATTCTTAGTTGTAGGAAGCATGGTGTGTGTTGTTGAATACTTGCAATATCTCTATCTCCCCCTCCCCAGCTAAAGATACCAATGGGACACCTCACCTCCATCTTTAACAACCAACAATATCCAGCAAATGCCTAAGGTTCTATAAAAGCCTCAATCCTCCACCCTCAATAGTATGAACAATGTCTCCAGATATTGCTAAATGCCCATTAGGTGAAGGATAAAGATATCCCAAAGAACCACTTCTCTAAATAAATTGGGTCCCACCAGCAAGACCTTTTGGGTGGAGGACAGTTGTCATGGGAACAGACTAAATTGATAGTATTCGTAGTGAATATTAGCAAATATCTACTGAAAGGAGGTCATAAATCAACCAAATGCTGTGAATCATAGGACCTGAAGGCACAAAAGCTCTGCCCTGGAGAATCTGGGAACATCAGAACTAGTGGATCAATCTTGCCAGATTTCTGTGAGTTTCTTCTCCTTTTTGAGCTTGTGTATATTGGTGTCAAATGCTCTGTGCTGCTTACTTGAGGGAAAGACACATGAGAACGAAAAGGACTATCTTAAAAACTGTGACAGTCCTCCTGCCAGGAAGCTGAAGAGGTCCAGAAAGCACAGTATGGTCTGAACTGCATTGCACAGTGCCAGGGATATTTGCCTTCTCTCTCTCTCTCTCTCTCTCTCTCTCTCTCTCTCTCTCTCTCTCTCTCTCTCTCTCTCTCTTTCTCTCTCTCTCTCTCTCTCTCTCTCTCTCTCTCTATCTCTATCTCTCTCCTTCTGTGCTTACAGAAGTCTGCCCTGATCATGTGCTTATGCCAAAGATCTCCAATCTTCCTTATAAAATGTGTCACTTTAAAACACAAAGACACCCATTCTTGGCAGTACCTTGATGAGAAACCTTTTTTTTCCACTTTCCAAGTAGTCATTTTTCATTACCCAACAGGTAGGTGTTGGCAGCAAATTTCCCTGGGGTAGCAACTGAGGAACCAGGGCCCTAAGAGTAAACTCAAAGCATGACATTGTTCTGTGCCCTTCCTGCCCATCTCCTAGTACACTTCCATGCATCTCCCTATTATGCTCCACCCCTTCACCACTTGGTGTTTCGGTTGCCAGTAGATATCTGTAAAAAAACACAAGCAGGAACTTGAATGCAGTTATATGACCAGCCAAGAGACACAGAAACATAGCCCAGTTTCAGGGTACATAGAACATCCAGAAGCCACCGTCCATCAAGGAATGCTGTGCAATCAACAATCCTCATAAAAAGAGGCTTAGCATTCAGAGTAGAATTGCAATTCTTATCCCAGACTCTGTCTGTCATGTAGCCTGTACACTGGTTTCTGGCCATTGACTTAAATGCCAACTTTCCAATCTTGTCCTGATGGTAAAGATCACTCTCCAACAATCTTTCCCTGGCATTTCCTCTCCAGAGCAAAACACTATACCTGACATACCAGATTCTTTTGCAAAAGTTCTGGCATCCTCTGGGTTCTGCCCTTTCCAACTCTCCACTTCTGGTTCTTCCCCCAGGTTTCCATCCACAAAATTTTAACCATACTTCTCCTCATAATGCACAAGACAGAAGGAGCTTAGAAGCAGCCCAGAGCACCTAGGAGGATATGTCATACATTGGGTGTGCTTTTGGAGTAAATTTAAAGCTTTTTGCCCATTATCTTTTCACCCACAGCACTTTTCTGCCAGAGTCCCACAGTTCCTATCACCTGAGCCTCTGCTTTGACATACTACAGTGTTTTTCAAGACTTTCAGGCTGGGCTGAGGATGTCGCTGATTGGTAGAGAACTTGCAGAGCAGGCACAAAGCCCTGGGTTCTTCCCAGCATGAGAGAGAGAGAGAGAGAGAGAGAGAAAGAGAAAGAGAGACAGAGACAGAAACAGAAACAGAGACAGAGACAGAGAAACAGACAGAGACAGAGAGACAGAGACAGAGACAGAGTCAGAGAGATAGAGAGAGGGAGAGAGACAGGGAGGGAGGGAGAGAGGGAGGGGGAGGGGGAGAGAGAGAGATTTACTTTCTCAGCCACATAAAATAAATTTCTAATGTTACAATAGCTACATTAAGTACATTTCAAATGTCCAATAGCTACATTGGTTAGTGACCAATTTATTAGATAGGGCCAATTTAGAACAACTCCATTATCATAGTACGTTCTATTGGACTGAGCTAGTCCTGACAATGGGATGTTCTGGCACATAGAGGCAAGCCAACATTACTAGAGGAGGAAGCAGAATTCCAAAGGGGAGGTAAAATGGAACCAGAGACAAATCACATGCTTTACCAGGTATCCAGCCCTGAGCAAATGTGCACCCTTCCCTCTACATAGCTCCTGAAGACAGAGGGCCAATGCAGGGACCCAGTCTCTCCATTGTCTAGCCTCTGGCTTTGTGGGCTCATGACAAAGCAAGAGACCACCTCCTGAATGCTGAAACAAAAAAGATCCCAGAGCATCAATCACAGAAGCTAGTGGACTCCCAGAAAAGGGAAATAACGACTATGACAGTAACAAGTAGTAGGGCCCAATCCAAAAGTCTACTTAGAGGACTTTACATGGTAGTTCATACCTGTAATCCTAGCTTCTGGGTAGGCAGAGATGGGAGGACTGTAGTCAAAGGCCAGCCAGGGGAAACCAGGGGAGGAAATCACAAAACTGGACCTGGAAAAAAACTAAACTAAACCAAAAAGATGAAGGAATTGGGGATGACTAGGGATGTGGTTCAAGTGTTAGAACACTTGAGGTGGTAGAACAAAGCCCTGGGTTCATCAGAGCACTGCTGACTAAGAAAAAGAAAGAGACAGAGTTGGAGTCCACTTAGATTTGGGATTTTTTAAAATCAGAAACACTGGATGTAAAATGGAACATCTTCCCTAGCAAGAATTAGACCTCCATGAGGAGAGTCTGGAGAACTTGTGGTTTTCTAAGGCAATTATCATTCCTTACTTATGATAGTGAAGAAACAATTGTCACAGTTACTGATGACAGTGGTTTGTGCTTGTGGAACACTTTGCATCTGAAGAAGCACTTTTACAATAATCATTCATCTCATCCTCACAATAGTTGGCTGAGGGGAGAAAGGCAAATAAGGCCTTCTCTCCTCTTTACAAGAGAAAACATCCATGCTCAGAAGATGAACAGACATTCCAAAGTCAATGTGACTGGTAAGGGCAGAAAAAGGGATAGAAACCCCCCATCTATTCTGCCTATAAATCACATAAAAACATCCCTACAGATCATGCTATAGACTCAACTCATATCCGGCCCTGAGCCAGCAACAGAACCACAATGGCTTCATGAACTCTAACTTACAACATGATTCATACAAGCTGGTGATCAACAGGAGCAAAGGACTGAACACTAGAAAGCTGATGTTACTTTTCCCATCAGACTCCAACATGCATGCAAAGGCTGGTGTTCTGATAATGGCAAAGGGGAGATAGGTGTCATGAACTGCAACGCCCAGTCTACGGCTGAGTATGTTTTTCTGTGCAAAAGACACAGAGAGATGTGAATTCCTAGCTCTCAAAACAACCCATCTGCAGAAGGGAACACTTGAACTTGACAGTGAATTTTTGTGTTCTAGAAAAAGACCCAGAAAAGTAAATCAGCATTGCCCACTTAAAACTTTCAATAGTGTTTGGCCAAATGTTTACGACTTAGTCTTAAATTTGAAAGATCTTCCCACAATGTATAGAAGTCATTTACATACCTCACTACATAAAAGAGCAGATCTTGTGTTTTTCTTTGACATAGCAGGCATACAAATATATGCAGAGTAATCATTGGGCTTTCCTTCTCATGAGTGCTTGCAGTAATCAGCCACTGTCCAAAAAACTGGAAAGAAAAATAATCAAAAGAATACTCAAAAGGACAAAGTAATATTGAAGACAATGGTAGAAATGATCACCTTGATACTGTGAAGAGTAATGCTAAAAATATATTTTTCCTTCCCTTTTCAGCAACATTCCATTATTTCTCAGTCAACACATTTCCCTACATTTAGGCCACTAGATTATTTGAACATTAGACCACTGAGCTATCTATGCCAAGCTCTGATGAAATTCTTCCAAGACAAATGGATCATGCTGGGATGCCTTACTAGAGTTCTGCTTCCTCCTAGAGCTGAAGAAATGGAAACTCCAAGACTCTTTCCTATGTCCTCCTGTAGCCCCATGACCCAAATAGGATGATTTGAGCTACAAGCCATAGCATGCCTGGCTAAAAGTAGATTAAGCACTGGGCATGCAACATTCACTTAAGAAGCCCTAAGAAAACCATTTCCAGGTTTATTTAACAGCTCATGATTCTCCAAGATGCCAACAGTCCCCAGAAAAAATTCTTGTCATGCCTTAGTGGCTTGAACTCAATAGAATGACTATCCCTAAACCATTCCTAGATAAAAATGTGAGTAAGATTACCATGAGTATTTTAGACTGGTACTTTCTTATCCTCTGGAACCTAACAAAAATGAACCCTATCCAAAAACAAAGGTAGAAGTAATTCTTGGAAAAGCAGCCAGGAGTGTCTACTTTACTCTGTGATGAGTGGACAGGACTATATCAACTATGTCAAAGAAGGACAGTGGGCTCTCTACTTGTCTCCAAGGCAGAGTCCAGGATTGTACTAAGTCAAATCCTCCTGCTATTTACTGCCATGGCATCTGCAGGACTAATTCTTACTACTTAACGTCAGGCAACATTGCATTCTCAGGGCCTGTCATGGCTATTGCATCAATGGATGGATGGATGGATGGATGGATGGATGGATGGATGGATGGATGGATGGATGGATGGATGTTCCAGCCATTATATGGATCAGCCTTGCTGTGCTATGAAAGTGTACTAAAAATGGCTAAATCTTGGTTCCTCCCCTATGTCTCTTCATTAGTCCTCCCTGAGCCTGCCCTGGGAAGGTTTATTGCTCTCCTGCTAGACCCAACCTCTCTGGAGACCTTGCCATTACTTCTGTAATTGGACTGTAGTTTCTCTGCTAATAGAAAGCTTCTAAAGAAAGCTGAGCAACATCAGTAAAACAGATAAAAGGGGGAAAGTGAATATATACCAGTAAGAGAGATGTACAATTATCTTGGTAGATAAGTAACTCAGATGTTTTGAATGAAGAAGCAACTTTGAAAGAACATCTTGTACATAAGTGATACAGAATGAGTCGATCAGGTGGAGACAGGGTGAGCTTGTACAAGATGGAGAAAAGGGAGAGGAAAGAGGGACTTCAGGACTGGACGTGGCATTTAGGAGGTTGATGCTCCAACTTCCTGCATTCTTGGTTTTTCTACGCTCTTCTCTTTATCACCCTCTGAACTTTCAGTTCCCAGTGTCCCTTGCTTTGTGTAATATGGACTCCCAGAAGCTGAGGGCTCAGAGAAAACTATCTGCTCAGAGAGAACCCTACGTAACTTATTAAACTCTTTAAAAGTTGACCCAAGTCCAAAAAGTGGAGTTTTTTTCATTGTCTATCACTTGTCAGGTGCTGAATAGTAAGTAATGGCTGACCACCCCTGGGTATTTTAACTTAAACAGAAACAGTGAGGGAATTCAAAGCAAGTCTTAAAAACAAAACAGCCTGTGGGAAAAGAGTTGTTGAAATCATTCACCATAGACCAAGAAAGAAGCATAGGCTTACCTTCACACACTAACACATGGAAGTTGCCTACTGTCCATCACTGACCACATTGCCAAAAACTTAGGACTAATTTCTTTGTTCTATCCTATGCTTTTCTGCCATTAAATGCTAGGTTTTTATTAGGATTTGTTTTTATGATATTGGCATTTTTATTGGGACTTTTTTCTTCTCAGTTATAAAAATAATCACTTTGTTTTATTTATATATGTTAGTAATGGTTTGTATTATTTTGTTATACAAATAATCATTTATTTTAGGATTATCCTTCTATGTACAACCACTACTATAATAGTACGTGTGTATGAGTTGTCTGTCTTCAATACACAGATGCAGATGTTAGAATTAGGATAGGATAATCCAAGCCTCCAGTTCTTTTTTATTTTTCTCCCATTAGTATATAATAAAAAATGTCCATGCTATGATCTAGTTAAATAATCCTTTATGATCTGATATATAGACTGCTTTCTACTAGTCTTTTTTTATAGTAGCACTTGAGAAGGTCTCTTCGTTCAGAACTGTTTCTATGTACCTCTGTTCATTTGGGATTAGTTTCTGTAAATTTATATTCTGATTCAAAGTGTGTCTAATACAGTCAGTGTTAGTCTCATTACCAGTCAAACACATTTATACACAGTGGTACCATCTTAAAATCTCCCAGGGTTAAGAAAAGAATGGGAAAAAAAGAAAAAGAAAAGAATGGAAAAACAATTTATGTGAAAATACTATGAAAACAAAATTTATTTTTTATTGTGAACATACTGTACAGAGGGGTTACAATTACATGGGCAAGATAATGAGTACATTTCCTATCAAGCATTGTAGCCTCCTCCTTTGTTTACCCTTCACATCCCTTCCCAGCCTCCCCCCCCGCCCTCCCCCACCCAATCCTCTCCCCCCGAAAACCAAAGTTGTAAAGTTCGTTTTAAACATGACAACTTGTACTTCTCATTGCTGCAACGGGTCCCCTGTATCCTTATTTAAACAACTTGTTTTTCCCCTTCCCCTCCACAAATTATACCACCATCAAATACAGTGAAAGCAGGGTTATACTGTGGGGGAGGGACATACAAAGCAACAAAGAAATAATCTTATAAATGCGTTAGAAACAAATGCATGAAAGAAAAAAAACACTTAAATACATATCTTAGGGTTCATTTTCCTAACATTACCTTATCTGACCTTTTCTGCTTGACTCATACATATACTAGATATTGCAAATAAGGGAAACCATGGGACCTATGTTTCTTTGGGCCTGGCTTACTTCACTTAATATAATTTTTTCCAAGTCTTTCCATTTCCTAACAAATGGGGCAATGTCATTCTTTCTGATGGAGGCATAGAATTCCATTGTGTATATATACCACATTTTCTTGTTCCATTCATCTGCTGAGGGGTATCTGGGTTGGTTCCATATCTTATCTATGGTAAATAAAGCTGCAATAAATATAGTTGTGCTGGTAGCTTTAATGTGGTTTTGTTTGTGATCATTTGGGTAAATGCCCAAAATAGGATTGCTGGGTCATAGGGGAGCTCTATGTGGAGTCTTTTGAGGAACCTCCATACTACTTTCCAAAGTGGTTGAACAAGTTTACACTCCCACCAACAATGAAGTAAGGTTCCCTTCTGTCCACATCCCCTCCAGCATCTGTTGTTATCAGAGTTCTTGATTTTTGCCATTCTAACTGGGGTGAGGTGGTATCTCAATGTTGTTTTGATTTGCATTTCTTTTATGGCTAGGGAGGTTGAGCATTTCTTCATGTGTCTATTGGCCATCCTTCTTTCTTCTTCAGAGAAGTTTCTCTTTAAGTCTTTAGCCCACTTATTTATTGGGCAGTTGTTTCTTTGAGGATTTGTTGTTGGGGGATTTAATTGTTTGAGTTCCAAGTATATTTTAGATATGAGACCCTTGTCCGTTGTATGGCTAGTGAAGATTGTCTCCCAATCTGTGGGCTTTCTATTGATCTTGCTAGCTATGTCCTTTGCCATGCAGAAGCTCTGCAACTTCATGCAATCCCATTTGTCCAACCTTTCTTTGATTTGTTGTGTTTCCGAGTCTCTATTAAGAAAATTTCGGCCTGTGCCAAGGAGACCCAGGGTTTCTCCTATTCCATCCTGTAATGTTTTCAGAATGTCTGCTTTGACTCCGAGGTCTTTGATCCATTTGGAGTTGATTCTGGTGCAGGGTGATATATAAGGATCTGGCTTTAGTTTTCTACAAGTGATTAACCAATTTTTCCAGCACCATTTACTGAAGAGGCTGTCTTTCTTCCATTCTATTTTTTTAGCTCCCTTTTTGAAGATTAGATGGCTATAGGTGTGTAGGTTCATTTCTGGGTTTTCAATTCTATCCCATTGGTCCTGAGGTCTGTTCTTGTGCCAGTACCAAGCTGTTTTGATTACTATGGCTTTATACTAGAGTTTGAAATTTGGTATTGGTATTCTTCCAGCAGCGTTCTTTCAGTTGAGGAGTGTGAAAACAAAATTTATTAAAACACATGTTGCCATTATTACCAGTCTCAAAGAAACCTAAGATAAGGAAAGCAATACTGCCTCAACCAGATAGTTCAGTAATTAACAGCCTTTTAAAATCCCCAAATCCTTACCAACTTCCCATTACACATAGCTGACATGCAATGCACTTCATTTATTCAGCATCACTATTGAGCATTATTATTCAAAAGTATTACTATGTTAAATATGAAAGCTATGAAATACACATACATACAGAGTTATCAAAGAACTTACCAGTTGGACAGGTACAAGATCAAGGATAAGCTACTATGATAAGGTCAAGTTCTGTAGATATCATCCAGCCTTGGAAGACCCAAGAATTTTCCCAGAAAAGGTAGAGCTGAGAGTTGAGGATGTAGAGGAAGCCGAGCTTTCCCTCAGATCACCACAGGCCAGTCTTTATTTTTTCTGAACTTATCCAAAGACTCTACTTTCCCTGGCAGCTGTATTCCTGTGTAAAAAGAGAACCATTTAATACTGTGGTATGATGAGAACACTTGTGCAAAGCCAGGAAATGAAAGTGAACATGACCTGCTGTTCTTCCCATATGATCCCCTTAGGGCCTTTGGGCCCCATGCACTTGACACATACACCTAGACTGAGGATTATAATGAGATTGTCCAGGCAGTTCAAATGTGCGCTCAAAAGTACATAACAGCTTTGTGCATAGGACCATATATATTGAAGCATATCAACATGAATTCCAATATATGGAAATAAGAAGTTATTACTATGTCTTGAATGTAGTTTTTATGTTTTCTTTTCTTTTTTTCTCATTTCTCTTAGTTTTCGGTGCCATGCATTTTGTATGTAGGAATGTTTGATAGGAGGAAGGGAAAGGGAATCACAGAAACAGCAGGACAAAGGATGAACCAATACAACCTTGATACTCACTTGACACTATGTGGGATAAGAACCTTACAACTTGGGTGAGAGGGTAATAGAGAGGGGTAAGTGGGAGATGATGTGGGATGCAGTAACAATGATTAAAAACAAATGTGCTCATTACCTTATTTATGTACCTGTAACCCCCAGGCTCATCACTTTTTCAATTTAAAAAATGCATAACAGAAACACAGGTGAGACCTAGCCCCTTGGCTGAGGCACACCTATGAAAAGTAGCCCAAGATATCTTTTGACTTACAAATAAATTAACTATTGGTAGAACTAAGAGAAATCAGCAAAACAGTAGAGCCCTTTTCCAAATTATATTGGCTTTGTAATATCAAAATTACTGTCTTTCTCTAAAGTTGAGTTAAATAGCATATAATTCAACAACAGGGTGTTTGCCAGACCAAGAAGGAAAAATCATTATGGATAAACTACCAAGAAGAGTGTTGGCAGAGATAAGGAAAATTTGACTAACCTTTCAGGTATCGACTTCTCAATCTTTTTTTTCCCTCTTTTGTAGTTTCAAAGATGGATGTCTAGAAAACACAGTATTTATTATATGCCATCCAAACAGAGAGTGATGCTATTATTCTAAAGTAAATTTTTTTTTTTTGGGTCCGGTCGTGGGGCCTGAACTCTGGGCCTGGGCGCTGTCCCTCAGCTCTTCAGCTCAAGGCTAGCACTCTACCACTTGAGCCACAGCGCCACTTCCAGCTTTTTTCTTTTTGCTTATGTGGTGCTGAGGAATCGAACCCAGGGCCTCAGGCATGCAAGGCAAGCACTCTACCACTGATCCACCTTCCCAGCCCTAAAGTAAAAATCTTTAAGTATTTAATAGGACCTGACAAACCAGTGTCACGATGGACAATCGTGTAAATGTTTGCACAAATCCCCTCTATTTTCATTGGCCTGGAAAACCTCTTAGATCGTTGAGAGTTAAGCCTCCTCCTTGTTGATAATGTATGAGCATCATGGCAGATTTATTAAGGAATATGGAGAGAGAATCCTTTTATGATAGACAATAGCACTTGCCTTTTAAGATGTTTGACAAACTATGTTCTACTGTCTTGCTTTTAAGTTGCACCTCTGTTTACAGTTCACATATCAGCAACCTTAAATATCTAAAATATGTATGAGTTCCACGACACAAGCCAACTAGACTTTGGGGAAAACTAGATATAACAGAGCCCATTTAGTATAGGATGCATTGGAAATTCTCCCAGCCCTGACTTAGAACTTTATAATTTTAAGTTGCTTTATTTTTTCTAAAACTTAGTTACTGTGTTTCTGAATTCATAAACCAGAAGCAACAGTAGAATGGAAAAAGGCTGTTGGATCTGCTAGAAAAGAGTACAAAAAGAGAGTATTCACTATTTAACCGAATGTCAGGAAAAAGAAATGAGAATTGGAAAGGGTGAAAATAGAGAGAAGAGGGAAGGAGGATAAAAATATTCAGAAGCTTAAAAAAGTCCTATTTGATTTGGGCAATGAATCTTCCGTCTGTAGAAGCTTGGTCTTTATACATTTTCTGAAGAATATTCTATATCCATTGCATCACACCACAATTGATACATTCATAAAGTACCTCAATAATACATGGAAAATTCAATTAAGAAGATGAGAAGCTGAATCATTTTAGAAGTATTTATGCAATTTGTAAAATTAAGACTTGTTTCCCAAATGGTATGTTTTAGAAATTTAGATACATTCAGTGGCATTAGGCTAGACATCAGAGTGTTTCATTTATTCACAGATCTCTGTTTGGCTAGATGTAGTAGTTACATCTAAACAAGGTTATGCTGAATGTCTCCAGATGGTTCCTCAATTAGCCAGGCTAGAAGTCTAGCCAATTATAATACTCAGCCTACAATTTCAGAGCTTAGTAACAAAAGGTTCATTTCTCACCTTGGCACAGTCCAGTGGGGATCCTGGTGGAATCCTGGGGATCCCTTCCATTGGCTGAACTGAGCTCTTAATATTTGGAACTTCTCAACTTTATTTCTGTTGGCTGAGAAGGAGAGACAGTGAGAGAGAGACAGACAGATAGACATAGACAGACAGACAGACAGACAGACACAGAGACACAGAGAGAGACAGCATTTCTGCCCACTTTCAGAGTCTACAATTCTATCTAATTACAGGAGAGACAATAAAGTGAACTTAAATTATATGAACAAAAGATCTCCAAGTTCTCATGGCATTAGAAATTTTCCTGCTTCTGTGAATGAACTCCCACAGTTCAAAGTGAAGCAAACGAGGAAACAACTCAGAGAGGATAGAGCCTTTTGTCTTAAGTTGTTTCCTTTGAACTTAACAACCTTCTTGGATATGTGCACAGTCCATCATCAATGCTCAAAAGATTCTCCCATCAGCACGTGCCTGAGGCACATGCTTGGTTAACTAGCTTCACCTCAAAACAAGCCTAAGATAGAAATATTATCATTTCCTTCTTTCAGGGTAGAACCCAAACACCCAAAGGTCACACAGTTACCAAATCATCTACAGAATAAGAGAAATGTGGTCTTGGTTTTCCCATGAGTAAACATGACAGGTTAGGTGAGAATTCCTGGTTGGGTTAGAAATTCTGTTACCGCTCAAGTCCCTTGTATAAAATGGCATGGTATTTACTTATGATCTAACCATAGAATACCTCAAGTCTTTTAGTTCCTTTCAGACCCCAAATACCAGAATTCCATAAATCCATAGACAAACAAGCAGCCAAAAAGGAAGTGTGAGTAAACCAAAATTAATTTTCTTATTTTTAATTGCATATTTTCTCCTCACCTTCCAAGCTTGTTTCTAGAAATTAGAATGTGCACAATAGAGGCTGTTCCTAACACAATAGTGATTTATTTTTATGGAAAAGTAAGGTTGTTTTGAGTTTATTTAGGCAGTATATTCACACACACACACACACACACACACACACACACACACACACACACTGATCCATCTGAGGAATAATCTTGTTTAAACAGTCTGGCAAAGCATATGTCTCCTTCCTACTGCTCTTGCCCTGCATTAGTCAGTTTTGCCATAGAAACAAACAGTCAGATCTCAGTAGCTTACAACAGCATTCACTGTTTACTCACTTACATAAGGTCTTCAAGCAGCTACAGGTTGACTGTGGTGTTCTTAGAATTGGCTGAGTTCTGCTAGGATTATCTAAGCTCTGTTTGTCTTCATATTTATGAATCTAAACCACTATCTGTAACATTTTGCAGAGATTAAAAGCAAAGTCGATCCCAAATCATGTCTCTGTATATAAGGCTTCTGATTGGTGGACACAGATGCGGCATCACAGCCATTCAAATGGCTAAAGCTTTTTACATGGCCAAGTCCAGTCATTGAGTTGGGATGTGTTCTCTTCCAGCAGGATGTGTGAGTAAATCCTTTGATGGTAGATTAAAACATGTGATCCTATGTCAGGGAAGGAGAAAATACTTGGGGACAATAATTCATTAAGCCTACATCTGACTGCCTCCATTGAAGCTCTAAAAATACAGCATTTCCCATGGAAAGACAGCCATCCAGAGCCTCTTCCTTCCCCTTCTTTCTGCTCCAACTTGGGTCTTTGAGTTCAGCTTGATTAAGGGTCACTTAAACATGCAGTAAAAATCCCTCCTTCTAAGGATGTTGACCTGCTTAATCTGAGGTGGCAGAGAAGTCCAGAACAGTCTTTAGAACCATGCTGAGGAATATTCACCTGTGCTGACATTGCATTCCCCCACACCCAACAGGAGAGATGCTTTTCTGCAGCGAAGATGCTGAATGAAACTTTATCAAGGAGAAGGTGCCTGGGAGGATTCAGAGTCTGTGATCCTAAGGTCCTCTCAACTGCCCCACTCTCCATGGCCAGGTGGAACTGTGTACTCCCAGAACTCCTTGGAGCTAAGGTCAATTGCTCTTTTGTAACCACTTGAAGTGGACAGTGTAGGGTTAACACATAGGCCACGGAGCTCAACTCACTTTTCTTCTCTATTCATATGTCACTCGCTAGCTGTGTGACCTTGGACAATTCAGAGTCTCTTATCTGTAGCATGCCAACAATAATATACCTACATTTGGGATCATTGTAAGGGTTTAAGCAACTTAACAAAGCAGCACTTGGAGTGCAGTGTGTCTAATATAACAGTTTGCTGATTTTTTTCATCACCACAATTCTGAGCACACTGGAAGCTTTTGAGAAGATAGGGCTGCTGGTATAAACCATTTACTCCCAGTAGTCTCAGTTTCTTCACCTTTGAAGTGGGAGGAATAACATGTTAATAATAACAAGAACAACAATAATAGTTATTGTTCCCTCAGTCCAGAATAATAAGAAAAAATGTGGTAAGTGAAAATTGCAATGCAAACAATACTTTATAAATTGTACATCATCATTTAAATACAAGTGTTGTTTTTTACATTAGATGTTGTCTATTTAATGCAGGACTTAAACCCCAAAGACTGGCTTCACATTTCTGTTATACTGCCTGCTATGTACAACGTGATCAGGGCTGATCACTTCTCAGAACCTCAGTTTCCTCATCTGTCAATCAGGAGTGGGACCTCCTGGGGGAGACATTGTATGTATTATGTGTCAGTATGCTCATCAGTGCCCTCATCCCTGACCAGATAGTAGAATCATCTAGAGTTCTATTCACAATGCCCACGTTCCAATTCTAAACTATGACAGCTATCTATCAGTATCCATGGTATCCACAGATACCAAAATCTGTGGCTGCTCAAGTCTCTTACATAAAATGGCATAGTATTTATATATAGGAATTGGGCCATGTCTAGATTACTTATAATATCTAACATGATGTAAATGTCAAGTAGAAGTTACTCTATTATATTGTTTAGGGAATAATGACCAAAGGGCCATATTGATGAAAGTGCGTTACCAAATATTTTCTATCTAGGTTAGTGAATGTACAGATAAGGGATCTGTAGAGATCAAGATCCAATCATCATCAGAAGCTCTTATGGGCAGGGCATAGAAATGGGTACAGTAGAGAGGTTCCCTTTCTAGCAATATGAAAGCTGGATGGAAAATCACTAACACCAGTGGAACAGTTTTGTGAACTGCAAAACATCACGTACAATCAAGGGTGCTTTTTAATCATTGACGGAGGATCTCAGGAGAGACTGGTTCCTCTGGAAGTCAGACCAACGTAGATTTTCCACCATCTGTCCAAAGTGTACACTGGCCAGGGAGAATTGAAACTCACTCAGCTCTTAGTTTTGTCTTTAAGCCAAAAAGACTGAGCAAAAATGAATTTCCCCCAGATAAAAAGATGTTGCCAGGATACTGTGGTGAGTGAACAGAATTGGTGTAAATGGATTTGGAAGTGATGCCTCCGACTTTCATTAAAACTACTCCAGTGCAAAGGCACATATATCACAGTGTAATAATTTACCTCCAAGGAGATGAGAAAACAAAAGATCTTTCCACGGAAGTCTCCCTATTGCAGTATCAACCTAAGTCACCTCCTGATTGCACAACGCTCTCTCTGCTAATCATCTTACAACATCTTTCATCCATCAAAGCACATGCCTCTTCTTCAGTGAAATCTCCTCAGAGCACAGAGTTCCTTTTGAGAAACCTCTGGTGTTAATGGGACAGGACAAAGCGATGCTTAGAAACTGAAGTGGGCATTCTAAAGCAGTTTCCATGCTGTTTCTACCAGCTGTCACATAGCTATGATACTCTGACTAAAGTGCCACAGCACTTGTCCAATGGGGACCTAAGTCAAGCTGGTACTACATAGAAGAACATCCATATATAAAGGAAATTACTGCACTCATGTATCCATCTTTGCCTCACCATTATTACTAAAACAGATGCTGCATGCTTACTCACAGCTGGAGACACTGATTCCAAGTATAGTGTACAACAGTCTTAATCTCTCACCTGTTGTGAAATAGCTAATCTCTCGTGTTCCTCTCCCTACTTAGAGCACATTATGTCCTTTGTTTTCCCCATTAGACGTTGGCATTGTGCACTGGAAAGAAAAGTCAGAATCCTATGACTCCAAGGGCATATGTGGGGCTCACACCCAGTTATTTCAGCCTCAGGCCATACTCAGTAGTATCACCACAGGTAAGGAGATTACATAGCAGAGGATTCCAAAGCAATTATCTAACACTGTGCCTGGTGTTTCCCATACCTGATGATTATATTCAGAATGTGTTTGGGAGAACTGATTTTTTTTTTGCATTTTAGGACAAGAAAGGCACTAGACATTTAACTTAGGTTAGTCATCAGAAGGTAAAAGAAACAGCACACTGGCCACCTAAGTGGAGACTTGGGGTGATGATGTGCTCACCATCCTCTGGCATCTTGATCAGTCTTATAAAAACCCAAAACTTGCCAAAACAAAGTAAAAGCAACTCAAAGGTTCACAGTTGAATGAAGAAATAAGTTGTAGTATTTCATTCAGTGAAATATGAATGGGATCAAATAGTAATGAATTATGTAAAACTACACATAATGAATAATATGACAATGGGAAATGAAAAAAGACATACACACTACATTCCTAAAATGCATGTTGTATGATTCTATTTATACAAAGTTCCAAAGTAGGTAAAAGTAACCTGAAGTGTTAGAAAGGAAGAGGGAGACTCTGGGGGATCGAAAGGATAGCGATTAAGAGGGAAGACAGTAAGATGCATAGGGTACTGTTTGTATTGCATTAGTTAGACTGTGGGGACATTGGATGTTTACTTCATGATAACTCTTTGCAGAGTGTGTGTGTGTGTGTGTGTGTGTGTGTGTGTGTGTGTGAGAGAGAGAGAGAGAGAGAGAGAGTATCTTTGAAGACTTAAATTTGGTCCTGCTTGTCCACCAGGGAATTAGGATTACAAAATCTGAGTATGCCTAGTATGCTAGATTCATTTCTAGGGTCAAGGAAACTGAGTGAAGCAATGGGAACAGAGAAGCAGGAAGTACAGGTTGGAGCCCGCACTCCACACAGATTTGCTTAGCACTAGAACTTTGGACACAATTTTCTCTCACCCAAAGGGAGAGCTGGATTCATTGCTTATCTCAAGGGTTAACTGGGCACCATATGCAGACGGAGTCTAACCAGAAAGAGGAATTGATTATAGGGAGATGTGTGTTGGGGGCTCAGATCTGTCATTTTTAACTCTAAGGAGACCACACTGCCTCTTCCCTGTGTAGGTAGTGGAATCAGCACAGGCCATGGGACCCTGGCTCTGAATTTCCATCTTGGGAGGGCTGCTTTCGTTTCTCAAAAGAGAAATCTGGCAGGCTGTAAATTTACTGGACCACTTTCTCCATGATTGGACCCTGTGGAAAAGACTTGACTTAATGGAAAAGGATAATGAAGGTCAGTGTCAGGAAGAACAGGTTTGAACAGGATTGGTGTTAAAGCAGAGCAGCCCAAGGGAGAAAGGGGTTTTCTTGGAGCTCACCAGAACAGCAAAGGGCAGGGTAGGAATTTGAATTCTGTAATGGAAAGAAGCATGAAAATGGAAAATTATTGGAGGATTCAGAAGTGAGAAAACCATGTTGGGTAATCACAGGCAAGTCAGGTATAAGAGCTGTGAGCTCTTCAGATCCAGGCTTTGCATGTTTTTAAAGTTTTTAAAAATTGTCTTTAAGTAGTTGTGCGAAGGAGTTTCCATGTAACAAAGCAGTTTATGAATTCAACACATGTTGATCGGTGTCACCTCTTTGAACATTCTCACCCATCTCCCCCTACCCACCCTCTCCCTCACTATTCTTGACTTTGTAGGATATACATTGGACTCTTGTCTGCATTTTCCCCCTCTTCATTCATCTACCCTTTTTCCCTTGACCCCATCCCTTCCCTTTCAAGAACCTGCTTCCTGGTATTTTAATTTGCTGAACTATAATTTGGGCTTTCTAAGGATTTACACCATTTGAGATCTCCCTCGGGTCTGCTGTAGTAGGTATACACCCAGAGAGCTAGTGAGAAATGAAGTCTAAGATGATCATCCGCAGGCTAGGAATACAAGGCTGACTTTTTCATAGCTGAATTCCGAATATTTAGAGCCAGTTGCTATGAGTCTTCATTGGGAGCTCCAGTCCCCAGTTAAGGTGATGAAGAACTGCCACACCTATCGTTGGTTAAGATTCTGTTTGCAGTGGAGAGTGGCTTCAGACAAACAAGACCCAAATCAAAGCCAAATGTAAGTGAGGGAAGTTAGGGTTGGGAGGGACAGATAAGAATATTCAAAAGGGTGACATTGACCAAGACATGTTGTATTCATTAATGGCTTTGCTGAGGGGCACCTTCTTTGTTCAACTAGTTAAAGATAATACCTTATATTTAAAGAATGTGGTGTGTAGCATGCTCATCTCGAGCATTTAGGAACAGGGGATTCTCAAAGAAGATGTTGAAGAACACCTTCAACCCATGGAGCAGGACCCCACTTCGAAGCCTGCATGAGAACACAAGGAGAGCACCAGGATAGAATTTTTCCTAGGCTAGAGGTACATATATAAGCTGGACCAGAGATGGACAGTATCTGAGAACCTTGTGCATGAGAGGAGCAGTAGCTAAAATGACATCTCTTAGTCTTCTCTACCCCATTCCTTCCTGAGACTCTCTGCTCACCAAAGACTCTGAGTGTTGCTTACCCGAGTCAGTTACTTCTACTTTCTGTGTCTCCCCTTACAGAAGGGGAATAAGTACCCCTTCCATCACAGACTCTCCACAAATTGAAATGATTAGAGATGCTCTTCAACAGGTTGCCCTGTCCCATGGGTATATGATTGACAGCTTACCTCCGAACCCTCTCTCTACTTGACTTTCCAAGTGTTAAGATAGGGTGGTAGCAACTACTACCTCCTTGTGGGACCCTTGAGAGGACATGTGGAAATAAGGTGCTTAGCTCAGTGCCTGGTCTGTAGCAGGTGCTCCAAAAGCAGTAAGCATTATTTTAAAGCCAGTAAGAGCCTCTGGCCGCTTGATTGAAATCAGATGGCCCTGGGGACTAGATGGAGCAGGTGGTTGAGAATGTTATGCTAAAGGGCATCTGGAAGGAATTCAGAAATGGAAAGGAAAGGTCTCTGAAGAGCAGCATACTGGCTTCTTCACAGGACCCACTAATGGGCTAGGATCCATTACTGAACCAACAAGTAGCAGTTGGTGCTTATGTGCTAAAGATGTCACTCAGATTTCTTTTTCTGGATGTCTCAGGTGGAGGAAATCTTCAACATGTTGTTCATTCTATGATATGTGTCTGGCAGATGATGAACTCTGGTGAGGAGGAGCTGGCTGAGACTGGTCTTTTAGATACTCACAAGACAACACTTGGGCATTTTAAATAGACCAGGAAAAGCATTTTGTCCCCTAGATATTCCTCTTACTCAATAATAGTAATAATAATAATATAATAATAAAAGGATATTAAAGCCATGTGTTTCTGAGAATTTACCCTTAGCCTGTCAAATCTATTGTTTTCTGAGCGTCTGAAGTCTAACAAGACTAATGAGCTTTTTTTCTTTGTCAAATGGCTTTAAAAATCTTTTTTCTTAGAAGGACTGTGAGAGGCTTTGAAAGTTGTTCCAAGGGTAAAAATAATACTAATAATAAATTGTTTAACACTCTCAACTCCTGCAGGTTCAAATTTTACTTAATACTCTGAGCCCAAGGGATTTGAATTATTGCTGGAGTTTATTGTCAGTTTTTATGAGGCTTTTACAAAGAGTGAGGTAGGGTCAGGGGGAGAAAACCACAAGGAGGTTCTCTAGAGTTCATCTCGGGGCTGGCTCCACAGCCATGCCCAGAGTCCAACAGACTTCCAGAGCCTTCTCAGCCTGCACTTTCAGAGGGAGCCTCCATAACTTGGCATTGTCTAAGAAAGTTGTACTGAAGTTGTAGTGAAGATTCTCACTTTTCAGCCTGGATTGTTTTTGCCTGGTGGATCAAAGCCAAAGTCCTTCCTCCAAGAGTGGTTCTCTTGTGGGTCATACAATGTATGTCACATGAAGTGGGCCATGTATTATTAAACGACTACCGACTGGGTGAAAAGGAGAACAATTTTTGTTGTCCACAAGAACCAACTACCAGGGCTTCCATCAACTCACTACGTTGTCATCTAATGACCCCTGGTGGTGGAATTTTTCCCAGCAAGCGTGAATCGATGCTTCTGAGCCAAGCTCTCCTATGTTACATTTTCCTACATTCCCTTCCTCCTGTTTTGTCATTCACATTAAGCAAGGAGCAAGAATGAGTTACAAACAGCCAGAATAAAGTACGGCAAGTAGCCAACCCAGCTGTGATTTCACAAAGGTTCCCTGGTGCCTCCTTTTTCAGGACATCTCTGATACATTACCTGTGGCAAGACAAGGGAGACAACATGAAGGAAAATGTGGCATCCACAATTGCTTGCATTCTGCTACTTTTTCTCCACATCAGTCTTCTGAATGGTAAGTAAAAGATTGTCCTTTTCCATATCTTTGCCTGGATTGCTCATCCACAGGATAGAGAGGCCATTGTGGTCTTTCAATGTTGTTATGAGAAATGAAAGTATTTCTGTCATGGGCTGCTTACTAAATTATTTGCAACCTTTCTTTTCATAAAATTTAGACAAAATCTTGTCACTATGCTCTCTGCCCTGTATACTTAGTTCAGGAGAGGAATGAAGCAGCTCTGATGATAAGAGGGCCTGAATTCCAGTCCGGGTTCTGCCCGTTATTAGCTGTGTGACCTTGAGTCACTTGCCTAATGTGTCTGGGCTTCCAAATTTCCAAAGTGAGAAAAATGATGTTTCTTCCACTTCAGATGATATAGTGCATGTGATTAAGTCTTTGAAAAGTCATAAAGGCATGTAAGCGATTGCTAATAGAAGAGATGAAGCTAAGGTAGAAGGTGTGTACCTGTTGTGTACAGTTCCATGTACTCTACATTCCTGTGTGTGCATACTTTGATATGTATGTATGTACATTAACTTTTCATAGTGCCTGATCATCAATATTTTCATGTGGATATTATGCCTTTGTGTATCTCTATATACTTAGTCTGTTGTATAATTTCTCTGAATATATGCATTTTGCCAATGTGTTCTGCCACAAATATACCCCAGGTTTATTTCTCTGTGCATGTAGTGTGTGTGTGTGTGTGTGTGTGTGTGTGTGTGTGTGTGTGTGTGTACTTCTGGCCTGACATCTATAAGGCCATTTGTCTACATACGTATAAACACACACACACACACACACACACACACACACATACACACACATATATTAGTGTGGCACCTCTGTGGTTGTCTGTGTGCTTGTTCATTGAGTCAGTCCTTTAAGTTTAACTGCCTCCTCTAAAGTATATCAAGAGAAGTTTGATTAATTGTACTTTCCCAACTATACCTTTCTGTTGCAAGTTTTCAGAATATGCTATTAACAATCGTTAAAATGTAAAAAGAAAAAATTCCCCAAGAGAGACAAAAAGGAAAGCAGAGATCAGAATGATCCACAGGGAAAACTCTAAGAACTCAAATCATCAACAGTATTGCTGATTGATTTCAAGTGTGTTCCACATTCAACAATAAACTTTGGGGTTTTTTTAAATAAGCTTCTCTCTCTTTCCCATATGCACACCTCCCACCAAAGACAGAAAGAAGTGAATAAAAGAACACTTGTATTTTTGCCATGATTCCCACTAACATGTTCCTGAGGAAATCCTCCCCAGAGGGTGGTCAATGTTACAGCATTGGCAGAGCTACACCAGGCTAAGAGGAACCATTTCAGCAGGATCTATGACCAGAGCACATTGGCTATAAACTGGCTTATGACTGGCTCCACTGACATGATCATCCTGTTTCCAGGTCTCCATCCTGCATTCTGTACCATGCAATCCATTAAACTCTGCCTAGCCAGGTTATCTATAGGCCTCAATTCCTATCCACATTCCCTTACACACCTGCTTTTTCTGATCTTGGCTCAGTCAGAAATTCTGGGGAGCATGGAACAAATTTGGAGAAAACAAGGAGAAGCCCCTGAGCTACTGAAGCCAACATCTGAGAGCTCTTCCCTGTGCTCCTGACTCCCCAAGGCAACAAGCAGAAGTAACTGGAGTTACAGATCTTTTTATGGTTGGTCCAGCAGTGTCAGGGCAAAAATCACAGGGTTTCCTTCTCCCTCTTTAAATCTAATATCCAAGCAACAAAATGGGAACCCAAGCTGGGCGCCAGTGGCTCACACCTGTAATCCTAGCTACTCAGGAGGCTGAGATCAGAGGATCATTGTTCAAAGCCAGCCTGGGCAGGAAAGACGGTAAGACTCTTATCTCCAATAAACCACTAGAAAACTGGAAGTGGCGCTGTGGTTCAAGCAGTAGAGCACTCGCCTTGAGCTGAAGAGCTGAGGGACAGCGCCCAAGCCCAGAGTTCAAGCCCCACGACCAATAAATAAAGGGGGGGAGAACCCACTTACCAGAACTTCTGAGATTATAGGCAATGAACAATTCTATCCCCATGACATATGTTATGTTCTCCAAATCATCTTCTAGAGACTTGCCAGTTTCCAGCCTGAGACCAGGTATGGTGCTTTGATACAATGGTAGCTCCCAACTCAGAGTAGAACTTCCTACTAGGCTATCACAGACTATGCCTCACACCCCAAAAAGCTCCATCGAATTAAAAGGAGGCCTTTTGCTACTCACATAAGAAAACCCAAAATAAGGAAGAGAACATCAAAGTGGAAAGAGACTAATAATCAAGATTCATCAATGACCGTAGGAATTGTGGGGAGACAGACTAAGCCATTATGTCAAAGTTGAATGGCAGTACATCAGGCCCAGAAAGGCAAAGGGGGCATGCTTCCTCTCATATGTGGAAGCTAGATCTAGTTTATGAACAAACAAGTAAGCACAGCACACCAAAGAAAGATGCATGCAATCAAATGGAAAGGGAAGGGGATAGTGAGGGTGCAACAGTAGGGAGAAGAAGGGAGGGACTGGGAGAAGAGGAAGGGGAAAGAGACACAGGAGGAAACAGACGACAGGAGCAGCGTTGATACAGATCCAGACAGAGACACAGGCAATCGTGTGGGGATGGCAGAAAACTAGGAAAGTGTGAGCAGAGAAGAAACATTCCTGAGTTCAATGTATGGGTAAAAGTGTGTGCAGGTTCTTTGCACGGTCATTCCTATGCTGTGGATAGGCAGCTTTATCAACTGAAGCTTGAATTTGCATTGGTCTTGCTCCCCACAGGTTCACTACACATTACAGTTTACCGTTACTGGTCTTTACACCTAAGCTACTGTTATTTCCATCTCTAAATAGAAACTCAACACCACCACCACAAACACCAGGCTTCCTCTAGTGCCTTGCCACCATCAAGATAATCAGGGAATTGTTTCTGGATACTAATACTTTGGCTATTTTTCCCCTTTCCTTTCTCATTTTTAGTAGTATGTATTAATTGTCAAGCAGAGTTTTGTTGTGATGGTCCCATGTATATTACCCTTTCTTATCATCTCCTGTCCCATTTTTAAACAACTTCTAATGGGTTTCATTATTCTGTTTTCACCAGGAGTAAAGTACTTTGATCATATCCTACCCACCCTCTTTTGCTTTGGCAATGTGAGTACTGGACCCCGGGCTTCCTCGCCTTGAGGTCCTGTCTCTAGCCTGAGTGCCAGAAATCTGCTTCTGGTACCAGGAGACTAGGGATCTTAATATTGACTCCTACAGCTTGTGGCTTCTTTTAGGAGAGTCGCCTCCTGGAAAGCCTGAGATCGTTAATTGTCTTTCCCCTGAGAAGGAAACCTTCACTTGCTGGTGGAAGCTCGGGACAGATGGAGGACTTCCTACCAATTACACGGTGTATTACAAGAAGGAAAGGTAAAAAGCTCTCAACGCCCTTCGACCCCACCAGTGCATGCTCACATTCTCCAAACCAAAGCAATATTGGGTTTGAGTTCAAATTACCATACTTTCTTTATATATTTTTATTGTTGCTATTCTTCATTTTAATTTTATTCAATAGTAAGAATAACTGTGACATATTTATTTATATGTTCTGAAGTTGTCCATTTCTGCAAAGATAGTCTACACTTCGTAGCTATCCTTCCCTCTATAAGCAAGAGCAGGATTTAAGAATTAGAATACTTTTTGGGGGGAGGTCCGGTCGTGGGGCCTGAACTCTGGGCTTGGGTGCTGTCCCTCAGCTCTTCAGCTCAAACCTGGCGCTCTACCACTTGAGCCACAGCACCACTTCTGGCTTTTTTCTTTTTGCTTATGTGGTGCTGAGGAATAGAACCCAGGGCCTCATGCATGCAAGGCAAGCACTTTACCACTGAGCCGTCTTCCCAGCCCCTAGAATTAGAATACATTTTTATACAAGAATAAATTCAGCTATTTCCCCTCCTGATTTGTGATTCTTAATTGTATTCTTTCAACAAATGTATACATTTTTTGTGTGTGCTGATCCTGGGGCTTAAACTCAGGGACTAGGTATTGTCCTTGAGCTTTTTTGCTCCAGGCTGGTGCTCTAACTACTTAAACCACAGTTCTACTTCTGGCTTTTTTGGTGGTTATTTGGAGATAAGAGTCTCATGAACTTTCCTGATAACTGGCTTCAAACCATAGTCCTCAGTTCTCAGCCTCCTAAGTAGCTAGAATTATAGGCATGAGTCAACAACACCTGGCCCAACAAATGTATAATCTTTGAAAGTACAAAATTTCTTTACAAATAAATCCAGGCTGACTTGATATAATCCAAAAGAGCTTATTCAGTACATATTAAATGAATAAAATTATAAATTTAAGCAACATGACTACCTCTCTCAAAATCTCTCTTCAGAATTTATGTATTTACTTACTCATGGCAATGTAGGTTGTTTTGGGGTCCAGTTGTGGGGCCTAAACTCTGGGCCTGGGCACTGTCCCTCAGCTCTTCAGCTCAAGGCTAGTGCTCTACCACTTGAGCCACAGCACCACTTCCGGCTTTTTTCTTTTTGCTTATGTGGTGCTGAGGAATCCAACCCAGGGCTTCATGCATGCAAGGCAAGTGCTCTACCACTGAGCCACTTTCCCAGCCCCTGGCAATGTAGGTTTTTAAGTAGGATACATTAGTTACAAAAGGAAGAGGAGATTTCATACTCTTTCCTGAATTTGCTCCAAGAAGGCTCATGTCACTGGAAAAATAAGATAATATCTCTTGTCCTCTTCAAGTCCTTTGTATACTCTTTCAATCTTTCTTTTTCTTTTTTTTTTTTTGGATCTGGTCTTGGAGCCTGAACTCTGGGCCTGGGCACTGTCCCTCAGCTCTTCAGCTCAAGGCTAGCACTCTACCACTTGAGCCACAGTGCCACTTCTGGCTTTTTTCTTTTTGCTTATGTGGTGCTGAGGAATCAAACCCAGGGCCTCGAGCATGCAAGGCAAGTGCTCTACCACTGAGCTACCTTCCCAGCCCCTCTTTCAATCTTTCTAAGTATTCCAACTTATGACAATACAAAATTAGCAATGTTTCAAGTTACTTGTCATGAGTTTAAATTGTGACCTAAAGCCCCATATTCTGTATTAATAAATCCTTTGTGATTTATATTTTTTCTTAGTAACACTATTTTAAGAGAAATATATAAGCTAGCCCCATGTAATCCATGGTATATATACCATGAAAAACATGGTACATCAGGTTTTCAAATTTGTCTCCTGCCCAAGGAAATTCTTTTGCGAGGTGATGATCCAGAACTCAAGATCTTAGCTGGGCATAGTGGTTCGCACCTGTAATTCCAGCCTTTGGAAGGTTGAAGCAGGATCATGAGTTCGAGGTCAACCTAGGCTACATGCCCAAGAAAAACAAAAATCAGAAGTCAGGTCCACCTTGAGGACATTTTTGGATGAACTATTGCCATGAAGACTAAATTATATAATCTCTGACTAAGAATTTTGTTGCACTCATGATGAGACCCTATTGGACATTCTTGAAAAGCTGTATTGTGGTCCTAAAACAAAGTATTTATCACTTGTAGGAACATCTTTCCCACTTCAGGGACAAAATTTGCTTGTATACAAAATTGCTCTCCGGTCTGATACTAAAAGAGGTGTCATGCAGATTTCAAGAGCTTAAACTGGCAACCTATATGACATATTCATATGGTGTGTCTGGAGCTGAGGCTCCAAAGCCAAAATATGAGGCACCTCGTAAGCCTCTAGGGACTGAAATACCTCCTTTCAAGTATCTGGTTGACTCGGAGTATACTGGCATCAGGGTGTGACCTTCTGAGTCCTTTTGTTTGTTCAAATGAAACTCCACATACATGTGCAATAAGTGCTGCATTGTCAGTGGTGCCACTGTCTATAGGTGCAGGTGAAGATCCCAACCTCTAGATGTGAAGTAATGCCCTCCATGAGGTGAGTTCTTAGCCAGGAGCAGCTCAAGAGTTCATATCACAAAGCCCACAGGAACAGCTACACAAGGGATGGAATGGTTAGAAGCAAAGTCTTGAGGAACTATATATATATATATATATATATATATACATATATATACACCCTCCACCCCTTTCTCCAGCACCCTTCTTCCCCTCACTCCCAGCTACCATGGGAAAGCACAGAATCTGGGGAGCTATTTTTTGTTCAGATTTTACACACTCAAAATACCTGCCTCCCAAAGTCTAATGGTATTAATATATATTTTGTTATGGTTATTTTATTTTTTATTGTGAAAATACTCTACAGAGGGGTTACAATTACATGGGCAAGATAATGAGTACATTTCTTATCAAGCATTGTAGGCTCCTCCTTTGTTTCCCCTTCCCATCCCTTCCCATCCTCCCCCCACCCCCCACCCAATCCTCACTGCCCCCCCCACACCAAAGTTGTAATTTTTAAAAGTCACTCTTATTCTTGTTTTCTTATTGATTCCTAATACGTAATTCATTGCAGAGAAAATATCACCTATGAATGTCCAGATTACACAACTGGTGGCCCCAACTCCTGTTACTTTAGCAAGAAGCATACCTCCCTGTGGAAAACATACACTGTCTGGATGACTGCCACTAACCGCTTGGGAAGCAGTGCCTCAAACCCATATACAGTGGAGGTCATATACATAGGTAAGCAATTGAAGCATCGGGGAGGAATTTATTATTCCACTATCTATCTACCAATAGCCAAGCTTCATTTGAACATTCTTGGTTTATGGGTGGTTTCTAGAAGGAAAGATGAGGAAATTCACAATCGTTTTCAACTGAGCATTTTGAAGTAATTGTTGTCCAATTGTTATTGGAAGCGTGATTGGCATTTGGGAATTTTGTATCACCATGCTTTTCCTTGGATCCCACGCTTTGCACCCAGCAGGATAGTCTATATTTGCTTCCCTTGTCAATCATTCTCTCTGCCCTGCTTCTACAACAGATGTTTCCTTCTTTTTGAAATTCCTTTATTTTTTGCCTTTTGGAAGATAGAGCTACTCCATGAAGAAGCAGGTTTTAGAAAAGGTTCATCTGTGTCAATGAGAATTGATTGCATGAGTATTGCTTCAATTGCTTTACCCCATGGTAATCCTGACATATTAAATTACAAATGAAGAATTGGAGAATAAGGAATGCAACTTACATACGAAGAGCAAAGGCCAAGATCACTAGTGTAATGTCTTGATAAGTCATCAACAAAGTAGAACTAAGTCAACATGGAAGATGTGCCTTGCTTTAATCAAGCACAATCACAAGAGCTGTTATGGTTTAGCAAGGGTGACCAAAGGAATCCTGAGACAAAGGATTGAGTGAGGTGGTCTAGGTGCTTTCCTTATCTTGAATAATAATTTATGAAGTTGCTAATTACATTCAGGGTTATGTTCAAATCTTCCTCATTCATCTAACATCAACAGGGAAAATTGGGCTTGAGGCCCTTCCATTTTTCACTAGCATATCATCCCTTTTAACATGTTGAGCCTTCCAAACTACAAAAGGGTAAAAAGTTGATCCTTAAAAACTAGGAAAAGCTTCTGATACCAGTGAGCACATTTGAATGTTTTCTCCTTGCCATAATTTGGGAATATGCCTGAAGGTGGGGAAAATAAGGAAGGCAATCCTATTAACAAGCAGAAATAAAATAAATACTGATCCACATCAATTCATTTAAGACATGGAGTCTAGGAGGACAGGGGTGGGGGGAGGGAGATGGGAAGGGATGGGAAGGGGAAACAAAGGAGGAGGCTACAATGCTTGATAAGAAATGTACTCATTATCTTGCCCATGTAATTGTAACCCCTCTGTACAGTATTTTCACAATAAAAAAGACATGGAGTCTATAAGATACTAAGGGACAGTTCCATTTTGTGGGTTCTCTCTTGAATTCCAATGCCCTGCCCACAAGTTTTTTAAAGAGTCAGAAGCTAAACAATGGAAACAAGAGAAGTTCTAAAATGAGCAACTGTTGCAACACGTTACCCACAAAACAACAGGCTCAGCCTAACCCCAACCCTAAGTAATATGTTTTGAAAATGACACTGAGAAGCATCTATTGGATTTGCATGGATTCTGGGAAACATATTATCTGATGTGCCAGTCCATATTTTGTCAGAATAATAAAAGAAATATTCATGGAACTCTCACATAACCCCTGAAGCATGTGGCCCTGGTGACAGGTTAGAAAAGTTCTCAGATAGAACAGTTTTCATCACAGTACATTTTCTGACAGCTTGACACTCATCCAGGGACAACCATACTGCAAGTTCTAACTGTCCAACACTCGCAGGTAATTGCACAGAAGTAGATTTCTTTCTGGTTGCTATTGCTATGTTGAAAGCTCTTAAAAGTAATAATCTCAGCTAGGGGCTATTTTGCCTCCCACAGGATTTGTGACAGTGCTTGGAGATAGTTTAGAATGTCAGAATTTAAGGGTGATCTGATTATTAAGGGGCTAGCAATGCTGAACACGGCAGCAAGTATCATACAGTTGCCCACAACAAAGCATTACCCTGTCCAAAATGTCAGCACTGTGGAGGTTGAGGAACTTTGCCTAAGTGGACATCTTCCTTAAACTTGTATAAAACTATGTTTTGATTAGAGGCATGATTCAGTCTGTGTCTAACATAAAGTTTGTATTAATTAACTAATACCTGAAACACATGAATGTTAGAATTCATGGGATTTTTTAAATTTTTTGTTGAAAAGATACTGTACAGAGGGTTACAGTGACATGAGTAAGGTAATGAGTACATTTCCTATGGAGCATTGTTACCCCTCCTTTGGTTTTCTCCTACTATCCCTTCCTTCCCCACCTCCCCATACCTCCTCCTCCAGCTGTAAAGTTGGTTTTCAACATAGTGTCTTGTATGTCTCATTGTTACAATGGGTCAACCCATATCATTGTTTCAGCATTTTGTTATTTCCCTTCCCCTCCCCAAATTAGAAAAATGTATATACAAGACAGGGCACCAGAATCAAATACAGTAACAATAGGGCTCTTTTTTGAGGCAAACAGAAGACATAATTCAAAGTATGCTTTTGTCACAGCCATTCCTTGCCCACCTGATTTAAAGACTACACTGTGGGGGGGTAATACAGGATAGGTCAAGGTAAGCCATTATCCTTGGCACTTCACTCTTAGAGAGGTGTTCTCATAGCCTGTACTTACCAGAATTTGAGAATAAGTGCTTTCCTCAGCTTGGGGATTTGTTTTATGTGCATGGATGAAAGCAGAAAGATAAAACACTATTGAAATGGTTTTAAGAAGGGAGAGGGGAAATGAAGGAGAGTGACGGAGAGGATGAGTTTGGTCAGGACACATTGTATGGATGGATAGAAATGTCGCAACAAAACTACTAGAGACTAATAAAAAAAAAAGCTTTTAAAACTACACCTAACAAGACTTAATATTTTAACTATTTTAATTGTGCAATTCAGTTGCATTAGTTCATTCATAGTATTTTGCATCCATTAGCTGGTTCTCCCGGCTGAGAGAAATAAGTGATTTAAAATCACATTCCTGGATCCTATCGCTCTAAATGGAGCCTGTAGAGTTTACATACATGGGAGCATACAATTTATGACTATGCTAAATTTGTTTATCTTTTCATCATTTGGTGAACATTTGCATCTTTCCACTTTGGGATTCATATAAATAGTGTTGCTATATTCACTCATATACAAGTTTTTCTTTGAATACCTACCATCACTCCTTTATAAAGATTTTTATTAGCATGTATTAGTTGTAACGTTTCTTTTTCTTTTTTTTTTTTTGTCGGTCATGGGGCTTGAACTCTGGGTCTGAGCGCTGTCCCTGCACTCTTCAGCTCAAGACGAGCGCTCTACCACTTGAGCCACAGCACCACTTCTGGTTTTCTAGTGGCTTATTAGAGAAAAGAGTCTCACAGACTTTCCTAGCCGGGCTGGCTTTGAACCATGATCCTCAGATCTCAGCCTCCTGAGTAGCTAGGATTACAGGCATGAGCCACTGGCACCCAGCTATATTGTAACATTTCTATACATGCAGATGACATACCCAAAATCATCCCCTCCATCTCTTTCTCATCTCTTCTTTAAGCAATCTCTTTTTTCCCTTTTAAAGCAATTTGAAAAGGTTTCATTGTTCTTTGTTTATAAACTATTTTATGTAAAATACTTTGACCATATCCACATTCATTTCTGATTCTTTTAAGTATACCTGTAGGAGTAGAGTTGAACAAAATGGCACATCTATGTTTGACTGAGGAATATTCAGTTTCCATGTCCTCCATATCATAAACAACACACATTCTGTTTGAGTGCTGGAGTCCTAACCTTTCTTATGGGTGTTTATTGTTATCACATGGTAGTTTGAGGTCATTTTGCCTCTTCTATGCCTGTTTTTTCTTCTGCAGAATGTGTTTTATAATAGCACTTATCAAGTTGTTAGTCACACTTTCTTGTAGTTGGAAACAAATAGCTCAGAGCAATAACTTAAAGAAGAAAAGATATATTCTGCCTCGCAGATTTAGTTGTTTCAGTCCACATGGCAGGGAGGATATGGCAGAACAGCTCACATGATGTCAGCCAGGTAATGAGAGAGAGGGAGAGAGAGAGAGAGAGAGAGAGAGAGAGAGAGAATGCCTTGGCTACTGAAGGCATTCTCCTCCATTCTGTCTGGACCCCAAGCCTGAGGCATGCTGCTGTCCACATTCAGGGTGAGTTGTACCCTCTTAATTAATCCTGTCTATCTGATAATGCCATCACAGACACACCTAAAAGTGCTCTTTACTAATGCCCTAGCTTCTGCTGATCCAAAGGAGACTGACAATCGACATTACATTTCACAAGTCCTTCATTTGTTAACTTGACACCTAAACACAAATTATCTAAATTATAACATTCTGTCCCTGGACCCCCAAAGGGCTGTGTCTGTTTTATGATATACACCCGAGAATCTTCATCATCTTGAATTGTCCAAAAGTCTAAGTACAACATCTTTTCTGATACTCCAAGCAAACTCTTAGATATGACTCTCTGCAACATCAAATATAAAGTTGTGTACTTCCAAGATAGAATGGCAAAAAGTAAACATTCCCATTCCAGGGGAGAAATAGAATAGATGGAAGGTTTTAATCAAAGCAAGATCAAAACTCATCAGAGAAATCACTAAATCCTAAATCCTATGGTTCCATATCTGCCATCCAGATCCCAAGTGGCATGATATGACCTTCAACAGGCCTGGATAGCCCTGCCCCTACTACCTTGACAATTATAGGCCAAAAGAAGCCTGTCCTTTAGCATGATCCCACTTATCACCTGTGCTTTTACTTGGCAGATGTTCCACAATCCTGGCATCTCCAGCAGCCAGGGTCTTCATTTCAGTGTAGGATTCACCTTTGCTGCTACACGTATTATCCTCTCAGGGCTGTCTGTAAAGACTTGGAACCCACCGCAACATTGCCTCTGACAAGACATTCCTCTGACACCTGGATGGAAGTCTTCATAACCCCATAAGTCCCACATATGGCGGTGACATTAACCTCTGCATACCTGGGCAGCTAAGTGGGTGGAACAAACTCTATTTTAATTGTGTAACTTAGTGGCATTAGTTTATTCATAATATTCTCCCAGCTGAGAGAAATAAGCTGTTGCCTCATTGCTTTGTGAGCAGGACACCCCTCCCCAGAGACATTTTCCAATGAATTTATTCATTCCTACATGTGAGCCTGTAATGGGCAGGCTCTGGTTAATTCCTGAGCTGCCCTTAAGGCATCTTTATTACTGTCCTCATAGGGACATGGGAACATGAGCAAAATCAGAATGAGCAACTGTCTGTTCTGAGGTTGCTAAAGGGGTCATTACCAAACACGTCAGCTGGTAGACACATGTCCCAATTTACTATCTGAGTGAATGGATTCTGTTCATATATTGTGAACTGTTATTGAACCAAAGGCAAGATTTATATACTTGTTACCTACAATATCATAAACACACATTAATGGATCATAAAAAGCATGTGTGTCCTAAAGCTACCAGCACAACTATGTTTATTGCAGCATTATTTACCATAGCTAAGATATGGAACCAACCCAGATGCCCCTCAGTAGATGAATGGATCAAGAAAATGTGGTATATATACACAATGGAATTCTATGCCTCCATCAGAAAGAATGACATTTCCCCATTTGTTAGGAAATGGAAAGGCTTGGAAAAAATTATATTAAGTGAAGTAAGCCAGGCCCAAAGAAACATAGGTCCCATGGTTTCCCTTATTTGCAATATCTAGTATAGGTATGAGTCAAGCGGAAAAGGTCAGATAATGTGATGTCAGGAAAATGAACCCTTAGATGTGTATTTTAATGTTTTTTTCTTTCATGCATGTGTTTCTAACACATTTATAAGATTATCTCTTTGTTGCTTTGTATGTCCCTCCCCCACAGTATAACCCCTGCTTTCACTATATTTGATGTCAGTATAACTTGTGGAGGAGATGGGGAAAAACCAGTTGTTTAAGGATACAGGTGGACCTGTTGCAACAATGAGAAGTACAAGTTGTCATGCCCAAAACGAGCTTTACAACGTTGGTGCGGGGGGGGGGGGGGGGGGGGGGGGGGAAGGAGAAGGATTGGGATTAGGGGGGGAGGGGGGAGGCTGGGAAGGGATGTGAAGGGTAAACAAAGGAGGAGGCTGCAATGCTTGGTAAGAAATGTACGCATTATCCTGCCCATGTAACTGTAACTCCTCTGTACAGTATGTTCACAAATAAAATTAAATTAAATTTAAAAAAAAAAAAAAAAAAAAAGCATGTGTGTCAACAAGTAGCCTCTTGCTCCTGGCTAAGGGAAGGAAGCTATTTCAAATACATTTCCCCAGTAATTTTCCATCCCAAATCCTACTTGGAAATCATAGTCTAGTTAGTATCACCTGGTCCTCCACCATCATGCAAATACGTTTGTATACATGAGACTTTGCCTGGTGCTACGTGGAGAATGCATTAAGAATGAAACCTCAGCTGCTTATCTTGCTTATCATCTAAACCCCATATTCAGCACAGATCCAGTTGATCTCATACTAAGATAGATCTTGTCTTCTGAGGATTTAAAATGCAGTGGGATGAGTGGACATAAGCAACATAGACCATGATTGAAAGCAGTAAGACTAATTTTTAAAAGCAAGCAACTAACATAAATGAATGGAAATTTTCTTTATGTCCACAGTTGTACCACATCCTCCTATGAATGTGACTTTGGAAGTAAAGCATCCAAAATACAGAAAACCATACCTGTGGATAGAATGGCAACCACCCATCATTGTTGATGTAAGATCTGGTTGGCTAACACTACAGTATGAAATTCGATTAAAACCCGAAAAAGCAGCTGAGTGGGAGGTGAGTCAGACAGAAGCTTGTTGAAGCAACCATGTCTCCTATAGCAAGAGTGAACCCCTCACAACCAAGAACAGTTCATTTCTCCAATGGCTTGGCCACTGTGCTAACATCCCCAAGCAAATGTAGGCTATCAGATAGGAAATTCCTCCATCAATTCCTCCTTCTTTTGGAATTGAAGGAGGCCCAGTTTCACAGCTCTCCTGAACATAACTCCCTGCACTGAACAGGACAGTCTTCTGCCGTGTTTCTAAGCCCTCTTCTTCTTTGATATATCTTCAATGTAGACACTTTTAAAAGTACTTAATAATGCTAGGACAGGAGGTGAAGGAATCCCAGTGTCCATGAATAATGTCTGTGTTTCTGAAGAAATAATTTTAAACACTTCAATATGAAGAAACAAAACAAGAAATCAATCATGATAGTTTACCCTTAAATAATTTAGTAGGCATCCCTTTTTTTTGTATAGCCAAAATAATAGGATCAGACAGAGGAAATGAATCAAAATTCTTTAGCACCATTCAGTAGATAATCTGCATTGTAATCTTTCCCAGTTGTTTCAAAAATATCTTTAACAGCTGCTTTGTTCAAGCCAGAATCCAGCCAAGGGCTGCAAATAGGGCCTGGTTGTTATATCTCTTCCTTTGGATGCACTCAAGATGCTGGTCACTTGTACCACCAGATGCCCTGCTTTCTTCATTTGTCTGTCATTTGTTGTAGAGCCATTTACCTAATTTCTCTACCTTTGTATTTCTTGTAACCAATCAGATCTAAAAACTTGGTTAGATGTTGGTTGAGCAGTTATTGACAAGTATACTTCATCATATCAAGAAACACAGGCTATCTAGCTATATATAAATAAAGTTAGGTATAAATGATATTAAGACTGACCCCTAGAGATGAAAACTAATCCCCTGCTTACAAAATCATGTTTAATGTGTACACAATTACTTCAACATACATGAACACCCAGTTGATTTCCAACTGGTAATTTTAATACTAATTAAAAATCCTTGAATCAGTTTCTTCAAGAAAAAAACAGTAAAACTATTTTTGTATTTTTATAATTTTTCTATGTTTACAGTGTTAAATTTATTGACATCTGTCATTCATAAAATAGAATTGGAGGAGGGTAGAATAATTGTCTTTCTCAAATAGACTTCAAAATGAAAAGATACAAAATCTGTTAATTTTTGTGTGAACAGTTTTTTTATTGAGAAAATACCATACAGAGGGGTTACAATTACATGAGCAAGATAATGAGTACATTTCTTATCAAGCATTGTTTCCTTTGTTTCCCCTTCTCGTCCCTTCCCATCTCCCCAGAGAAGGATCTGATAGCCCGCGTATGATCATCTACCCTAGCACCTCTGATAGTTTATAATTTATATAATTTATTTTTGATAATTGTTTCATAAGAAAGGTCAGTAGTGACTTCTGCTTTCCTGTTCCTCTTAAGACTCATTTTGCTGGGCAACAGACCAAGTTTCAGATTCTCAGCTTACATCCAGGACTGAAATACCTTGTCCAGGTCCGCTGCAAGCCAGATCACGGAAACTGGAGTCAGTGGAGTCCGGAGAACTCCATTCAGATACCTAGTGGTAAGTGTCTTGGCCTCTAGTTCTCTTCCTAAATATTTTTATGTGATAAATTTGTGTGTAATGACTACTAACAGCTTTAACCAGAAGAATAAGTAGAAATGGATTTGTCATCTCTTTACTCAACACAAGGGCATCTGGAAATAATGTCCAAGCATTGCTCCCCAGACCACTCACTGTCAGTGAGGATCAGCTTCTAAAATAAGGCTGAAGTCCTGGTCTTGACCTGTCTCTGGGGGGGGTTAATGATGTGTCATCCCACAGTCTCCATTTGTCTCCTCTCTATCATGTAAAGGGTCCAATCATGACAGGTCTGAAAAGTGGTATCCTTTCTCAACAGTGAAGACTTATTAGACTGAAGTCTCTGTGAAGGATTCATGATATCTTAGTCAAGGCACAATATATGAGATGATCTCAGTTCTAACAAGTGATGTAAATATGGTGTCATTGTGCATTACTTTTTTAAGTTAATTTTATTGTCAAGGTAATGTACAGAGGGGTTACAGTTACATAAGTAAGGTAGTGAGTACATTCCTTGTCAAACATGACCCCCTCCTTCATTTTTCTCCTACTTTCTCTTCCCCCCAACTCTTTCCCCTTGTTGTACAGATCTTGTGGGTATCGCTGTTGCATTGGCTCCCTTTTTGTCCTTTGTCTCACCATTTTGTTCTCCCCCTTACCTTCCCTAACTCAGATAATATATATCATACATTGGGTATCAAAATCAAATACAGTGACAACAGGGGATAAACCACAGGAGGAAAACACAAAAGAAACAAGAAATCACATAGTACATTAAAAACAACAACAACGAAAAACCTCTTATGTCCATGTCTTGGAGTTCATTTCTCTCAGCATCATCGTATATGGTCATATGCACATAGCTATTGAGCTATTCTGTTCATCTTCTAGGAATATCCTGGACATATACTAATTATTACAAATGAGGGAAACTATGGTTCCTATGTTTCTTTGGGTCTGGTTTACTGATTTTCTTCCAAGACTTTCCAGCTCCTTACAAATAAGGCAGTGTCATTCTTTCTGGTGGAAAAATAGAATTTCATGGGGGGGGGGGGGCGTGGTGTATCACATTTTCTTGATCCATTCATCTACCAAGGGGCATCTGAGTTGGTTCCAAATCTTAGCTATGGTAAATAATGCTGTGATAAACATCATTGTGCTGGTAACTTTAGTACGGCCTTGTTTGTGATCTTTTGGGTAAATGCCCAGAAGTGGGATTGCTGGGTCATAGGGGAACTTTACCTGTAGTCTTTTGAGGAACCTTCATACTGCTTTTTAGTATAGTACTGTTCCCTTTTGGTCACATTCCCTCAGCCTCTTCAGTAAATAGTGCTGGCAAAATGGTTAAACACCTGTAGAAAAGTAAAGATAGATCCTTATATATCACCTGGCACCAGAATCAATTCCAAATGGACCAAAGACCTCACGGTAAAAGCAGATACCATGAAAACATTACAGGAAGGAATAGGAGAGACTCTAGGGCTCCTTGGCACAGGCCAAAATTTTCTTAATAAAGACTCAGAAACACAACAAATCCAAGAAAGGCTGGACAACAAATCAAAGAAAGGTTGGACAAATGGGATTTGCATTAAACTTCAGAGCTTCTGCAGGGCAAAGAACATAGATACCAAGATCAATAGAAAGTCCACAGATTGGGAGAAGATCTTAACTAGCTATACAACAGACAAGGTACTTCTGACTCAAAAAATTAAATCCTCCAACAACAAGTCCTCAAAGAAACAACATCCCCATTAATAAGTAGGCTAACGACTTAAAGAGAGACTTCTCTGAAGAGGAAATAAGAATGGCCAATAGACACATGAAGAAATGCTCAACTTCTCTGGCCATAAAAGAAATCCAAATCAAAACAACATTGAGATTCCACCTTACCTCAGTTAGAACGGCTATAATCAAGAAATTTAATATCATCTTGCATGTCTAAAGTACTTAACTTTATCACGTCTTTATCTTGCTTCCAACATTCTCAGGTAAAATGTAATTATCACTAGGAACTAACAGTAGGAAAACAAATTTAGTAAAGTTAATAATCTTTACTCTCCAAACTCTAGCTCTTTGGAAGTTATGAGGGCTTTACAAGATTAGCATGTGGGAAAGAACACTGAACTATAAGGGAGAGCATTCCTCTAGTCCCATGTGGGCTCATATTAAAGAAAAGCAAAGGATCTAGAGCTAGAAATCCTGACTTCAAATCCTGATTTTTTTAACTCTGTAAGTGAAAGAACCATGAAAAAAATCACTATTTGAGCCTCCATTTTCTCATCTGTAAAGAAAGGCAATGTTGCTAAGCTAAGCACTGCTGTCTTTCATTGTTATTACTTCAACTGACCATTTGACCTTTGGTTTCTTCTTAAAGATTCAACTGAAACAATATGTGAAAAGATTTTTAAATTAATAGAACGATGTGACATATATAACATATTAAAATATTAAAATATCAGTAAAAATCTAACCTAACATTAATGCTACTCTGGATTGCTCTTCAAGTCAAAAGAGATATGATTAGAGGGAAAAATTCAAGTGTTCAAAAGTTACATGCAAAAAAAGGATGTGATGCATTACATCGGTTGGTTGGTTATAATTGTTTAATGATGCGGTATGTGATCAAAGCTTTCTGGCTATTTGTTTTTTAGACTTCCCCACGGATGATACAACCATGTGGATCTTTGTGGCTGTTCTTTCTGCTGTCGTCTGTTTGATTACGATCTGGGCAATGGCTTTGAAGGGCTCTAGGTACTTCCTTGTCTCTCAGCCCTTCTTTCTATTATTGTCATCAGGGATAATGTCAAAAAAAGATAAACAAATGATGCATGATAATGATAACGAGCCTACAACCTACACATTTAATTTAACCATTAGTTCTAGTATGCTATGTTTATTGAGTTCAAATAAAACAACTTTTATCAGCACTAAGAAAAACAAAAATAGAGAGTGTGGCTTCTCTGACGTAGATAACTCTGTCAAATGGGGACTCTCATAAAACATGTAGAAGTAATTTGAAGATTAAAAATAATGTTTCAAGAATCACAAAGTAAAAAGATAAGTCATTTATATAATCTCACAAATTATTTTACAGCATGGTGACCTGCATCTTTCCACCAGTTCCTGGGCCAAAAATAAAAGGATTTGATACTCGTTTGCTGGAGGTAAGTCCAAGAAGAAGAGAATGTAGTGTGACTAGCTACTTTTAATAAATAATTTGCAAATGCACATACTACTCCCATCAACCCAGTCTGGCTACTTCTAATCTCTCTCCATCTGTGCTTTGTGCTCCGCCTGTGAGTTAATAGAAAGAGTTATCAGGTCTGAGAGTCCTCACCAGCAGACATTAAAAGTTGGAGGGCAAAGAACAAAAGCCACAAGAACACAAAAATTCAAGGCAATGAGTGCTAGATTCACCAGGGATGCTAATGACCACACACATACCCATTCTATACAAATAATCAGTTTCGATCTAGGTGATATTTTCACGAACACAAAACAAGTACTTGCCATGGCCACCTCCATCTTACAGTGCTTACAGCTTCCATTTGACGTACTCTACACAAGAGACCACAGTGACAGAATATGTCATGACCACTCTTGCTCAAATTGAGCAATCAGTTGAGTCTGGATCAGTAGAGTGAGGGCTGGTGTTCATTGGGATGCATTTAGAGGAAAGCAAACGTAAGTGTTTGGAATGAAAAGAGCATTCAGGACATTTTCAATTTCTCTCAGGTTGAAATATATAGTTTCAGTTTGACCTTAATCTTAAGAGTGATGTGTAGAAACATGGTTATCTGTAGATAAATGTCAAGTGACCCAGTGACTGTGAGGCCAATGGATCAAGAACATGAAGTAAGTCCCACAGAATTCTTGTCTACCAGATACACTTTGGTTGGGAATATCTGACCTGAGAGTACAGCTAAAGAACTAGGCTACTTACCCAATGCTGACACCACTTTCCAGTTGAGCAGTGACTTTTTTTTTTTCAAGCTGAGGTCTGAACTCTAGATTGTGAGCTTATGAGTCAACAACACTACTAGCTGAGTTCGTTTCTTTAGTTCATTCCTCAGATAGGGCATTGGATTTTTGCCAAAGATAACCTGGATCATGATCCTCCTATTTATGGCTCCTATGTCATCATGCTCACTTTTGTTATTGTTGTTGCTACTGCTGCTGTTTTAAGATAAAGTCATTGTGCCTAAGCTGGATCCTCCTGATCTTTGCCTCCAAATTAGCTGAAATCATATGACATGCCACAACTCCCTACTTAGCACTGGCCTTTACAGAGTCAACATGAAGATCTCAGTGAACTAAAATACTTTCTAGGGCACAATTCATCTGCTAGTCATAGAGATCGAATGATAATATAGCTACTTGGTTTTAAATTTAATATTTTTGTACACCATCTCTAGTACTCAAAAGGTATTCCCAGAGAGGCATCAACTCTCATCTTAAAAATGGAGACACGGGGATTCAGATAGCAGCTTCCCTAAGATCCTATATACCAGATAAGTAATAAAACCAAGGCTTCACACCACTAGAACCTAAACCAGAAGAAAGAAGAGGGGAAGTAAGAAGAGGAGGCAGGTGGAGTTAAAAGGAGGAGTATGGAGTACTAAAAGGAGAGGGGGAAAGGAATATAAGAGGGAGGAAATATAGATCAGGAAAAAGAGAAAGGAGGAAAAGAAAGATCAAAGAAATTGAAAAGTGGCAGAATAAGAACAAAGAGATAAGAAAAAAGAGATGGGAAGAGGAAAGTGGGAAGACAAGAAGGGAGAGAAGGAGGAAGATCAGTAAAAGAAGAATGAACAAAAGAACCAACTTCCTATTGCCATCTTCTGGAAGGTAGCAGTTGGGAATACCTCAAAGGCCAGCAGCCACATCTCAGAATCATTCTGCCAGTGAATTCCAAGTGTCAGATGTGTACATGAGCACTTTGGTTTACATGTTTTACAACCTTTGTAAACTTGATAGGTGTATGTTTATAAGTCGTATACTGATTGTCCATTAAGCTAATGATTTTTTTTTTTGGATCCGGTCATGGGGCCTGAACTCTGGGCCTGGGCACTGTCCCTCAGCTCAAGGCTAGCTCTCTACCACTTGAGCCACAGTGCCACTTCTGGCTTTTTTCTTATGTGGTGCTGAGGAATCGAACCCAGGGCCTCAGGCATGCAAGGCAAGCGCTCTACCACTGAGCCACCTTCCCAGCCCCTAATGATCTTTTTTTTTTGCTTAGAGAGAGGCTACTTTTTTGCTTAGAGAGAGGCTGGCTTAAAGAAAAGCATTTGAACGTAAGTACCAGAAGGTGATTATAGATGGCCTGATAGGCACCTATATAGCATTCTGGGGAATTCTTGAGGCTGCTCACAAGAGCCTTCAACCCAGCCAAAGGAGATAGAAAGCTCCCATTCCAAGTCTTAAGTAAGACCCAGCATGGCCACAGCCTTAGGAGAGAACCCCTTTAATCTCTGCTCAGGTTGATGAACAGACAACACTTGACTGCGATACCACCTGTGGCATGTGATACAGCTAACACCCACCTCTCCTTGTGTCTTTGTTTTAATAGAAGGGTAAATCTGAAGAACTCTTGAGTGCCTTGGGATGCCATGACTTCCCCCCAACCTCTGACTGTGAGGACTTGCTGGTGGAGTTTTTAGAAGTGGATGACAGCGAGGAACAACAGCTGATGCCAGCCAACTCAAAAGAACACCCAAGCCCAGGCGTAAAACCCACACACCTGGATCCTGACAGTGACTCTGGCCGGGGAAGCTATGACAGCCATTCTCTTCTCTCTGAAAAGTGTGAGGAAACCCAGGCCAGTCCTCACACTTTCCACACTTCCGGGGTCCTAGAGAAGCCAGAAACTCTTGAAGCAAATATTACTTGCCCCCAAGATTTCCAGAGCATACCAGGGGAAGGCAATATCCACTACTTTCATGCTGATGAATCTAAATCTTCAACCTGGCCTTTACCACAACCTGGCCAACACAACCCCAGATCTCCTTACCATAGCATTGCTGACATGTGCAAGCTGGCTGGAGGCCCTGTAGGGCCCATAGCTACTTTACTGGACAAAGCAGGCCAAGATGCTTTAAAGTACTCTAAAACCATGGCAACTGAAGAGGAAGAAGAAAAGACAGTTGAGCAGGAGGTGGAAAGCTTCTTCCATCCCAAGCCAAAGCAGGATACAGTATGGCTGCTTCCTCAGGAGGAGAGCCCCTTGATTTCTGTTAAACCTCTCGATTACGTGGAGATTCATAAGGTCAACAAAGATGGAGAACTAACCTTGCACCCAAAACAGAGAGAGAACAGTGAGCAGACAGAGATGTCTAGGGCTCCTGATTCCAGTAAAGAGTATGCCAAGGTGTCCCGGGTCATAGATAACAACATCCTAGTGTTAATACCAGATCCTCGGGCTCAGAACGTGGCTTTGTTTGAGGAATCCATCAAGGAGAGTCCACCATCGCTTCAACAGAATCAGTCAGAGAAAGACCTGGCCAGCTTCCCTGCGACCTCCAGCAAGTGCAAAAACCAACAAGGCGGGCTGGATTACCTGGACCCTACATGCTTTATGCACTCCTTTCACTGATAGCCTGACAGATGAGAATGATTGGTTGAAATGTGATTTTTTTTCTTTCAGGTAACACTACAACAGTGTCATGAAGGAATGCTGTGTGCTGTGTGGTAGTGAATGGCTCAAGAATGTGGGTAGAATGACACTACGTTTGCTTCTTTTCACTCTCCATGTTCAACCACTTGCCTTTTTCTAACAGCAGTTTCCAAAACACATCACTTTGTCACTGAACTGTGATTTGTCAATTTGGTTTGGGTTTTTGTTATTGATGTTTTTTGGTGTGTTTTTTTTCCTCTTAGTGATAAAGACTTATGTGTTCAATGAAATAAAAGCACATTGCTTAGTATTCCTGAGGGGTGCCACTGGGTATATCCCCTTTAAAAAGCTTTCGTGGTTTGCTAGGAGGTAGGAAGAAATGGAACTGTCAGAAAGACTTAGCACAAGAGATGGTAGATATATGGGAAATGCCATGAAAACCACCTTTGAAAACAAATTGCTTACTTAACCCTTTACACTCCTTTTTCATTTTACAACAGTGACCCAAACAAAATATATTTTTTAAGGAATCCATTCCAGGATACCTACCAAAAATGTCTGCATCAGTCTTTTACTGATCCATTGCTGAAATGCAAATAAAATAATGCCTCTCATTTTGTAAGAGTTAGTTTGAATGCATTAAGCATGAATTTCTCACCCTAAATTTTATTTCCTTCTGATCCCTCTGGCACACATAGTTTTTGGAAAGTAAACTTTTCTTACACAAGAGGCAAATGAATCTCATTTGGTAAATCTTGCTTCCTTTTAGCAGGACCAGTAATTTATTATACACCCGAATGTTTCCTTCACAGAAACAAACAAAAACAATCCCCAAGACTAACTTTAAAAGATAATCATAGCAGGATGCTAATAGAAATGCTGCCTTACTGTACATACAGATTCTACTTTAATACAAACCTGTAAGTTTAGCAATGTATTTTTGAAGACTATTTTTCTATTGCTTAGGTAAAGTAAGACTATTTTCTATTTCCCAGTGCAGCCGTTTACGTATCCAGTGGGCACAGTACTTTCTGCTGTTAAGTTATAATGAGTATTCACAGTGTGTCACAGTTTGTGGAATAAAATACTGTAGTAACCCAAAGCCCACTGAGGAATATGAAATAGGTGACAAAATTCAGATTGCAACACAAGAATGTGCATTATCTGATTCTTCTTCATCTCCAGGATAATTTAAACAACAACAGACCTACCAAGTTAGAGTTTTAGGACTCTCCACAGACCAGAAATGAATTTTCCTGTGAGTTTGGGGCTTCTGCCTATCTATAGGTGAGTCTTTTCTTTAAACATGCTGCGTCAGAGATAGAGATTTGGCTTTGTTTTGTTTTTCTGGGCAGTCTTGGATAGCAAAAGAATTTTAAGCAAAACCAGGGATTAATATCTCTCTGGAGTAGATGTATTTGCAAAACTTTGGCAGAAACAGAACTCACATCAAGAATGTCCAAATGGAAACCAGATAGGACCAGTTTCAAAGGTGGAATATGATTAAAACAATCTGCAAGTCTATGACAAGGACAGGCTCCCCGAGGAGGGTCAAAACCCCCTTGGGTCTCCATTTTAACAGGAGCCTCCATGACTTATCTACTGAACAGAATGCTCCCTCCCTCTACTTTTCATTGCACCTACTGGCAAATTTATTCTTGTCTACTTACGATCTGTACATTCAGAACATGAGTTCATTCATCTCCATGAGTTAAATATTCATCAAATCCATAGTGATAGGAACTGGACCCAGAAGTTCCCTTGTGATTGAAACACATTGTCAGTGTTTTCAGAAATATAAAAATAATATATCAGAAGCTGTATTTCCCCACTATTTAAACATCTTGTGAGAAAGAGAAACATTTGGGAAAACTGCTAAGCTTACTCAGTACTCTAGATCCTCATTAATCAGTGATTGAGGATTAACTATTGGCATCTCCTGGTTGCTACTGGAAACTCTATTACCAGCACCTCAGGGCCTATCCTAGATCTCCAAAATCCATATGTGCATCTTACTAATGTCCCCAGTTAATTCATGTGCATGCCGAAGTTCTAGAAGTATTATTCTTTATACCATTTCCACTAATGGGGATTTTTGTGCTCAAAAATAACCCTGTCTTATGTAGATCAAATCTGTTTCACTTGCAATGAAAGGAGAAAGCAAAATCAAAAACAATAACAACAATAACAAAAACCAACATATTAGTGGTTTAAGATTCATATAATGGTGAATCTTTTGCTCATATGAGACTGACCTGAAAAATACACAAAACCTCCATGAGAACCAGAGAGTATAATATACTAAGGCTTTGACTAAGGAAATTAAACCTCAAAACCAACGTGGACAAAACCTATCCCTACATTAAACAACATTCTCCAGTTTAACTATTGAGATTATTTATATATGTATATACATGTTTATTTATAAAATATGACTGAGAAAATTAACTTGACATATCAACTGCTCTTATTGTTTGAAACTTAAATATCATCTGCTTTTGACATGTTATTATATATATATATATATCTTTTAAAAATATCAATTATCTTTCACTAGTCAAGTTTATAATTTATAATTATTAACATACTTTCTCTGATTTCTGAAGATGTTGAACTAAATAATCCCTAAGTCCTTTATAAATTCTGTCTGCTTGATTCCATGATTCACTGAATAGTTTCCTACAAAAATAATCTGACCCAATGCCTTGTATATTAAATAATTAGTCTTCATTATGGGACTGGAAGGCAATCTTCAGTGATGTGCTCATGATTGTTTAGCAACACCTCCCACTGGTCGTCATATGTCGTACATGATTTTGTTAAGTTCTGAGGATACAGTGCAAATGATATTCTAAGATTATGTGAAAAGAAAGACTTAGATAACAGACACATAAGATAAAACAGAAACATCGAATGAGACACTAATCTTTAGAATAGTGATTGCTTACTGACTTGAAGCCATGTTTATTTCTGCCAAACAGTCCCAGATGCCTTTTTTCTTTTCCATCTTTCATCATAGTTTACAAATAACCATTACACAAATAGCTTGAGTCTTGTGCTCCAGATTATAAAGTCATGCTTTTATAAACAGATACCTAAATATGAAACGTTATGAAGAACAAAACTGGATAGAGTCAATAGATGATTTTGTGGAAGCATATGATTCAAATAGCAAAATGTTCTCTGAGCAATCTTAAATGTCGATAAAATATCTTCATATGAGCACAAGTTACTGGCAACTGTGTCATTGATTTTTTTAGCAGATGTTACATTTTCCTAAGTGCCTATAACCAGTCCTGACACTGAGTTATGGACTAACAACTTGCTGTAGCTGGTCTTTTCTAGAAGGATCAGTCTCTTACTACCCAAATAAAATCAAAACAATGGTGACTCCTTATCCTGTGGTAATCCTACGGACTTGGTGAATCCTGAGTTAATGAGTCACTAGAGGACTTGAGCTCCAATGAGCACTTTGTCCTGGAGGAAAGCCAGTGTATTTATTTATTGTTTGCTGCCTGCTATTACCAATTATTTTCAGAAGGATTTAGCACCTTCGATCTCCTCAGAGTATTCAGTAAACAGGAAAGAACAGATTTATATAGGTTTTACAAAGTGCCTTTCATTTGTTAAAAAAAAAAAAACGGAAATATTTTAGTTTGCAAGATAAGTATATTGGTTAGAAAGTAAAATGTATTTTATATGAAGAAAGCAGGAGTAACCGGAAAGGGAATGACAATGTAATGTAAGGACTAATCAGTGAGCAGTCAGTGGGTTTGTAATGTATTGTTTAACTGAATCATCACAAAGCTGATGTGAATAATGTGAATCCCAGACTTTCTATTCTGAAACATATTGATGCTGTGTAAATAGCACTAAATTTTGTATGCCAGGGCCTAAAAAGTACAATATGTCACATGGAAATTTTGCACACTGATTAAAAACTATTAGTGAATTTGAATTATGATCCCATCTGCTGTTGACACAGATTTGTCAATAATAGGACCTGCCTGTGTGCATCAGTAGACAGACGTGAGGGTTTTTTCTGCCTTTTTAACTCAACATAATTTAGCATTGCTAGGATAGAGACCATGTACTCCACAACCCAGTCTAAGTTACATTACTGCCACTTACCAGGCCAAGTCCTTTAAATGCTGGCCTTTAGTTTCCTCTTTTGTTAAATAAGTGGGTTGGCTGAGAAATATTTCTAAGGATGTATCTTCAGGTTCTGTCTTTATTTCTCATGATTTGGGTAAAATCCAAGAATGCAGGTCACAGACCCAGGCATAGTACAGGAATGACTTAGTCATCTGCTCTAAGCAATGAATGACTGAGATGATGTATTTTTGAAAATATCTCACAGTTAATCAGATCATTTCCACAATTCAGGTGGATTTAACATCCTGGCTTCTCCCCTTCCTAGTTTTATATACTTATATACTTATAGCCTTTTTAACTTCCTTATTCCAAGGCCCATTATTTTTTCACTGAATTAGTTGTACACAGTAGGAACTACAGGATCTATAAGAAGCAAAATTATTCATAAGCAATGACCTTTGTCCTCACAAAGAACTAGTCAAATGTGAAATCATCCATACAAAAATCCAAGCCTAATTTGAGAGTCACATGTATACCCATTTTGAGATTTTCATGCTTAGCGATTTGAGCCTGCTTTGTTATTTAGTTAATATAAAAGTCACAAATAAATGCAGGCTATCTTGATGAATACTTATGGAAAGCCTTAAAGAGAAACTTGAAAATACAAAATAACTTCTCAAGAGCTTATGATCTAAATGGAAATTCTACTTGTAATTATACCTGGATTTTCTATAATTCCTAGATATGCAAATCAAAAGGACACTTGATCTAGAAATTTTCCTTTCAATAAGGGGATTTTGAGTCTGAGACTTTCATGTCTACTACAAGTAAAAGAAAATGTAGAAAAATAGAAAATAGATTGTTTCCAAAATTGGGATATCTCAGGATTCACAAAATGCCGAGTAGTCACTAAACTCAAATTGTATTGAAAATGGTGAATCTGTATTCTTTTTAGCATTCTGACTTTGTAGCTAAGAGATGTACATAATTCACAACACCATAGGCAGCTGTTCACATCAATTCTTCTCAGCTGTGTCTTGATGTCCATTTAAGAAGTATTTGCAACATGTAAAGTTGAAAAACATGTCCTGCTTACATGGTGTGATCAATGAACAGAGAAATTCAACCATAATGTAGTCGTTAATTAACATCTTCCCTGCTGCTATTTTAAAAGAAAAGAAAACTCTAAAGATTTCTTCTGGACCAATAATATCAAAACTGGGCCAGTTTTTTTAAAGGTTATCAAAACTAATCTTTAAGAGTTATGGTTGATGGTATTTCATCTACATTGAGTTTTTTTTTGCACATTTTTCAGATCTGGGATTGGGATCCTTTTATCATGTTATCTGAAATTTAAACACTATATGGGAAAAATACCTCTGGAAAAAATATAATTGGTTTTGTATAATTCCTGGAAAAAATGATTCTGAATTTTTAAAAGACATTATCTCCCTTTGTGTCCTAATGACTTTCCTCCAAAGCTGCCTGTAGTTTAGAAATGGAAGATGTTACATCTCATGATTTAAATGGTTTTGGCGTCAGAGCTGTTGTATTTTTCAAAGGACATACCTGAAGTTAAAATAATCATTATATTATTTTATACATAATGCTTTCTGTGATTCAAGATCATGATATGCTGTACTGATATATTAATATATATATATGTATAATCCTCATGTTATAAAAATCATCCTGTAATACAAATGAAAATCATTTTAATGAGTTGATTTCAATATGATTATGTCTATGTCTATAAAACAAAACATTTTTAAAGTGATCATATATTTCTGTCGAAACTGTGAATGTACTAATTTTTCCTTAATCGTTATCTAGAATTAGTATTGTATGCCACTCTAAGGTCTATCTGAGGTGTTAGGTGTTTGACGTACAATCCAACAGTTGTTTAAGTGTTAACCTTTTAGCTTTGCTTTATGTGACCACAGAGCCTTCCTGAGTGTTCTTTGTGTCATGAGGCTTGCTTTACTGCTTCATCATTCATCTTAAGCCAATTTTAAGAGTCTCATGTGAAAACCAAAGCAATCTAGAACCGGCCGCTGAGTGATTGTGTCTATGTAAAGCCATATCAAAGCAAAGACTCTGTCATAGTCATAGCATAAGATTGTGTATTCTCAAAGCTACCACTACCTCTGCTCTTCCCCTTTCCCAGAAAATGCCAAACAAAATTAGCCAACATATTAGAAGTGATTGTTACAATCAATGGGTGATTGTTTAGTTACATTAGAAAACACCTTCTAATTCACCACTTTTCAGATTTACTATAGGCTTTCTGACAAATCATTTTTACATTTCAATATTTTATAAATTCTGGCAGATAAATTTCAGAAAGACTACATGGTAAGATAACAGATTTAGAAAACAACAATAGAACCATAAAGTGCAGATTCTTTCTTAATTGTGAATCGCCTCAAAGTGATTACCCAAAGCCATGATAATATATGTCATTACACTGATAATACCCAACTCAGTGCCTGGCTCAATAAATGTTGATTTCCCTGTCTATCCTTCCACTATTATTTTCATTTTTAAAAAATGAACAGAATTACAATGTGCATGGCTGAAGCAATTTTCTTGAAGACTTTTGCTGCCAAAAGATGTATCTTCATAAATTTACAATCTGACTTCTCTAAAAACTATTTCCCTTATTGCTTTGAGCCATTAAAATATTACGCTATTATTATGGGAAATATCAGCCATTTATCAAAAATAATCTTGATTTTAAAACTATTTCTATATGTTATTCTTTATAAATGTCTACTTTTTTCTTTGTAACCTTGAACCATTACAGAAAATTACTGTTGTCCAATTGGTTCTCTTCCAGTTCTTCATTCTGTAAATCTTTGGTTATTGTACCTTGTGCTTCCTGTTTCCCATAATATATTTATTTCCTTTCATCTATGGGAAAAATATGGACAGATAAGTCCTTGTCATTGCTCTCAGAGATTATGTATGCTAATTGCTATCACACGACTTCGACTTCATTTTCACTGCATGCCAAAAACAATGCTTGCCAAACAAAACCTTAGACCTCCCAGTATATGGTGGTCATTCTATTTCTATTTTGTATCATTGCAAATACTCAGCTCAGTGCCTGGTTCAATAAATGTTTCTTTCCCTTGCCTATCATCAATCTATTTTCATGGGAGGCGGGGGGCAGGAATAGTGTGTGGCAGAATTTTCTTGAAGATGTTTTACTGCTAAAGGATCTATAATCAAGAAATTGTCTCCATACGTTTGGGCCAAAATAGCTTTTTCATATTTGTCCTCATCTCACTATAGACTGAAGGTCAAAATGTCTTTCCTTTACCTGTCCCTGTCCTGTGAGAGGCTGCTAAAATAAGGTGATATGGAACTAGATACAAGGGGAACAAATAAGAAAAATCATTTGAATACTAAGAAAAAACAAACTCTCAAAAACGGAATCCCTTTCAACAAGATGACTTGTTAATACCAGCAACATCCTTTCTGACAAAATTTATCATATCAAGTGTAAGTTGAAATCTTTTAAAAGGCTCTACATCTAGAAGCCATCTAGTGTTCATGTTTATGTTACAAAATTATGTGTGGGTTGCTTTACAACCTCTTCTCTGCCACCCCTTAATTTTCTAGTGCAGTGTCTAATTATAGAATGAGCAAGCCTTTCTCATGTATCAAGGGCTCAAACATGGCTTCAGGCAAAGAATCACTGACTCTGCCTTTAACTCTTATTATTCTTATCCCCGTTCCCCACTCCCACCCCCCCAATCGTGGGGCTTGAACTCCGGGCCTCGGCGCTGTCCGCTGTCCCTCAGCTCTTCAGCTCAAGGCTAGTGCTCTACCATTTGAGCTATAGCACCACTTCCGACTTTTTCTGCTTATGTGGTGCTGAGGAATTGAACTCATGGCCTCATGCATGCAAGGCAAGCGCTCTACCACTGAGCCACCTTCCCAGCCCTCATTTGTATTTTTAAGTTACAAAATTAGAAATATATAGAAGGGAAAGGGGAGGTGGGGAAGGACCAAGGGGAACAACTGAACCTGCTGCCCCGCCCAGGGTGGAGGTGTGCACAGGGCCAAGGGGAAAAGGGAAGGGAAGGGAGAGGCTGCAAGGGGAACTAATGACGGAGATGAACTATATAGGAAGAGGGCAGGGAGGAGGTGTGGCCACAGTGATGACCTCAGAACCTGGGGGACCGCCCACTGCCCCCAGGTACGCCATTAACTGAGTTATATGGGTGCTGGGCAGGGATTGCTAAGGAAGAGGACACGGGTCCACGGAGAGAGAACAAGGGAAGGGGTCATTTTTCCTGGGCGGACCTAACACGGGGATGATGAACAAGCACACAAGAAATTAAAAATCCGATCATAAGAAAGGCAAATGAACACATCAGTTCTCAACTCTTTACCCCATTCTAACAAATAAGAAGATCCCAAGCTTTCCAGTGTCTTCCTCGGTTATTCGGTACCCTCTTCTTCCCTTTGAACTTTTTCTTCCCCGTTGTGCTTTCCTTTTCTTTAAGATCCCAAAACGCATTTCTTCATTCTGAAATAAGGATACTGGATCTAAGTAACAGGCCTTGTCCTCACAGCCATCCTGGTGCCTGGCTGGATGATAGGGCTTTTCACCCAGCTCCAAAAGTCTACAGGTGAGGGAGACCATTCGTTGGAGTGCAGGTGTCAGGTTGTTCAGCTCCAGGAAAGCTGTACGGCAGAGAATGGTCACCTCTGACTATTTCCTTAAATGGCTGATTTGCTAGCCCATGGGTATTTCCCTAAATGGTCTGCTTTGCTTGCCTGAGTATTTCCTTATATGAAAGTTTTTCCAGCCTCTGAGTTTTTCCCTATATGGTTTGCTTTTGTTGGACTTGGGTCTCCACCCCAAATATGTTGTTTTTGTCTTTAAGAGCTACATCCTGGACTGCAAGTCTTTGAAACAGGAGTCCCATATAACAATTTGTGCTATCTATTTTCTTCTGTGGATCTCCCACTGACATACTTCATTTCTCATTTCATTTCTCATCTTCTCATCTCCTTCCAACAAACCCTGAGCTTTCTCTCACACAAGTATGGCCCTCCTGTAGCAGGAAGCTCACTGGGATGAGATCCAGATGTAATTTCAAGACTAACAAAACTATTCTAAGCCCTTTGCTTTGTCTACCTGCCTCACTTTCCTCTCCTCTTTCTTCCTATTCATTCCTCTTTCCCCTTTCTTCCCCTTCTATCTCCTCACTTCTTCTGTCCCTTCCACCTTTCTCTCCCCACGTTAGGGAACTGTTGTAAGCAATGACAGGCCACTCTGGGGTTTTCCTGAGAACATTTGCAGCCACCAATCCAGGATTCCTTTTTTAGAACCTCCTCTTCTTCCCAGTCTCAAAGTCCAGTGAGTTAGTGAACAGTTGATGCCCACTGGCCTGCCTCCACTGGAATTCTCAGTGCAGTTTGCAGTCCAGGTACTGCCTGAGAAAAATGACTCTAGCCTGGACATATTTACTGAGGACCTTGAACCTGGAGACCTCCTCTCTTAGGACCCTCAGGACACATTCCTTGCTGAACTGTGAGTAGAAATCAAGGGGACATGGGTCAGCAGAGGGAAAAGTCTAGAGGCTGAGATTTGGGCGTGTGGACTTGGCTGGGGTCTTCAAGAACGGCATGTAATTCACCCAGAGCATTTAATATCCCCCTTTCACAGCCACTATACTCTCATGCTCCTTTTTGTCCCCAAATGAAATTCGTGAGTCTGCTGTAATGCAAAAAAGAAGTCAAAGGGAAGCAATGCAAAACAAAGTGTTAAACTCAGTATCTGGATGCCCTGGTATCACTTTTCAAAGACATAAAATATGCTCACAAATTTCTACCAGGCCCATGGGAAATAGGATCCTCACACTCCCATTACTTTCACAAACAGACTTAGAGATGTGCAAAGGTTTTCTCCAAGCCAGGCCTAGATCCAGGAACTCCTCCAGGAACTTCTCCATAGAAGGCACAAGACACAAAAGGAGCAAACAGGCCAGGCACACACTGGTAGCTTCCTGAACTATGTCCTAGGTACAGGACATTGATCTTGTTTCCCTAAAACCCCACCTCTACCTGATTGATTTCCTTCCTACAAACAGAAGTTTAATCAGCTGTCCATCTTCAAATCTGTGGGTCATAGTGGAAGTTTACGCACTGCAGGCTTTACACAAGTGTAGAGGCCTCTTTTCCATTCGCCATCGTGGTCGTCTGTCTTCATATTTGGCTTAACTTTCCTTTTTCTCTCTCCTCCATTCCTCTCCTATTTACCATTTCCTCCATTCCTTCCACTGAATGCTACGAAATTCAATGGATGTTTGATTAAGAGATAACATGAAAGAAAAATATACATTAGCAATACATGAAAAAGAACAAATCAAAGAAGGCAACAGAAAATAAAATAGATTGTGGTCCAGGAAATGACTATATTTTAAGTGGCATCACAATCCTTCCTACTGTAATATCTATATCTATATATAATAAAGTATTACTATATATAAACTATTTATCCTAGCCTTTGTTTTGGGGGTAGTAGGGATTGAACTCAGGGCTTTACCATTGCTAAGCAAGTACTCTACACTGGAGCTATGCCTTTTTACATTGGTTACTTCCCAGACAGCATTTTGCTTTATGCCTGGGCTGGTTTGGGGTATGGACCTGTTACTTGTGCTTCCTCATATTGCTGAAGATGATAGGTGCTCACCAATCATTGTGCTTTCTCCATTTCTGGGATAACAGATGCATGCCACAACACAGGGCTGAGATGGAGTATTGGATGCGATTGGTTTTTGCTCAGGCTGGGCCTTGAACTGTAAATTCCCTATCTCCACCTCTCAAGTAGCTAGGATTGCAGGATTGAGCCACTAGGTCTGGCTCAGCTTTGCCTATCTTGATATGTACAACAATCTCAACTATAGCTGTAGATAAAATTATAGATGAAATTTGTTTTTAGTATAAAGGGTGGGAACTATTTTAATGATTCCTTCTTTCTTTTTTTAAAATTTATTGATTGTTATTGTAGAGGTGATGTACAGAGGGCTTACAGGGGTTACTTAAGTGAGATAAAGAGTACATTTCTTTTTGAACAATGCCACCCCTTCCCTCACTCTCTCCCAGGTTTTCCCTTCCATCCCCATCCAGGAGTTGTATGGTTCATTTTCAACATAGTGTCTAATGAGTACCACTACTGCCTTTGTTCACCCTTTTTCCACCATTTCTGTGTCTCCCCTTATCTCCTCAAAGACAGATAAATGAACAAACAAGACAAAATGAAATGAAAACAAAAAGATCAGGAAAGAATTTTTTTTAAATCTCTTGTTTCCATTTCCCGGAGTTCATTTTGATACATATTATTTTATATGGTCAGATGCACACAGTGATTGCAACTATGTGATCCTCTCCTGAGAATATCCTTCCTTCATCTCACCATGTAAATGCCTAGAGACCTATCAAGCTTATCATGCTATGTGTGTTATTTTTTCTTTTACCATCAGTGTGTTTACTTATAGACTTACAGGCACATTCTAGTTACCACAGATGAGTATTTCATAATATATTTTATTTTAAAAGATGAGAAAACTCTTGATAAAAATTCCCTCTCAATTGAAAACTGCTTATAGATGTTAGAAAATCTTTTATCATTATAAAATAATGTCCCTGAGAACTCCCAAAGAGATACAAATGTTGGTTTCTTTCACTTAACCTACCAAATAGCTTTTCCCTTTTTCCCTAGTTAATATTATAATTTGGAGAAAAGAAAACAAAATTTAAGTGATTTCTCTGCTGCGAAACCGAGAATAAAGCAGCTGGGAAATTAAATCCATTTACCGTACTTGACATTTATTATGTGAAGGTGGTGTTCTTCAAATTGAATTTGTTTTAATTTCTTTACTTGTTCATGGGCAATGAAGGAGAAACTGGTGAACTGAATGAAAATCAGTAGGTATCATCTGCATTTAGTCAAACAAGGCAACATCAGATTAGGTACAACAATAAAAAAGAAATACAAAAACACCAACTCAGAAACACCATTAATTCACCATAAATTCAACACCATTAATTCACAACTAGGCTATCCCTTCTCCTACCCCACACCCCATACACACACAAGCACATGTGAATGACACAGTTTCCAAGAAGCCAATCAAAGCTCTACTGACCCTCAACTCACAGCATCCTTAACACATAGGCTAGTTCAAATAAAGAATAAATGCAACTATCTATATATACTTTGATTTCAATTTTTTATGGCAAATAAGGAAAACAAAACATTATCATTTATTCTTATCTATCAATTGTCATTATTATTACTATAATTTTAGGATTTTGTTTATCTAGATAGCTGGTGTAATAAGAAAGAGGTTTTCAGGTATTAAGATATGTGTTTCACTTAGTGATGAAATCTTTCTGTACTACATGTTTGTTTGATATCTGTCTCTGTTCTTTCCTCTCTTCTTCTTTTCTTCCATCTTTCTGTTAAGTAGGATTTTATGCTTATCCATTTGTTGAGTTAATCAATGAATGAATGCCTGGATGAATGAAAGAATCTGCTTCAACTGTTTAAAGTTCAGGCTTTTTATCAAGCTTTCCTGTTGTACTTACTTCCTTCTCTAGCCTACTCTCATAATTCCCAAAGCACTGGAGAAAAATAGAGTTTACAGCCTCCCCAAAGGGTAATTCAATATTCAGGTCGAAAAATAAGACTGATAGAGTAAATGGATTTTAAATTCTCAGAAATGTTGGGGTTTTTTCCTAAGTCTATCTCAAAAGACTAATGTGGAGGGACCCAGTGAAAAGCTTTAGATAAAGTGGAATTCTCAGAAAACTTAAGCTATCACATTTTTTTTGTCATTTCTGTGCATGAAAAGCTCAAAGCTACTTACTTTTTAAAGAACAAATTAATGACATTAGCGATTATTTAGGACAGAAAAGTAAATGGGACCCCTTTGAAAGAAATATATTCAGACCTGTTAGTGTCCAGCTTCATTTAGAAACCCAATTGTTCATTGAGTGTCTCAGGACCATGATTTCATAGCCACACAGAACACTGACATGATCATCCTTGCCTTCAAGCCTTCATGCTGAATAAGAAGTGACACTTCCTCAGCTCTTTCCACCTGTAAATCATCCCAATACTGACTTTAAATCTTTCAAAGCAGAGAGCATTTTTTTCCAGATATTCCTTCATTCCATGTTTCCATGCCCCAGATGGGTAAAAGTCTGTGCTGGCAGGGTGATGGTGGTAATGAATGACAGAAAAGAATGTTGGGCTCATTCTTGTTCTTCAGATACTTAACTTGATGAGCTTAAATAATTAATTTACCACTCTAGGCATATCTATCAAATGACTGTTTTGACATCCCTCCCCAAAGTTTAAAATCTTTCTTAGGTCGAAATATTTAATGATTTTTTTTTCTGACTTAGCTTTCTTCTTTCCCAATGTTCTTATGGATGACAGCCCATTGGGGCTGGGAAAGATGACTTCTGAATCTGTTTGCAGGTATTAATTCAGTATGCTGCCTGACATTTATCTAATGACATTAGCGAATGAATAGTCATCACTGAAAGAATTGTCAACAGCCATCAGTTTCACATCTGTTAAGACGCAGTGGCATCAGCCTGGGACATACACTATGATTCAGGCACTCAGCAGCTCAGAGCCTCGAAGGCACCCTGATGACAAATTGGAAGAGCTCCTGTCACATATTGGGCTGGCAAAAGTTGTGCTTCATTCAGAGGATCACAGTCCACGTGGGTTTGATCAGGATGCAGTAGAGAGGGCTGTAGTAGGAAAAGCCCTCACTTCCCCCAGCATCCTCCATGCTTCTCTGAACTATTTCGGGGGAAACTATCTTTGTTTTCTTTCATGTAAAAAAAACTTCATGATTAAGAAACCTATTTTCAAATTCAAATTTAAAAAAAAAAAAAAAAACAATTTAAGCTGTGATCTAGGGATCACAGTTCAAATCCAGCCTGGGCATATATATACTAGAGACATATCTCTAATTTACCAGGAAAAAAAAAAACTGGAAGCAGAAGTGTAGTTCAAATGGTAGAGCTCCAGCCTTGAGCACAAAAAGCCAAGGAAGAACTCAAGGCCCAGAGTTCAAGCCCTAGTCCTGTTACAGGAGGAAGGAAGGAGGAAGGAAGGAAGGGAAGAATGAAGGGAGGGAGGGAGGGAGGGAGGGAGGGAGGGAGGGAGGGAGGGAGGGAGGGAGGGAGGAAGGGAGGGAAGAAAGGGGGAAGGGGAGAAGGGGAAAGGGGAAAAGAGGAAAGGGGAAAGGGGAAAGAAAAGGGAAAAAAGAAAGGAAAAGAAAAGAAACTAAGAAACAAAATTGCCTAAGGGCCTTGGCTCAGGTAACTATAGGTGACTGTCACCCATGTCACGCTTCACTTTGGCAGGTGCCTCCCGGACTCTCACATTTAAATGCAGTTTTCATACAAAACCTAACATGCCACCATGTGACTTCTCACCCGAAAAATACCAGGTAGGACTCCGGGCTTCAGGGAAACCCCAAAAGTTGGTTCCCCTGAGGCAATCACAATTAGTTGTTTTCTCAAGAAGGACCCACAAAAGGTCCTACTAGACATGAAGCTGTCCCACCCCAGATAATCTGTCCTTTAAGTCATTGGGAACATCTGAAACCTTCCTACACCATTTACTACCTGAGTAGGAATGGTGAGCATGCATGACAGAGACTAGGCGCATAAGATGTACACACGCACTGTATGCATTGCAGGGATTTCACACGTGTGATGACCACATTTACATTTCTATTTACTTACACAATGCATAATCTGATTATCCCGAGTCTTCTACCAAAAGTCATAAAATTAGCTTTGTGCTGTCAGAATAAAATGATTAAATTCACTCTTTTTCTCTCAGACACAGAGAGGGCGGGGGGGGGGGGGAGAGAGAAGAAGAGAAACATGAGAGAAAAGTTTTATGACTGAGACCAGGGGGCTCATGAGAGAGCTCTTTCCCAGAATGCCTAAGGTTCTGGATTCAAATTCCAGCAATATTTTAAAAAATGAGGAGTACCAATTAGTTTATTTTTATTTAAAAAAAGAAACTAGAAATAACACTGGTGGCTCAAAGTGGTAGAGTACTAACCTTGAGTATAAAAGTTCAGGCACAATGCTCTGGCCCTGTGTTCAAACCCCCCAACTGACAAATAAATGAATAAATAAAACTAAAGCAACAAGAATGGCATTCATTTAGACATTTACTTCCAAAGGTTAGTTTTCATTGCTAAGATAAATTAATTCAAACCCCAAATTTTAAGCCTTCTTCCTATCTTCTCTAGAGAGGAGAAGACAAAGGATCACAAATAATGATTTTATTGAAGAAGAAGGACTAAGCCAGGTATAATGGTTCACACTTACAATACAGGCTTCTTGGGAGGTGAAAGCAGGAAGATCAGGAGTTGAAGTCTAACCTGGCCACAATTTGTGCTACTTCAACTCAGAAACAAAACACAAAGTTAATTAGTTAACTTTAAAAATGTAAAAGAAGACTGCAGTTTCTTCCAGCAAAGATATTTAGTAAATAATTCCAACTGTGAGCCCCCACAGGGAACAGGCCTGTGTACAGATTACTAGAGAGACTAGACACTCATATAGCAACCTGTGATTGAGCTTGTAGGGATCATGGAGCTAGGGAAAAGAGATTTTTAATCCTGTCTCTCTGTAGTCCCTGGCCTACAACCATGTCCTGGAGATCAAAAAGCAGCATCTTTCTCCTGTGGCAACGGCATATTTCCAGAAGCCTTTGCTGCTCCATCAAGGCCACATGGAGTGGCTCTTTGACTCAGAGGGAAACAGATACCTGGATTTCTTCTCTGGGATTGTTACTATCAGTGTTGGTCACTGCCACCCGTGAGTATCCTTGAGATTCGAGGGATTGGGGGAGGGGTGTTCACTTCACTAGAAGATATAGAAAATAATCACCTTGGTGACGCAGAACCATGTTTGGGCTCAGTGCCTAGTATGTGTGCAGAGGGACAAGGCTGCTGGCAGTGGGTAACTCTGATCTTCTGTTTATCCAGGACAGTAAATGCAGTGGCCCAAAAGCAGCTTGGCCTCCTGTGGCACACCAGTTCTGTCTTTCTCCATCCTCCAATGTATGAATATGCAGAAAAACTCGCAGCACTTCTTCCAGAGCCTCTTAAGGTATAATGCTCCCAGCCAAAGCTATAGGAGTCTCATGATCCCAAGTGGTCTGCCCAAGGAAGCAGGGAGGGGAGCAGGGAATTTAGTCTATCCTGAGCTATCTGCTAATAAATAGAATAAATAGACTCAAGCAGGGGGAAGAAATTCATGAAATGCTAGTGAAAGAAATTAATATTCACTTTTGTCCATTCTGTGTCTCTGTCTCTCCCTGGTTGCTCTTCTTACCCCATGTTTGCAGAAATTACTTCCTAGGAGCCCCAGAATGCCCAACATGGTCATTTATAACCTAAAAAGATTTTCTTCTCTTTGTTCTTATAGCTCTTCAAAAGTATTTATATATCTTCTCTTACAAATAATGGAGTCATTCCTTATCAGTTGATATAAAATGCAGTTAGGTAATAGTGCATCTGAAATGAAGGAATTTTTAAACTGAATTGAGATGTAAAGATATTGGCCAAGGTTTGCATGTAGGTATTAAATGAGTTAATACATAGGGAAGATCTAGAGTAGAACCTTGTATCTGGTTTCAGTTATTTTTAATTAAATTATCTAGAAACACCATTTCCTCTTTTATCTACAATGGGCAAAACAACTTGGAATCACTATAACTTGCAATCATATTCAGATGATCAGGGAAGAGTAATGCAGTTCCCTTGGTCCTTCCCATTCATTTATCTGGGCTGTGTTGAAATTTTGTTTGTTTGTTCATTTGATTTTTCAGCATTCATACTACACAGCAGTCAGGCAGTGACAACCCCTGGGATTGCAGCACCAGGAGTCCTGCCTGATTCCAAGCCTTCAGAATCAGGTAGAACTGGATAGGTTCAGAAGCCAAGAAACCTTATCCTCAGACACCCTCAATCAGCCAATCTCCCCATGTCAGCACCTGATAGATCAGTAAATACAGCCAATAAAAGTCCAGAACCTTGCACAGCTGTAACAACATCTAAGCCACTCATAATTATATTAGAATATATTCATTGAAGAAAAGAATAGGTTTTGCTGTGATTTTGTCATAGTTGTAAATGTACTTTTGTCTCAACTTACATTGTTTTTTTTTGCTCTCTCCTATTTCCTGCTGGTCCCTTCCTCTTCCCAACTAGTCATCCTTCTTTATTCATGATGCTTTTTTTGTGTGTTAAATCTAGATTCTACATGTGAGAGAAAGCATATTTGTTTTTTTGAGTCTAGGTTATTTTTCTCACCCTGATGAAATCCATTTCTATTCATTTTCCTGAAAATTATTATTTCATTCGTCTTTCAGTCTGGACTTGCTATCCTTGTTTTTCTCTCACTTAGTAGTTGTTCAATAAAGGGCTATAGAATTAATATAGCGGCTAGATTAGGCAACCCAGAAGATTTGACAGAGGCTGAGATGCTGTCTTTAGCCTTTCTAACAGTATGAAGTATGAAGTCACATATCTATCTTCCCCTTAGGTCATTTTTTTGGTGAACAGTGGCTCAGAAGCCAATGATTTGGCCATGATGATGGCCAGAGCACACACAAATAATTCAGACATCATTTCTTTCAGGTAACTATATCTTCTCAAATATTCAATACTTTGTAACATTGATTTGCCCTAATAATACATACTGACATCCCAATATTAAATGTACACCTTTAGATTGTAGCATGACCAAGGAGAGGTGTTTGCTCAGGGACATTTTTCCCATTTTAGATTTTAGAGTATATTTAATCAAGTGAATATGATAGATCAGGTATCCTTAGCCAAACTGGTCTTATAAACCCTAGATGGCTATATGAGCATTAAAACTAAAACTAAGAATTTTGTTCACAGCTTTTCACCTTAGTACATTTAAACAGACTCTTACAAGATTCACCGAAAAGGCAGAAATAGTGATAGTGAAAGTCAATGGTCCCCTTTCAAGCTGTCTTGGCATAATTTCTGTCGAGATTCCAAGATTCTATATGGCCTTTACTTCCTCATATGCAATACTATGCATTTCATATAAAATGCACATGTAGTGATCACAGGCCAATGGTAACACTTGCTACCAAAATATAGCAATTAAACTTTGTGGTTGACATTTTAGTGAAATAAAAAAGCCGGTATATGCATATCTAGGTAAGTTTGGTCTATATTGAGCAGTCCTGGTACTATCCTCTTGTGTTAAATCCTCATTCAAGGGTGATTGGGGGGTGGGGGAATGTTGAAATTTAATAGGATGATTTATATTAAATATGAGTGCTTAAATAAAACATTAAATATGAGTGCTTTAGATATGCCAAGTAAGGTAGTTTATGAAGGCCCATAAAGATATTTCCCTAAAAATATTGAATAGATGGCTTCATCATAGGAACAAATATTTCTCACTCAAGCTGACTACTTTGACAGCTAGCATGCGTTGGCAATGCAATTTCTGATGTGATGCTAAAAGGTGAGTCTAATTATTTTAGCATAATGGAATATGGAAGATCCTAAAGTCAGAATCCTTGGTCAAATGATATCCAAAAAGATTTTTTTTTAAATCCTTGGAAATGGTGCTGTAGATCAAGTGGTAGAGCGCTAGCCTTGAGCAAAAGAGCTCAGAGACAGTGCTCAGACCCTGAGTTCAAGCCCCATGACCAATCAAGAAAAGACAAAAAGAAAATCCTTTTATGTTGGGTGCTGGTGGCTCACAACTGTAATCATAGCTACTCAGGAGACAGATCTGAGAACCATGGTCCAAAGTCAGCCCAGGCAGAAAAGCCCATGAGATTCTTATCTCCAATTAATCACAGAAACAGCCAGAAGAAGTCTGGCTCAAGTTAGCAGAATGCTAGCCTGGAGCAAAAGAAGCTCAGAGGACAGCTCCCAGGTTTAGATTTCAAGCCCTAGGACCAGCCTCTCTCCCCGACCCCAGCTAAAAAAAAAAATCCTTTCACAATTTCAAATCTATGACATCGGTTAAGTATATTCATATGGCATAGGTTTAGAAGGGTTCTACCAAGTCTTCAGAATTGAATATTCATGTGGTTCTATTTCATATTTGGAGCCTTCATAGACTTGTGTTCTATTCAAGTCAGTTGCCAAAGGGAAATGAACTTGATCCTAACCTCCCACTGTCTTCTCTCTTCAGAGGAGCCTACCATGGCTGTAGTCCTTACACACTGGGCTTGACAAACGTAGGACTCTACAAGACAGCCCTCCCCAGTGGCATGAGTTGCCAGTCCGTGAGTTCTATAGTTATTCTCTTGTTTCTCTAAGGATTTCTGAGTATGTGGGATAATTGCTCAGATTTCCCTATATTAGAATTAGAAGCTTGTCACACTTAGAATTAGAAGCTTGTCAGGAACCACAAATCAAGTTGACTAACTTAAACTGAAGCCCTTTGGGGACAAATATTTCTTAGAAAGGCCTTTTGAGTCTGAGCAATAGTTAATGATAGAATTTCACATTTTATTTTGCTTATAAGTCCAGTCAATTACTCTAGCGGCTCTAAGAACGCTGAGTACACAGAATTTCCCTAGACTCATCCCTGCCTTCACCTCCACTCTCCCATGCTGGACCTCTCTTTTGTTCAGCATCAAAATCAGATAGTTATCCTTATTCTTTCAGATGCCCTTGTCCACCAAACCCTTGAGAAAGTTGCTTTGAGGCAAAAATTGAAATCATTTTTCTTTGTAGAGTGAGAGTGCCCATACAAGTGATTTCTAAGAAGAAATAGCTCCTTGAAGCAGATTAGGTTTTTCATCCTTAGTGAGGGAGGAGTGAAGAGGGAATCTCAATATCAAATTAAGAAGCCCTCTTGCCTTGATTGCCACCATATGCTCCCCCAAATTGACTATCTGGTGTTCATGTGTTGCCCAACTTCTTCTTTCGTCATTTGCAGACAATGTGCCCAGATGTTTTCCGTGGCCCCTGGGGCGGAAGTCACTGTCGAGATTCTCCTGTCCAAACAATTAGGAAATGCAGCTGTGCACCAGGTCCAACTGGGTGGGGGGAAGGGAGGGAGTGGAAGGTCAGGAGGGGTGAGGCATTTTGAGAAGGGTTACATTTAGAAAAATGGAGGAAGCAAATACCAACAAGGAAACAAAAAGATCGGGTGACCCCTTGTTGAATCCTACCTGTGCCTACCCTTCCTTTACCATCAGCACGCCCATCTGGGTATGGAGGGAGGGTTTCATAGACACATGCTATCAGATATTAGCCTTCAACCTAGCTATCATGTAGCTAGGTTCTTAAGTAAAGGTGGTCTATTAGTTCTCTTAACAGTAGGTCTGCTACCAATACTCCTTCAACTCTTCAATGAAATTGAAAGAGAAAGTTCACTACTGAACTCATTCTATGAAGCCATAATAACCCTCATCCCAAAACCAGGCAGGGACTCATCAAAGAAAGAGAACTATAGACCCATTTCTTTGATGAACATTGATGCAAAACTTCTCAACAAAATTTTGGCCAATCGACTTCAACAATTCATCCTGCTAGAAACTTTAAAAGAAAACAAAGTGATAAGATTATTTACCAGATCCCAATGGGAGAAAGGAGGAAGGGAAAGGAACTTGAAGAGTTGTCTGTTCAAGGTTTTGGTAGTATTTTACATCCCTGTCTGTTTTTGTTGTGTGTGCTTTGCTTGAATTGCTATTGAACCAAAGCCTGTGCTCTTACTTGGCATTTTCATTCAAGGCTGACACTCTACCACTTGAACCACACCTCCATGCCCTGTTCAAGGTCTTGGTCCAGGTGTAACGGGCACTTCTGGACCCCACTAAGTCCATCAATGGGGTATCAGATTCCCTGTCTTAATGTTCCTATCAAGATAGGAAAGGGTTGTCTTATACCACCCCATATCTTGAGTTTTAAGAAAGAAAATGCACGAAAGAGATTTTACTCTAAGTCTTTAGACAAGCATTAAAATGGCCCAGTGTTCACTTCTGCTTAAAGAAATATTATTTGCTCTTCTGGACAACAGAGTAAGAATCCACAGAAGCACCAATCCCTTGGAAGTTGAGTGTCATAAATTCTCTACCCTATCACTGAGAACAAGTATGTCTCTGGGTACACAATGCTCAGGTCAAGATAGTAAAAGTAGAACACAGCATATTTTCTTCTGTAGTCAGACAAGCTAATATCTTTAAATTGACCATCTGGCCTAATAGCTGTGGCTTTGAAATTGGGGGCTGGGTGCCCAATTTTGGCATTTCCTGAAAACATCTTGTGAGCAGCAATGCCAACCTAGAAATCTTCAAAGAAAACATATCAGCCAGGCAGCAAGAAGAAGCGAATGGAATACTTTTTCCAGTCTCCAAGCTCAAGTCACGAAGTTCTCTAGACTGCTGACATGTCCTGAAAAACTTTTAAAGGCAATCTTAAAAGAAAAACTTCTATTGAAAATCACATTTTATTTATATTCTCCATTCTTCCTCCCATGAAGGATAAGAGGCATAGAAACTTCATCATCTGCTGCTTATTTTGTCCTCAAAGTCTGCCTTAGAGTTGTCATTGCAGTACAGGGCCTTCTGAATAACTGAGCCTAAGTAATTCTAGTGGAAAGGACTGACTGACCCACTGAAAGGTCTTTAATGGAACAGGATGAGTCACCAGATTCTGAGCAAGAACACAAGATGGAAGTAAAAAAAAAAAAAATCAACCTTAAAAGGAAGAAGAATCATAGATGCCTACAAAGTCCTTAGGGATAATTGCGAAATGGAAGTAGGAGAATAAAAGAAAGAGCACTAAAGACAAGATGGCCTGGTAACTACTTGAGGAAGTTTAAAGCTATCATTCAAAGTTTCCACTTTAAAGATGAGGTAACCAGAGTTCATATGAAGGCAGCAAGAGTGCTACGAATTGATCCCAGGTCTTCCGACCAAAAAGCCGGTGCCCCCAAAATCTGCGGCCATCCTCATTCACACTGGTGTACCAGCGAGATGAATCCAAGCTGCAAGTCATCCCTGCTCTGCCAGCCATGAATAAGGAGGTACCTAACATCATGGAATCTAGATTAAACTCCCAGCACTGCCATAGCTCACTCAGGGGCAACTGTGGCTTCTTTTTTCTCCTTTGTGAAAGAGAGATAGCAATCTCTATGCCTCTTCCTTCTCACAGCACTTATGAGAGGAGGGAGCTGAAATTTAACTTTGCATTTGACTTGCTAGGTATGTGTATTGTGGGGGGGAGCAGGGGGGAGTAATCAAGAACTACATCTGCTTGATGCCCCTCACATTCCTTAGTCTATCTGCACAGCCACAGGCACATTTTAATAGACTGAAGCACTCAGAGATGGTTAACTCTTGAATAGACAGTCATAGAAAACACCTTCTTGAATAGGAATCCAATTGCTCAGGAAATAAGAGCAAGAATTCCATGACTACTCTATGTCCCCATCTCTCTGCATCTTCTCTGCCTCCTCCTTCTTTGAAATCTTCTCTTCTTTGGTCCATCTTGAAAATAACCGGAAACTTGCTAAACATATCCTAATCAGTTGTCTTTGTTTTAGCTGAAGTCAAATGTTTCCTTAACTCTTATTACCATCAAGCAATAAGATGGCTATCATACATTTGAACAATACTAGAACACAAAAGTGCATCCCAGCCTCCTCCACTGCTTTTAGGATGATGTAAGTGTTTGTTCTTTGTTACTGTTGAATTGCTGTATTTCCAGATGCATCCCAATATGTCAAGTACTTTCAGTACAGAGAGTTCCAGTTCTCAATTCCTCTGTGAGTCCACAGTATGCACATAGGTATGAACCATGATACAGATATTTTCATTTCAGAATGATGTCACCAAATTTCATCTTAGTAGGAGACAATTCTTAGCTTAATATTGACATTTTATGCATTACTTACTCTATCTGCCATCCCCAGAATTCTCCTCCCTGCAGAGTTTCATTCCAAGTTGTCACTTGCTGATTTCAGGATGAAATTAACCTCTCGTCACCCACTACCCACTGAAGGTTCCAAATAACAATTTGTGTCGTTTTTCTCTATTTGAATGAAAAGTCTTCTTCTGCTTAAAAATTGTTGGTTTCATCTTCATTTTTCACTCTGGCTTAACTCTTTCTGTACCACTGAAGTAAACCAGCCTCTTATAGTCACCCTGTTGTATTATCCAGTAGAGCACCTGCATCCTTTGGTCGTTGTCATGGAGATACTAGATGCAGAAAGTCTCTTCAGAGGCAGCCTGACCCAGAGTTTCAGCAATGAGCCCATAAAGTGTGAAATAGAAATAAAAATAGATGATCCTCTCATCATTGAACGTGTCAGGAGATGTGGGGTACAAATCTTTAAAATCAAGGAAAGGTTCAAATAAAACTTCTCTTTACTATGGTTTCTCAAGTTTAAGTCTTTGATATTGATTTTTGCTCTATTATTTAACTAGTCACAAAGGGCTCATTGAGTCTCAAAAGTACAGTTTTTCTATACATATGTTTGGCCACTTCTTTTTTTGTCATCCAATGCTGTTTTCTCTTCTTTTCCTTACAGATATAGGAAATTTCACTCTCTAAAGTAAAATATGTATGTCTTCTTTCCACCAAAATGCTATGTCATCCAAAGCATATACTTTCCTCATTTTGTCTCCTTTCCATTGCTTCCTTCCTTGTGTCCCCTACTCTAACTTCCAACTACCCAGATAGGTACTAGGAGGTTCTGTCAATTGAGCTTTCTCTAATATCACATGTATTTGGAATCAAGTAGTATTGTTTCCACTCTTTAAAGCAGAGGTAGAATACAAGATGTATCTGTGCTTCATTTTTTGGGGAGGGGGGATCCGGTCGTGGGGCCTGAACTCTGGGCCTGGGCGCTGTCCCTCAGCTCTTCAGCTCAAGGCTAGCACTCTACCACTTGAGCCACAGCGCCACTTCCAGCTTTTTTTCTTTTTTGCTCATGTGGTGCTGAGGAATCGAACCCAGGGCCTCCTGCATGCAAAGCAAGCGCTCTACCACTGAGCCACCTTCCCAGCCCCCTGTGCTTCATTTTTGATGGTGGTTGCTGATGGTTTCTCTTCTGCATCTCTGCTCTCATCCACAGCAGAGTGCATCCATGCTTCCCAGCAAGCAATGGCATGTGTGACTCCTTCTCACACCCAAACTGCTTGCATGTCACAGGTGCTAGGGCCTCACATCCCATCCACATCTCCCCTTGCATTCCTTCTGCTGGTCAAGGATGTGGGCTTATGTCCAGAGATGTTGTGATGCTGTTAAGAACCAAATTACAAGTGTGGATACGATTGCTGAAGGCTTAGTCATGGACACATGTAATTGAACTGGTCAGTCCTTAGGTATTCCAGACAAAAAGGTTTCCTCTCTTTTTTCTTTCCTGTTTCCTTGGTGTTTCTCAACTTCTGGGGTGGCACAGAGATGGAAGTTTCTGTAGCCTGGGCAATCTTTCCTCTCTATGCCTGTCCCCCTTCCCACCCACAGAATTGTACAATAGTCTTCTGTGTGCTGAATGGTATAGCTGAAGATACATCAATCACCATTGGCAGAGGTGTGGGTAAAAGAAGAACCATAAATACATTAAATGATTCATGTAGGAAAGTAAGAATTCTCAGAAACCCATGCAAATAATAATACATTTATTATTATATAATAAATGAATAATAATTGATTGATAAAGTGTGACATTTTAAAGGCTGTATGACATTTAAACTTTATCCAACTAAGCTGAAGCTCATTTTAAACCTTTTTATATAGCCCATTTTTCTCTCATGCTATGCGGAGCATAGGAAAGACTCTTGAATACGTAGGCATAGGAAACATCTTCCTGAATAGGAATCCATTTGCTCAGGAAATAAGAGCAAGAACTGAAAAATAGAATTGCATGCCAAAAGAAACAAGTGCCACAATGAAGTGACAGCCCACAGAATGGTAGAAAAATCTTTGCAAGCTATTCATTGGGTAAAGAACTGTTAACCAGAATATAAAAAGAGCTGAAAAAAATTAAACACCAAAAGAGAAATAACTCAATTACTAAGTGACCAAATGAACAGTTTGGACAGTTTTTTTAAGTACATATGACCAAAAGAGTCCATGAAGAAATGTTCAATATCCTTAGCAACACTATTCACAATAGACACCAACTATGAAGTCAACCTTACATGCCCATCAACCAATGAATAGAAAGCATGACATATATGTGCTGGAGTATACTACTTACAAATGTTATAAATCTGGAAGGGAGATGATGTATCATTCAGTTATATAAAATAATGAAATTTTGTTTGTAGGAAATATCGAAACTTTAGAGCATCATATTCAGCTAAATGAGCCAAATTCACAAAGACAAATATTGCGTGTTTTTCTCTTGTGGAATCTAGACCAAAGAAATAGTTTTTAAAGAGTAGCCAGCTGAAAGAAAAAATGTGAAGAAAATAAGATAATAAAACATTAAGTATGAGAGAGATAAATGATATGCATACATGGAAATGCAACAAATGAAAAACTCCTTTGTAAAAAGTAAATTGAATTCAACAACAAAGAATGGGTAAAGCATAAGCTACCTGTGTTTATACATAAACTAAGCAACAAAACATCAATGGTTGCCATCTGCTTTGCCTTCTTAAAGTTTATATCAAGCTCCAAATCTAAAAATCTGGCTGAGAAAGCTTCCCATCACTATAATTGATCAAACCAACTTCTCTTAAAAATGAAAATTAGCAGAGAATCTCATATTGTGGCTATAGACAGTACCAAGTAGAATGCAAGAGATGGACTAACAAATACTCATAAATCTAGATGCTGGGTAAATAAAAGATAGATTGGTAGACACCAGGAATATTCTATTTGACCAAGTATACTTGTAATTAAACTGAAACTAATAAGACTTTATGATTAAATTTTGGAAGGAAAATGGCAAAGTTATTTGAAGAAAGAAAGATTTCTTTTAATTCAGAAAAACTTATAAGATAAAAGATAAAATAAGTCCTTTGTAAGGATATTTATTAGCAGTTGTGAGTTGTGCAAGGACTGTTTCAATATGCCATTTCCACATGAATATACGATGTTCCTCCACCAAACTCACCCTCTCCATCTCTTTTCCTCATTCCTCCTCCTGTGCTCTTAAAACAATTTCAACAGGTTTCATTGTTCTATTTGCATATGGTATTTCAACCATATTCATCTTCATTTACCCTCTACATTGACACTGCCTCCTCTCCTTGATCGTCTACCCAGAGAGCCTGTTTTACTTTCCTGTGATTCATCTTTTCAGTGTACATTAACTGTACAAAGGGGCTTCCCCATAAGAATTCACATACACATATATTATAAATTAATTAACTTTATGTAGTACTCTTTTTCCCAGTCCCCTTACATTATTGTTCAGTAGCTTTCAGTGAGTTTCCTTATATATCCAGTCATAGATCCTATGCAAATTGGTCCTCTTAAAAAATGAAGCAAATGTTCTCTCCCACTTACGTGAACAATACACTCCAGGAGATATTTTTAAGCTAACATATTCCTACCATTCATAACTTGCTCTAACATGCCAGTCTAAACAATCTAAACAGAGGGAAAAAAATCCAAAGATTATTTTCTACATCCTAAACTCCTCTAGCAACGTATTGAACCAGTAACTTGTAATCGTTCAGACTGGTTTTACCTACACCACATTCCTAACTTTAAATTTTTATGGATATTTTAAATAAAATGTAAACAAATTCCTTTTAAGTTTATTATAAAGATGCTGAACAGAGGGGTTACAGTTATAATAGTAAGGTAATGAGTACATTTCTTGTCGAGCATTGTCACCTCCTTCTTTGTTTTTCTCCAACTATCCCTTCCCTCCCCACCTCCTCCACTTCCCACCCCTCCACCCCCAGAAGTTGTAAAGTTCATTTCCAACATAGTGTCTTTGAGTCTCATTGTTACAATGGGTCATCCTGTGTCCTTATTTCAGCATTTTGTTATTTCCCTTCCCCTCAAATTCCTTTTTTAAAAATGACTTCTTGCAAAACGAAAGTTGGACGGCTACAGCCAGCTTTTGCCCTGAAGCTACATATCAGTGCAACTGTTTTTATGGCTCTGTGAGTGCAGGAAAGAGAGGCCTCAGTGCACAGCCCTTGTCTATGGATTGACTGGAAATAACAACTTCCCACCTACAGGAAGTCTGCAAGGGACTTTTGCTGGGTGGGAGTGGAGGGACCTAGGAAGGCTCCACTGAAACACAGCCTGCACACTGACCATTTTGAGGCCCTGCAGTTTGCACTTTCACTATCTCAAGGTGAGAATTGGAGGAATCTTAGGCTAAAATCGCCTTACATGCCTGGAAGCTGCCCTTGCAAGTACCGCTCTGGAGAAATCTACCATGATGTAAGCCTTAAGGAATTCTCACAAGGAAATTTCCCAAGGAAAATAAACAATCTATAATCAAAAAATGGCACACAAGGAAATAAAAACTCCACAATCAGAAAAGGACCCACAAAGGCCAGGCATGGTAGTATATTCCTGTAATCTCAGGTACTTAGGAGGTACAAATTGGGAAGATTGTGGTGTAAGGCCAGCTGGGGCAAAAAGTTAGTAGGACCCCCATCTCCAAGAGAAAGAAGATAGAAAGGAAGGAAGGAAGGAGGGGGGGAGGGAGGGAGCGAGAGAGAGAGAGAGAGAGAGAGAGAGAAAGAAAGAAAGACAGAAAGAAAGAAAGGAAGAGAAGAAAGGAAGAAAGAAAGAGAAGAAAGGAAGGAAGGAAGGAAGGAAGGAAGGAAGGAAGGAAGGAAATAGTAATTCACATCAGTAATTCTAGAGAGATGGTAGGATCAGAGCCATCCCTGGCCAAAAAAAATGAGACACCCCCCCCCCCATCTGTTAAATAACTAGTGATACTGGATGAAGAGACAGATTGCCTACTTACCAAGCACAAGCACCTGAATTCAAACTTCAGTACGGCCAAAGAAAAATGAAAATGAAAAAGATATAAAGGAAAAAGATCAATGAGAATTTAAAATAATAGAAGTACCAGACAGACTACCAAACAGGTATAGTGAATATATTTAAAGAAAATTAAATAAGCATTTGAAAACTTGTGTAGAAGAAAGAAATCATAAGGAATGACAAAGCAAGTTTTGAAAACAAGAATATCTTCAATGGGTAGCTCTATCAGCAGTTGATCCCATGAAGAAAGAGTTAATGAGTTAAACAAGACATCATCTGAATAAGAACATTTTAAGCAGTACCCAGGGAAGAAAGGCTTTCAAGTGAACCTGTTCTATGTATCAAATCAGTCACGATTTCTACCACTCATTTCTCTCTGGATTCCTTAAACATTTGCTAAATGGGCTACCACACGTCACTTCGCCTGGCCACACACTAGAGAAATGAACAAGGCACAGATAGAGCTTGCCTTCAGCTAAGGGCAGAAGGACCTGTAGCAACTCAGGACCAAGCACCAAGAGCTACAGTGGATACACACTGTCCGGATCTAAGATTTTCCTCTTTAGACTTGAAACTGAACCATAATTGTTCCATGAACATATTTACATAAAGACAGAAATGATGTATTCTTTAAAATTGTGCATCAGCCAGGTAGCAATAAAAAAGCAAATGCAATTATTTTCAAATAGACTAAATCATTCCCAACTACATTTGCATTAGCTCTACCCATTTGAGAGGATGTGTATATTTAGATGGAATTACTAACTATATGAGATTTAATGACCCTTTGGGGCATTTCTTCCCCAAATGGAAATTACTGAGGTGGTTTCTTTATGTATTTATGGCTGTCCCAACGATCCTGTAGAACATTCCCCCTTCCAAAACAAATCAAAATGTACCATATTCTGAGGATCTCTCATTCTTCTGAATGCCATTACACATCTTCAAATGCCGTGGTCTGTGTACTGTTTCCTTATGTTTGTGCATTTGTCTCTGTTATTTTTTTTTGCAGACTTCTGCCAAGCTAAAGAGCTATATATTGATCAGTTCAGAGACACTTTGAACACTTCTGTGGCCAAGTCAATTGCTGGATTTTTTGCAGAGCCAATTCAAGTGGGTATATGAGTCTTAAACAGCTCTAATGTCTCTTCAGTTTCGTTATCTTTTCTAGAGAATTCCATTGCTATTTTCCTCTCAAAATCCAATTGATTGGCCAAGCACTGGTGGCCCTATTCACGAGGCTGAGATCTTATCATCACAGTTCAAAGCCAGCCCAGTCTGTGAGATGCTTATCTCCAATTAACCCACAGGAAAGCAGGAAATAGAGCTCAAGTGATAAGAGCACCAGCCTTGAGTAAAAAAGTAGGGACAGCACCCAAACTCTGAGTTCAAGCCCTAGTGCCAGCATATACAATTGGTCGGGGGGGGGGGGGGGGGGGGGGGGGGGGGGGAGGATGGAAGGAAGGAAGGGAAAGAAAGAGATTAAAATTCTCAGGAAAGAGAACTCTATAACTCACATGGCTTCTAGTTGTCGAACATGTGCAATTTCTTTTTTTTTTTTATTGTGAAAATACTGTACAGAGGGGTTACAATTACATGGGCAAGATAGTGTGTACATTTCTTATCAAGCATTGTAGCCTCCTCCTTTATTTACCCTTCCCATCCCTCCCCGCCCCCCCCCCACTTAATCGCCCCCCCCCCCACCAAAGTTGTAAAGTTTGTTTTCGACATGACAACTAGTATTTCTCATTGTTGCAACAGGTCCACCTGTATCCCTATTTAAACGACTTGTTTTTCCCCTTCCTCTCCACAAATTATAACAACATCAAATACAGTGAAAGCAGGGGTTATACTGTGGGGGAGGGACATACAAAGCAACAAAGAAATAATCTTACAAATGCATTAGAAACAAATGCATGAAAGAAAAAAACATTTAAATACATATCTTAGGGTTCATTTTCTTAACATCACCTTATCTGACCTTTTCTGCTTGACTCATACATATACTAGATATTGCAAATAAGAGAAACCATGGGACCTATGTTTCTTTGGGTTTGGCTTACTTCACTTAATATAATTTTTTCCAAGTCTTTCCATTTCCTAACAAATGGGGCAATGTCATTCTTTCTGATGGAGGCATAGAATTCCATTGTGTATATATACCACATTTTCTTGATCCATTCATCTACTGAGGGGCATCTGGGTTAGTTCCATATCTTAGCTATGGTAAATAATGCTGCAATAAACATAGTTGTGCTGGTAGCTTTAGTGTGGTCTTGTTTGTAAACATTTGGGTAAATGCCCAAAATGGGATTGCTGGGTCATAGGGGAGCTCTATGTGGAGTCTTTTGAGGAACCTCCATACTACTTTCCAAAGTGGTTGAACAAGTTTACACTCCCACCAACAATGAAGTAAGGTTCCCTTCTGTCCACATCCCCTCCAGCATCTGTTGTTATTAGAGTTGTTGATTTTTGTCATTCTAACTGGGGTGAGGTGGTATCTCAATGTTGTTTTGATTTGCATTTCTTTTATGGCTAGGGATGTTGAACATTTCTTCATGTGTCTAATTGGCCATCCTTCTTTCTTCTTCAGAGAAGTTTCTCTTTAAGTCTTTAGCCCACTTATTTATTGGGCAGTTGTTTCTTTGAGGATTTATTGTTAGGGAGTTTAATTTTTTGAGTTCCAAGTATATTTTAGATATGAGACCTTTGTCCATTGTATGGCTCGTGAAGATCTTCTCCCAATCCGTGGGCTTTCTATTGATCTTGCTAGCTGTGTCCTTTGCCATGCAGAAGCTCTGCAACTTCATGCAATCCCATTTGTCCAACCTTTCTTTGATTTGTTGTGTTTCTTGGTCTCTATTAAGAAAATTTTGGCCTGCGCCAAGGAGACCTAGAGTTTCTCCTATTCCATCCTGTAATGTTTTCAGAGTGTCTGCTTTGACTCCAAGGTCTTTGATCCATTTGGAGTTGATTCTGGTGAAGGGTGATATATAAGGATCTAGCTTTAGTTTTCTACAAGTAGTTAACCAATTTTGCCAGCACCATTTACTGAAGAGGCTGTCTTTCTTCCATTCTATTTTCTTAGCTCCCTTATCGAAGATTAGATAGCTACAGGTGTGTAGGTTCATTTCTGGGTTTTCAATTCTATTCCATTGGTCCTGAGGTCTGTTCTTGTGCCAGTACCAAGCTGTTTTGATTACTATGGCTTTATAGTAGAGTTTGAAATTTGGTATTGATATTCCTCCAGCAGTGTTGAGGAGCGTTTTTGCTATTCGGGGTCTTTTATTGTTCCATATGAATTTTTGGATTGCCTCTTCTATTTCCTTGAAGAATGAGATTGGAATTTTGATAGGTATCGCATTGAATTTGTAGATAGCCTTGGGAAGTATTGCCATTTTCAGGAGAACATGTGCAATTTCAGGGGAAGCCTTTCTTTAATCTCAAGATCCCTTTTTCTAAATCCTACATTTTTTCAATTTCAAAAAAAGAACAAATAGGGATTGGGAAGGTGGCTCGGTGGTAGAGTGCTTGCTTGCATGCATGAGGCCCTGGGTTTGATTCCTCAGCACCACATAAGCAGAAAAAGCCGGAAGGGTGTTGTGGCTCAAGTGGTAGAGTGCTCGCCTTGAGCTGAAGAGCTGAAGAACAGCTCCCAGGCCCAGAGTTCAAGCCTCACAACCACCACCACCAACAAAAAGAACAAATATGGAATTCTTTTTCCAGAATGCATAGCATGAGAATAACAGCCCTTTTCTTCATGTACGGCTGAAGCAGCTCTTCAGGCTGTTTAGAAGACGGCCAGAATTACTTCTGGTGATGACAATAATGATGTGTCCTCATTTTTGAAATGCTGTGAAATGGCTTGTGTTGATGCTACAGTACTTCTGGGTTTGGTCTTTTGCAGGGGGTGAATGGCGTCATCCAGTACCCAAAGGGCTTTCTAAAGGATGCCTTTGAGCTGGTGAGAGAGAAGGGAGGTGTGTGTGTTGCAGATGAAGTGAGTATCAAATGCAAGGGGACAATTTAGAGTTGGGGGCACATATCAGACACAGAAGGAAATCTCCTTGAAATCTCCTTTATAGTCCAGAGAGAAAGTAGGAAGGGCATAAGTGTGTGGCCTTAAACTAAGGAAAAGATTAGCCAGTCAGAACAATATAAATGGAAACATCTGAACTGATGGCTGTCAGTGAGTTGGGCCAGGCAGAGATGATGCCACTGCTGTTGCTCAATGTATTTCTTATGATGATCATTATCTTTTTGATGGATGCTTTGCGAATGCTGACTAATCATATAGAAAATTTAATTTCATAGCTAAATGTTCACCTTAGGTTTTGCCAAAACTATGCTAAGCAATCTGGTAGCATCTACCCTTTTGGACCAAACTTGCCTGGAACTGATTGTTTTTGTATAAATAAATAATACGCTAGCTTCTAAATTAGAAAAGTGCTGCCATTACACGTGTTCAGGAAATCGTTCCTATGATAGCAGACTTGAGGCAGAGCTGCTGCAATAAACACACAGTAGCCCAAGGGAACTACTTGGAAGAAAAGCTCTCTTGGGCCATGGGAGCTCTAACCCATGTAGTTAAAAGGGATCTGCCTACCTATAATTATGCTGTTTGAGTACATCATGGAAAGCACCCTTGGTCTGCTGAAAATAGTGGCTGGTCCCTGGGGCCACATAAAGTCCTCCTGACTCACTGGTAGGATCCATTGTGATCCATGCTATTAAGTGGTGAAACCCCCCAAGGATCTGTCTTGCTGGGTTCAATGTTATCATCTTTGCCTGAACAATTTTCCTCAACTAAAAATTCCCTCCAGCTGATGTTGGGCTTCCCCTTCCCCAGAAATATCACGATCATTGGCACTGTATGTGTAGGCAATTCTCTGTTATACCCGGGATACACTGGTGCTTCCGGGGTAGGGCATAAGGCTTTGACCAACCTCCTCCCGCCACACCCATCCTTTCCTTCCCAACCTGTTAATAAACCGAGCCAGGTCTGAATCATTTTGAAATTCATTCTACTGGGGAAGAAGACAAACTTTGACCTTGGGATGGGCACATAGTGAAACTACCACTGTCAGATTAAAAGGCAGGTAGACAGAATTCAAAGGAATTCTGAAATGCAGAATTTTCTGAGAGATGTGATTTCATGACTTTCAAGAATGCACTTGGAAATGCTTTCCTGCAGTGCAATCTTGAGAAGGACAAGCTAATGATTAGCTGAGTGAAGTTGATGTTGACTGCTTTTAAGCAGAGAGCGCTCATCCAGTGAGTGCCCTCCCCCAGGGTAACAGATCCAGCTGCTCCACGCCCTGGGGTGTCCTCAACCTGTCCAGCTACATACCCAGTTCTATAAAACCTATCATGGAAGCATGGAATATCATTCTACACAACTTGGTGCATGGAAGGGAGGAAGGGAGGGAGGGAGAAAAGAGAAAGGGAAGAAAGGAGGGTAAAAATCAAAAAGTCTTGAACATGATCCATTATTTATTTGAACACGTTGGCTCTGTGTCCGTCAGGTGCAGACAGGATTCGGAAGGTTGGGATCTCACTTCTGGGGTTTCCAAAGCCACGGCGTGCTGCCGGACATTGTCACCATGGCGAAAGGGATTGGGAACGGCTTTCCCATGGCGGCCGTGGTGACTACTCCAGGTAGGACCTGGGGGCTGCCTCTGCTTGTGCTTGCTTCTGCACAGGCCTTGGTAGGAAGCATCTGGGCTGGACCCTGTGTGAGTCAGAGGAGATGCGATGCGAGCCCAAGCAAATGCAAACGAGAAACTGCCTATCTGCTGTAGGGAGAAGGGAGGAAGGGCAGCCCGGCTCTTTCTCCTCTGGCTGTAGGAAAGATGAATTCTCCCATCTCCTCAATTAAACACAGTGTAACACACAGGCAAGGGAGAGGAAAACGTGCTATAAAATCAAACTAAAACCCCCAAACTTCCAAAAGTCAAATTCTTCAGAGACTCTTCCATGGTTGCTTTTGTCTCCCCATGGCAATAAGCCGTAGACACCAGGGCCAGAAGCACAGAGTTCTCTGGGGACATTTCACCAGACAGCCAAGAACAAGGAAAACTTGTCCACAACACTCTAGGGAAAGCAAGCTCAGCAGAATTTCACTTCCCGTTTTAGTGGAAGGCTTTCAGGGTGCTTTTTTTCTGTGAACCACTAGCTACTGAAAATCTTTAAACTCTTGTATTTATATGTCTTATTAATAGCAAGCATATTTATAAGCCACTAAATAATTAAGTGCCTTATGACATCTACATATTTATTGAATTAATAAAGTTATAAAGATATGATTGGGAAAAGAGAAGTACAAGGTACTACATATAACTAACTCCAATCCAGAATTATATTTCTATATCCTCATGTGGCATTATTTTCCTGACATTTCTTTCTGAGTCACAAGTGGCCTTTAGAAACAAAAAGATGTATTGCATTAAAAATTCTATACAAAGTCCTATATCATAAGCTTTTTTTTTACAACACATTAATGATTTTGTTACCAAACTTCCCATTGGGTAATTAAGATATTGTTTTCCTTACCCACTGTATTAGATCAGGCTGGGAAAACAAGATACCAGAGTGAATGACTTAAACAGCAGACATTCCTGTTCTCACAGATTAGAAGGCCACAAGGTGAACAGCAAGGTCCCACAGTGCTGATTTCTGGTGGGGCCTCTCTTCTTGGCTTGCTACCTTCTCATTATAAGATCACATGGCCTTCCAATGTGCACAGAAGGAAGAGAGACAAAGGAACGCTGCTATCTCTCCTTAGTATGACACCAACCTTACTGGACTAGGATCCTACCCTCAAGACTCATTTAAAATTAATTACCTCAGGCTGGGAAGGTGGCTCCATGGTAGAGTGCTTGCCTCACATGCATGAAGCCCTGCGTTCGATTCCTCAGCACCACATAAACAGAAAAAGCCGCAAGTGGCGCTGTGGCACAAGTGGTAGAACGCTAGCCTTGAGCTGAAGAGCTGAGGGACACCACCCAGGCCCAGAGTTCAAGTCCCAAATATAGTCACATTACAGGTTAAGACTTCAACTTATAAATTTTTGATGCGACATGATTTCATAGCATCCACTACTAGATGAATAACGAATGAATTCGATATGATGCTATGTACACATAATGATGGTAGGAATGTGTCACCTTTATTTCCCTCTCCTAGAGATTGCCAAATCTTTGGCTAAACGACTGTTTCACTTCAACACCTTTGGAGGGAATCCCATGGCCTGCGCTATTGGATCTGCTGTGCTTGAGGTTTGTCCCAGCATTAACTCCATTTGTGTCTTAAAATTGCCCTTGTTGGGCCACACAGATGATTAGAACTCCATCACCTTGGGTCATTAAAGAAGAAAGTCCATTTGTTCTTCATCAATATACATTTGTTTTCCAGTTGTTACTCTGCATTCCTCTTTTAAAGATCTAGTTTGTCTGCTTGATGCAATATTTGGTAATAAGCTTTAAGGTACTTTCCAGTAACTCACATACAAGAACTCTCAGTGTTCCTCTAGTCAAGTCTTAGCACTGATTTTTTTTTTTTTTTTTTGGCTGGGTACTGTTTTATAGACCGTTAGTAACTGCTATCCCTCTTTTAAGTTTAATGTTGATCCTGAATTTTCTTTATTTTGTAATATTATTATAAATTGAAGGACCAAAGGAAACTAAATTTTGTGTGATACAACTGGTTCATCCTATCGCATCAATTTAACCTGATATTTTTCTGTGGGGAAAAAAGTCTTTTTTAATCTTCTTGATAAAATGCATCATTTGCTTAAGCAAATAAAACACATTTCCAATGCCAGGCACCCGTGGCTCATGTCTGTAATCCTAGCTACTCAGGAGGCTGAGATCTGAGGATGGTGATTCAAAACCAGCCCCGGCAGGAAAGTCCATGAGATTCTTCTCTCCAATAAACCACCAAAAAACTGGAAGTGACTCTGTGGCTCAAGTGGTAGAGCACTAGCCTTGAGCTGAAGAGCTGAGGGACAGTGCCCAAGCCCAGAGTTCAAGCCCCATGAATGACAAAAATAAAAAGCATATTTCCAGAAAAATATGCAGAATGTTAGTAACTTTGTAGGGAGAGAAACTCAACTGGCCAATCAGGAGTCAGCAAGAAATTTATCTACTTAATTTTTCTTTTTGGTCGGTTGTGGGGCCTGAACTCTAGGCCTGGGCACTGTCCCTCAGCTCTTCAGCTCAAGGCTAGTACTCTACCACTTGAGCCACAGCGCCACTTCCAGCTTTTTCTGTTTTTGTGGTGCTAAGGAATCGAACCCAGGGCCTCATACATGCGAGGCAAGCATTCTACCACTGAGCCACCTTCCCAGCCGCCCTCCTTAAATTTTTTTTTCCTAAATGACTTTGTTTATTAAATTAGAACAAAGGTGATTTCCAGAAGACATCTAGAAATTAACACCAGATGTATATTTCCTCCTAATAATCTACAGTACCCCAAAATCAAATTCTTAGCAGATAAATTGGTCCCATTTTCATTTTTAAACCACAAAAGTATTTAACATATAAACTATACTGATTATAATTAGTTACCTAAAAAATATAAAAAGTAGAATCCTGAGGAAAAAGTGAAAAGGATTGAGGGAAAGAATAAAGTATACAACCTCCCACATGAATAAACAGATCAGCCCTTGCATTTGGAGATTAATATTCTGCTTTGACTGCTTATTACAAAGATAACCATGTGCATTGAATCCATCAATATTATTCTTTCCACATTACAAAAACCATTACAGAAATTTGGCACAATTAGCAATCTACTCAGAAGAAGGCTAAATGGAACAATATATTAAACATTGAAACTGCAAACTGCATTAGGAAACTGAACATCTACACCACTGCTCTTTTTAAGAGAACAGCAGGTGCCAGTGGCTCATACCTGTAATCCTAGTTACTCAGGAGGCTGAGATCTGAGATTTGTAGTTCAAAGCCAGCCAGGGCAGAAAAGTCCCTGTGAGACTCTTATCTCTAATCAACCACCTAAAAACTGGAGGTGGCACTGTGTCTCAAAGTTGTGGAGTGCTAGCCTTGAGCAAAAGAGCTCAGAGACAGCAACCCCTAAGTTCAAGCCCCACAATTGATGCAAGGGGGGTGGGGAGGAGAGAAAAGAAAAAAATTTAAATAGAACTAAATAAAGCTGTTCTTGTTAATTAAACATTTATCTTCAAATATGACTAAATCACAAAATGAAACTATGTGTGTAGAAATGTGTCATTTATTTGATTTTGGAGACATTGCCAACTCTTTTTGTGTGTTTGTTTAAGTGTTAGGTCACTTCAATCAAGGTAGAAAGTAAAGAAGGTTAATAGGTCTTAAAAACGTAATTATAATCTACTATGTATGAATGCATTAGATTTCATTTGTCTTGAATCCTCAGTGTAAGTGGAACTTTCATAAAGATCCTTTTACATCTGCAGGTTCCCTGGCTTAGGGACACATAGAGATCCAAGGATTGAAGTTTGTGGCCAACCTAGGCATAAAAATTCACAAACTTGGGGCTGAGAAGGTGGCTTAGTGGTAGAGCGCTTGCCTTGCATGCATGAGGCCCTGGGTTCGATTCCTCAGCACCACATAAGCAGGAAAAAAAAAGCTGAAAGCGGTGCTATGGCTCAAGTGGTAGAGCACTAGCCTTGAGCTGAAGAGCTGAGGGACAGCGCCCAGGCCCAGAGTTCAGGCCCCACGACCGGACCAAAAAAAAAAAAAAAATTCACAAACCTCCATCAGAACCAGTAATGAGGTGCGATGGCACACTGCTGTCAACCCAACTATGAGAGAAAGCAGAATGACTGGATACAGTGGCATGTGCCTGTCATATTTGCAAGAAAGGGGTGCATAAATAGGAGGATCACAGTCCAGAATAGCCTGGTCATAAAGTGAGATCTATCTTGAAAATAACCAATACATAAACACATTGGTGGTGAGGTAGGTCACCTGCCTGACAAGCACAAGGCCCTGAGTTCAAACCCAAAACTACAAAGGAAGGAAAGAAGGGAGGGAGGGAAAGAGAGAGAAAAGGGAGGAAAAACCTACACCTGGGGTACTTTGGGCTGTAACAGGCTCTTTGGCTCTAAGGCTGCTGAATGAAGGTCACCTATCTACAGGAGGGATAGCCCTTGTAAAATTTCTTCCCCTGAATATTTGTCTTCTTCACCCCTTTTATCACAGTTCTCAGCAAAACCGAATATTGAGACATTCCTTGTATTCTTTCCTAAATTCTTACTGACTCTGATGTGAGTTCTAGGGTAAGATATGCCCTCTCCCAAGACTGTCCTTATTCTTCCAGAGAACATCGTGTAATTATGGTATGCCCACACGAGGTTTTGCTGTTTGTCTGGTTACTTTACTGTGAAGAAGGTCATGGGCATTTATTTTTCTGTGCCTCTCAATCAGTCTTAGAACTTTTGTATGTAAGGTCACACGGGCCTTTATTCTCTACAGGTGATCAAAGAAGAAAATCTGCAAGAAAACAGTCAAGAAGTTGGCACCTACATGTTACTGAAGTTGGCTGAGCTGAGGGATGAGTTTGACATCATGGGAGATGTCCGAGGAAAAGGTCTCATGATCGGAATAGAGATGGTGCAAGACAAGGTAGGTCCTGGAGAGCTGCTCTCCCGCCTGCCGAGGCCACAAGGCGTTAAAAGTAGGGAGTATCCACTGAAAGCACGCTTTGCATCCTGGGAAAGGAAGTGCTCAGCACTGCCCTGGAGGGGCTCACTAGCGAATGTTGAGCATAAACATAATGCTAACAGGTTGTGGAGAATTCAAGAGGAGTGTGAGAGCATTTGGAAAGGGAGACTGCTAGTATTCTTGCTAGCTAAAGCAAAGAGCACAAGCAATGACCCAACACTTGGAAATGGAGGAAAGGGAGGAAATTACTTTGGAATGAGGAGGTGGCCCAAGAGTGAAGGAATTGATGAAGGGTCAGGAGAAATCTAAGGTGAAAGTTTGGGGTGGGTGTGTTAGAGATAAGCTGGGTTCTGTATTTGCTTGCTTATGAATATACTTCACTCAGAAGGGACCAAGGAGGAATGTACTCCTCTGAGACCTGAAAGTAATGACAACATTTGAATGTTGAATTACCCCTTCCAAGATCACTGTTCCCATCATCACCCTTCTCCCCGCATCTGGCCTCAGCACCACAATAGTAGCTGTTATTTACTCCTCCTGGCGATTCCCTCCTTGCCCTGCCTCTCAGATCCTTCTTAGCTTATTTGTTTCTGTTACTGTTGGCTCTAGAACCCATGCCAGGAGAAACTGTGCCTTGAAACAAAGATGAGTCTTCTAAGGAAAAATAGAAGAGAAATCCTGACATAGGATGGAGTTTCCCAGACCAACCTGGTGATCTTAACTCTTGTCCATTGGGCTGCAGCTTTCCCTTTGGGATGTCTTATGATCTGGTCCTTACCTGCCATCCTACTTATAGATGTATTGATGCTTAGTTCTTTTACTATTCAGGCCAGACCATGGATATCAGACTCTTGTATTAATATCACACAGCAGACCCAGTACAAAGCTGCAATATTTAAATAAGCTTTGAAAGTTATGGGAAGACAAAAGAAATGTAAGTCCTAATGAGACTTGTTAGCTCATGAGCCAGCTGTGGCCAATTCAAGGTTATCATTCTTCTCCCAGATCCAATGAGCTTCCTCAAAGGTATCTATAATTGCCCAAGTCTAGGCTTAAAAGAAGAAAATGGGTGAGGAGGATTAGGGCTATTTCAAAACACAAATTCTTCCTTCACCAAGTTATATCAGAGAAACTTTCTCAGAGTAAAAGATCAGAGCACTCCCAAATGACCACTGGTCCAGAACTAGATAAACCATAATCCATCTCCATTACCATGACATACAGAGCTATTTGACATAAAACAGGATTCAGATTATATGGTGGAGAAGGTAAGCTGTATCAGATAAGCATGGACGCCACCCAGATTTAAATCCCAGGTCATCAGTCCCTGGTTTTCCATGGTGTCTCCTCCACGTCATTCTGTATCCAAATGCTGCTCCAGTGTTTCCTCTGCCATGGAACCTGCCGGCTCCTCCTGGTCTCTGCCTGAGGACATCCTAGTCTGCCCCAAGGCCCACACACATCCTATGTACAACTTATCTTTGCTTCTCCCGGTGTCAGGGCCCCCACCCCTTGGAGGATTCCTCAAGCATTGATGGTCCAAGGAGCTCTTTGGAAATAATCCCCTCCACTATCTCAGTTCATGCCACAGTAACCCAATTCCATAGACTGAGACATTCATAAACAACAGAAGTCAACAGTCACCAGTCTAGAAACTAAAAATTCCTAGATAAGGTGCCTAATCAGAATCTGGGGAGGGTCCATGTCCTAAGGGCACAGAGAGCTATCCTCCTGCTGTTACCAAACAGGACAGAAATGGTAACGGGATCTCTCTAAGCCTCATTTAAGAAGACATTCCCCTTAAGGGTAGAGTAAACCACATAGGACTATCTATTTCCCAAGTAACTTGCATGATTGAAATCTAATCATAAGCAAGCAAGCAAACAAACAAACAACAAAAGTCAAAGCACTCTTAACTTACTCATCCCAGATTTTCACCTTAGCTTTCCCCTTGCCCTTCTTTCAGATCCAACCACTTCCCAAGGCCCAACTGCTCACATCATCACACTGATGATTAGATTTCAACACCTGCACTTGGAGGATGGGTGGGGATGTTCAAGTCTATGGTATTATCCATATGCCTATGATACTATCCATCATGTGTTTATTGAAAAGACATTATTATTCCAAGTAAGCTTAGCAGCCAGGAAACATAATTGGCCAGTGTTTATGTTGGTGGACTGACTACAAGCCTCTGGCAAACCTCAGATGATGTTCATGGAGTTAGAGCAGCCCAGAACTTTCCTATAGTCCTGTCTAGAATAATCTAACATGGGCACTCTCATCCAATATGGCTAAGGATGCAAATTGGTACAGTCTTTTAGACAGTGATGTGTCTAGATGTATAAAAATTTGAATGTCTATACATTTGGGCTTTAAAATTCCACTTCTAAAAATGCATCCTAAATAAATACTCACAAATATGTGCAATAGCTACAAAGAAGGATATTTGGAGCAGCTTTTAACTGTAAAAATATTAGAAATACTAATCTTAATACTCAATATTAAGAAAACAAAAAACTACTGAGAAACAACGAAATAGTAATTAATCTTTAATAAAACTAGGTCCAAAATGCTGATTTGGAAACATTTATTTAAAATTATTAAAAGAAAATTGTAGAACATTATTAAGCATGTCTTACCCTAAAAATGTACATATACATACATTTTCATTCACAGTGTGAAAGAACATGGTTCACACTCAATTATCAATAGGAGTTATTCTTTGGCAGAGGATGAAGAAAAGAAAGTTTTTATTTGTTTTTTATATACTTCTATATTACTTGTTTTATTTAATAATCATTAATGACTTTTATAAGTACTTAAACACAAATGCACATTGAAAGAGTGGTCTCCATGAAGGTATGTAATGCACTTAGCAAGAAGTTTAATTATCAACATGGCTACCTCTTTAGCAAGCAGTTGGGACATGGGTATGAACACAAGTTCCTGAGCACCTTCATGTAGTTCTGACTACAAGTCCCTTTGAAACTCATGGCGGGCCCTTCCTTTCACTGAGGAATACAGACAAGATGTCCAGTGGATCACAACCGTGGATGCAGAAAGTGGAATCAAATGGGCCAGAGACCAGGGGGAATGATAACCCAGACCAATGGTGGGGTGAGGCCAAGAAAACTCCTCTGGTCCACATTCATAATACGAGAGGCCCCCAGCAGCCCACATTTCTCTCAGGAAGCCTTTCCAGGTTAACCAGGCCCCTCCAGCCTCTGATCTCTAGAATCATATTGAACTTATTTTCAGTCCTAAGAATTTTATTCTAATTTTTTTAGTCTTCTGTCTCCAATAGATGAGAATCTCTGGGCAAGCAGGGATACATGATAGAATTTAGAGACAAGGAGAAGATCCTAGTGTTTTCCCAAACCCAGGTCCTCTCTTAGCCAGTACTGAAGGTTGGAGTGTTACTTTCTGTATTGTAAAGCTTGAAGACAGTCAAAAACTGTGAGCATCTCTTGAACGACCAGTCACATCTTGTGTACTCCGACACCAACACCTTCCAAGGAATCGGGGATTTGGGAGAAAAGTGGATCTGGGCTTGGTGGATAAAGGGAAAAGGCCCAGGGAAGAGTGACTAGAAAGCCCTGAATAGACCAATTAGTCAGGTCCCATTGGAGGAAGCTCTTTGCTACCTGCAGGGAATGACCAGCAAACAAGCATCATGCCTTGATTATCTAAAACCAGAGAGCCACGCCTAGTGCTGATGCTAGTCTGGAGAGGAAAGAGGAAAGACCAGGACAATTTCAGCCCCGACACCTAAGAAGCATTTCTAAAATGCAGATCTGTAACCCTGTCTCAAGTCTAATTCAGCCTCATGTAAGGCCCACATATTTGCAGAGTGAAAGGCTTCCAGCTAATGTAGGTACAATCCGACTTGAAATGACTGTGTGAAGAGGAGGTATTTGTGCTCTCAGACTGAGAAAGCAAAGAGTGCATAGAAAGAACAACAAACACTACCTCGATGTCACCAAAGGATGACTGGCATGCCTGACCACCCACATAGGTGGCCAACACCAGATGCCACGTATCTGACATAGCCTCTTGCTCACCTTTCCTAACCCTGGACAATGAAGTCTTGGGAGAGAAAGCAAGCAGAGAAGATGAGAAAAGTTGGGCCTTACCCCAGCTCCCTGGCAGAGCTGCAGTCCAGACAATGCCCTTGTGCAACTGCTAAGCCACTTCCTGGGCTTTGAAGTGAGCTCTTTCCATGGGCAGAACACAGTGAGAGATTAAGGGGGATTTCAACATAGAACAGACTCCAAACTCAGCTATTCAGGAACCAAATTCCCTGAGTAGTCATTAGGAGAACCAAGATTCTCTGGCTTTCTGCACAGAACTTCATTATGTCTTTGGAAATTGGGGATGTAATGCAATAAAAACAAATTTTTTTCATAGCACCCTTTTAAATCTAGTAAGGCAGTTAACCACTTTATTTAATTACAGGGACATTGGTTCCTTGAGTTTTGTTTTGTTTTGTTTCTACTTGAGAAATAATGCTTCTAACCATTCAAACACCAAATTAGAAACTTTTTTAAAAAAAATCTATTTACAGATGAGCCGGCAGCCTCTTCCTGGTGATGAAGTTAGTCAAATACATGAGGACTGCAAAGATATGGGGCTTCTTTTGGGCAGAGGTGGCATATATTCTCAGGTAAGAGAGAGGCTGGCTGTCATGTGCATGTCTCCTTGGTGGGCCAATGCTGGTGGCTTTTCTTTCTCATCATGTTAGGGGACCTAGCCACCACTTCTTCCAGAGATAATGCTTCAGTGTAATCAAAGAAAATGATAGCCACAAGGGGGTGCTGTGGTAAATGGTTTGATTATAACTACTCTGTAGAGAAAAGATAACAAGCTGTCCAGCCAAACCAGATGATATAAGTATGAGTGATAATAGAATCATAACACTCATGAAATACCGTAACTTGTCTCATGTGTGGAATAATTCTGAGACCTGTTAGAGCCAGAATGGCCTTTCCTGTCCCATCCCTGAACTCTTTGTGCATTGCTCAGTTTTAATATTTACCTGGGACAGCCCAGGCAGGCCTAGCTAACCCTTTCAGGAGAGGTGGACCACCATCCCAGGAATGGTCTTAGTGCAGGAAGGAAGGAAGGAAGGGGAAAAAAAAGAAAGAAAATTAAGGGTAGAACCAGGCAGTGGTGGCTCACACCTATAATCCTACCTACTCAGAAGGCTGAGATCTGAGGATTGCAGTTCGAAGCCAGCCCAAGCAGCAAAGTCTTATCTCCAATTAACCAACAAAAAATGGAGCTGTGGCCCAAGTGCTAGCCTTGAGCAAAAAACTCAGGGACAGCACTTAGACCCTAAGCTGGGTCCCAGGACTATCACAAAATAAATAAATAAATATTTTAAAACAGGCAAGCGTAACTTCTGCTACTCAATCCTCTCCTCTTGCTCACTTTTTAACATATAAAAACATAGGATACATGGTGCTTGATTGCCAGGTTTTTGGCTGATGGCATACCCTTCTGCAGAAGTATATTTTGCCCTGCTGAGACAATTCTTTATTTTCGCGCTTATCATTGTGACCCCAGTGGTTCTTGAGAGTGCATTTATAACATAGTGTGCCACTTGACAAGGCTTCACACGACACAAGCGTCCAGACTCCAGGCTGGCTCTGCCCACCAGCAGCCCCTGTCCAACAAAAACAATCAGACACCGGTAACAACAATACAAGATTGAGCAGGATTTGTGCACCAAAAGGAAAGCAGAGGAAGTGCAATCCATACACAAAGGGAAGGATCAATTAAATCTGAATGAAATGAGCACTCTGCTAGATAAATGGGCAAAGCCAGGCAGACAAATTCACAAAAGGGCATATACTCTAATAAACCAAATATATGGGAAAGTCTTCAGCCTTACTAGTAACCAGAAAAATGCTAACAAAAATTATAGAGTATCTTTTCGTGACTATTAAAATAGTAAGAAATACTATGATACAGGATGATTATACCAAGCCATGGGTTACAATGTACAGTTTCAATACCTAAATATGTTGAGTAAGGTCTAAACCCAGGGAGGCTAACTATCTCATCTATTATCTTCTTGGGGAGAGAATATTAAAATTCTTTCTTCAAGCTCTTTTGAAATACATAGTACATTATTGCTATCTATAGTCACCGTTGAAAACACCAGAACTTCTTACTTCTAACTGTAACTTAATACTTTTACTGAACTTGGGGTGTGGTTTCAAGGATGGAGGCCAAATCCTGCGGATAATTTTGGGAGTAAAACACACAGAAAAGGAGTATACAAAAGGGCCTAAGATAACAGTGGAGATGGTAGAAGGACCGAGATGAACAGATGACTAGAAGAAAAAGAGCAGGTGACTCATGCCCATAATCCTAGCTACTCAGGAGTCAGAGATCTGAAGATTGTGATTCAAAGCCAGCCCAAGCAGAAAAGTCTGTGAGACTCTTATCTCCAATTAACTAGAAGAAAGCAGCAGCAGAGGTGAGTCTCAAGTGGTAGAATGCTAGCCATGAACACAAAAGCCAAGAGAGTAAAAATAAATAAGTAAACAAATGCCCTGAGTTCAAGTGCCAGTACTGTCACACACACATACACACACACACACACACACACACACACACACACACACAAACACAGGGATAGATTGTACAAGGATTTGTATGGGAACTGGCAGATGAGCTTGCAAAAAGAGAGGGAAGAATTCAGCCCAATCAGAGAAACCTAAGGAATGTAGCAAAAAACGAAGTTTGGGGTTCTTAAGGTTGGCAGGATTCCTCAGAACCATATTTGCTCTTCTGATGGTTGGTTGTTCTATTTTCCTCTGTCTCCTCAGAGTTTCCGCATTGTGCCCCCAATGTGTGTCACTAAGAGAGAAGTGGATTTTGCAGTGGAAGTATTTCGTTGTGCCTTAATCCAACACATGGAGAGAAGAGCCAAGAGGGAAAAAATATAAATATGAAACCCCAAGCCACAAGAACTTCTCACTTACAAGCAAGACTGAATTGGAGGAATTTCAAAACCACTGGTACAAAGGGAAACCTTAAAGCTCTTTTAAGTCATTGTAAGACATGGTTTGACTGGTTCTGGGCCTGATTTGTTAAGAGATCTTTGTGATCTCAAAAACTCCATCCTTCTGGAAAACTGTCTCCATCCTGATCTCCCAACAGCAGTCCTAACTCATCCATATTAGCCTACCATAATGTGATTCCCTTTGAATTAAGTGGTTTCTGCATGAATATGTAGTATTTGGCCCACAAGCCTTAAAGAAAATCTTTTGGTGGAGGCACTTTTGGGGAAAGTTTTCTTCCCCCTCCACTCTTCAGCTCCAGAAAAGACAGCGTGTCCTTTCCCTGGAAACATCCCATGACATGATGAGATTCTTGGGACCTATGAGCCATCATGGTGGGACCATGAGAATACAGCCTACTTGCTGAGGTTGGGAAGTGGAATGTTGAGTGGTCGGGAATGCCAATGAACTACTCTCACCGTCGTGGAGCCGCTCTACCTCTCAGCCTCCTGAATTGTGACACAATAAATTCACTGTATTGCAGAAACCTTTCTAAGTTCTCCATGCAGCAGTCCACAGCATCCTGAGAAATGAAGTAGTAAATGCCTTAAGAAGATAATTGCTTCCCATCTTTAACTCTCTTAAATGCATCCTGAGAAATGAAGTAGTAAATGCCTTAAGAAGATAATTGCTTCCCACCTTTAACTCTCTTAAATGCCTTTGAGAGCCTTCTGTTTTTCTTTTTCTGTTCCCACTGCAGCCATCCTACCCTGTTCTAAATCCTCATTTCTTCTATTACAGAAGACCCCATGCAATGCACAGAATTCCCCAAAACACATGGTTTCTCCATAGGAATATATCACTTGTCTTAGAAATCAAGATTTTTTTTATTAATTTGAGGTTTTAATAACAAGCTTGGTATAATTACAATAAATGAGAAAATACTATTTGTCATGAGAAAAAAAACATAAAACGAAGCAAATACAAGAAGCAATAGAATCCATCACTGGAGAAACAGGATTTGCAAATCTTCTTGCCTGAGGCCTGTTCTCTATTTGTTCAAAAAGGAGACAAGAGAATATTTGAGAAGTGTGAAAAATATACTTGCGAGTGAGTCCTTCCCTGAAACAGAAAACAAAGAGGTCCTAGGAAACTACAAAGGAAAGAACTTTCTCAACATGTGATTGGTTATTTAAAGCTGTATCCTGGTTTGTAGCCACATCCTAATTGTCTGCCCCTCTGAGGTGTCTCTTCTAACACATCCTACATCTCAGATCTGTTCTCGTCAGGCATTGGAGTAGAGATAAAATTCCCTCCCCCTCCCCCTCTCTGATAAGGGCAAAGCCCCATAGCAAGGAGCTAAGTGCCTTCTTTATCCAAGCACAACAAGCACTCCAGAAGTGCTGGGTGCCATGGCAAGGTCACTGAATTAGGAACAAATGACTTGAATCTTATATCCAGCCCTTCCACTTAATTTGCTAGAAATGACTTGGAGCAAAGCCTTTGACTCCTTGCTCTCCCTACCTTCTGGAACTGGCTTAGATAGAAATTCAGTGAACCAGTGAATATAAAAATTCTTTTTAGCTGGGCACCAGTGACTCATACCTGTAATCCTAGCTACTCAGGAGGCTGATATCTGAGGATTATGGTTCAAAGCCAGCCCGGGCAGGAAAGACTGTGAGACTCTTGTCTCCAATAGACCACTAGAAAACCGGAAGTGGCGCTATGGCTCAAGTGGTAGAGTGCTTGCCTTAAGCTGAAGAGTTCAGGGGCAGCGCCTAGGCTCAGAGTTCAAGCCCCACAACTGACCAAAAAAAGAGAAAAAGACAAGAAAAGAAAAGAAAAAAATTCCTTCCCTTCAAACTATTCTTCTGTACTTTCCTTCACAAAGGCTTTCCCCATAATACTTTTTGCTCCATGTCGACTTCCTTGTCTCCCATCCAAGCCAGTGTCTCATTCCTGACACTCATTCCTTAGAAACTATCCAAGCAGATGGTGGCCAAAAGAAGTTCGTTTGGAGGTTTTGTTTCTAATGGCTCTTTCTTTGGCTTCAGCAGTGTGGCCCTTCCACCTCACATAGCTCTTCATCTCTTTCCTGTAAACTCCTGAATTACAAGATCCTGGCCTAGGTCATCTCTTCTTTCATGCTATATTCTCTCCTTAAAAGCAACTTGGTCTGCTTCTGAAATTTCTTCTGCCTCACCTATGCAGGTGACTTCCAAATGCTTGTCTTCAGTTTCAAACATTTTTTTCCTGAGCTCCATCCCCCAAACTGTAATTCACTGGACATTTTTATTTGGATGTCACAAGAACATTTCAACTCAACAGACTCAAGACAAAGCCTACTAAATCTCTCTCTTCCATTGGATCCCTTCTTTATTGATGGAACTCTTTCTTTAAACTCAGGCTCATAATTCGGGTCATTTTTCCCCTCTAAAGTATCCTTTTGTTCTTCATTTGGCTAAATCTTGGAAACACTAACTCCAACATTAACTTTTCTAGAATAGTCCATTTATACTCAAACTGCTTATATTTGTCCTGAACTATTTGAACTACTCCTATATGATATCACTCCAATCCTGTATTACACTAATGCAAAAATCACTCATTTTAATGATCAAAAATGACTGTATCTCCTGCCTCTTGGAATTCTGGAGTGCTCCTCATGGCTTATGGAATAACCAAACCTCAAATATCATAGCATTCCAGAATCTTCACAATTTGACCCCACATTTTAGGCAGTTTGCTTTATTTCTACCATTCTCTCTCTGCCATGCACTTTGAGTACTTTGCTTTGCTGTGAGTCTTTGCTTCTATGGGTTCATTGGATGTTCTTTCTCTCTCATTGATCGGTCAAAGTTCCTGGGGGAGGAAGGGGGCGGGCGGGAACAGATCCTCCTGCCTGGACCTGGAGGAATTTAGTCTGAGGAATTTAGTCATTGAGACAAATTCATGCAGCCTATTACTATGAAATCTTATAAATACCTATATCTGTATCCTGGTAGTCTCTCACTTCCAGAGTATATCTTATTATCAAAGTCTTTGTTTCTGTCACTCTAGCAAAATACTCAAGTCTACATAATTTACAAAGAATGGAGGTTAATTTAGGCTCCTAGCCCCAAACCAGGCAGCTGCATCTGGTAAAGTCTACTTTCTCGTGGTGGAAAGTGAAGAGCAAGGGGGTATGTGCAGAAGAAATTGAACACAAGTGTAGGCTTGCTTTATCACCATAGGCTCTTGAGGTACTATATCTAGTGAAATGTCACACAAAGGAAAAGGCACCAATCCATTTGTGAGGTCTCTGCTCCAAACCAAACCCTGTGTTAGGCCCCATCTCCCATTGTTACATTGGGAACCAAGCTTCACCTGAGTTTTGAGGGATTCACAGGGTGGTTTGGGTTTCGGTTTTGTTTTCCTTCCATACTAAGGATTGAACCCAGGGTCTTGTACAGGCTAAGTAAACATCTACCACTTGAGTCACACCCCTAGCCCTCACCCAAATTGTAGTGGGGATAAAACATATTCAAACCATAACACAATGCCAATAATGGAATTTGAAATGGGTTTCATATTTGGACTATGAAGAGCACATGATTCTATCCATACTCCTGTTGATCAAGACCAACCACAATTCTTGAAGAACAGAGGGTCCTAGAGACGAGCAAGCCTTGAGGCAGGGGAAGGGAAGGGTGGAACTTGAGACCTCAGAGCATGGATGGCTTTTAAAAAAATGAACTGATCATTTCTTTCACTGATTTATAGACACGAGGATTCTCCTTTCCATGTGGAGTCGTGGGCAGGAGTTTAACACCATCATTTCTTTCCCTTCCATTTTCTGCTCTGCCCACAAGAGATGGGATATAAGCCAGCTTACATAAGGCAAGGAGCCCACATTCTTGCCAACCCTTCTTATTTCCTATCTTGTTAAAACAACCTAAAGTGAAGATAATGAACACTTAGCTCAAGTAAACTTTGTTTTTCCACCCAAGGAACATATTGACAGTTAATCATGTGATCAGAATATAACATTAAAATGTTAGCAGCTGTTTAAACCACAGAAAATGTCAGTTCACTCAGGAGTGAATAGTATTTTCAAAATTGCATTAAGCTTTGATATAGCATGAATAACAATAATTGTAAAAGAACACTCAGAAGCAGACAATATACTGACAAAGGACACTCTTATTTGTTTTATAAAAACCTAATCATGTATAACTGTGTTGCTTTGTAACTTTACAGTACAGTTGTCTCAGTAGCCGTGGGGAATAGGTTTCAGGACCCTCTGAAGATACCAAAATCTGACACTGCTTAAGTCCCTTATATAAATTGCCTAGTATTTACATAACCTCTTGACTCCAAATCATGTCTAGATTTGCAATACTAATACATTGTAAGTGTTAGTATTGTTAAGGGGATAATACTCAGAAAAAAAATCTTCATAAATAGTTTTGATCTACAGTTGGTTTAACCTGTGGATCAGGAACCAAGGAGGACAGAGGGCCAACCGAAATGCAAGTGAACCCTGAAACATTGCACTAAACTATCGGAGGATTTAATTCCTTTTCCACCTTTAAATCCCACTTTAAATCCTACTGTCCTCCCAGGAGCAACAGGAGAATAACAGAAAAGATCACAATAATTGTCTCTTCATCCTCAATGTGGGAACAGCAGAGCAAAGCATGATGTTTATAATTCATAAGCAGAGTTGTAAGGCTGTTGGATCCTGCATTGGAAGTTCGCTCTCAATTAAAGCAAAGGCTCTGTCTCAACTGAGACACAAGCAGCAAACATGGCACAGGCTTGCCCCATTACAATGGTGATAGAATCCTAACAGACAAAAGAAAAAGGGCCACTAAATTTAGCTGAGTGGCATCATCAAAACAAAAGCTTTATTATTTCAATTCCTTTGAAAGAGAGATAAAGTAGATCATCCTAGATTAGCTTGGTGGCAAATGAAGAGGGTTTGGTTGATCTGAAGGTATGGGGTGAGTGTGCCAGGATAAAGCTATGATGAAGATGTCAGAACACAGTGCAATCAAGTCTGTGAGAGAGAGAGAAAGCAGGTGGAGGGTATTGCAGATAATACCTCAAACACAATTTAATTAGGTGAAATGACATGACACAGAAGAAGGAACCTGCACAAACTCTGTATGTGATTTGCTCTGGAAACTGTTCTCAGAACTGAAGCTTTCTCATATCCATAAAGAAGATAGTATAACCCATGAAATCCCAGCAAGAATTGAACTAGGAAAATGCATGAGTAGTACATATTATTGACTCTCTCCATAGGCTTCCATGTCTCTTTTTGTTTTTTTGTTTTGTTTTAATCCTACTACTTCTTTTGCAGTGCTGAAGATTGAACTAGGTCCTAAGCATGCTTGCTAGGTAAGCCTTCTAACACTGAGCTACTATAATTTCAACCCAGATTTCTGCCTTTTGATAGAACTTTCTTAGATGGCCCTTGGCTTTCTCATGGCTGCTTACTTTTGTGTACACATCTTTTCTCTCTCAATGGACTCTCCAGTATTGACAGAGAACCTTTATCTTATCCTTATGTTTTTATTGTCTAACACAGTGCTCCACGCAGGAGGGCAAAAGCTAACTACACAAGATTACAAGGCAGAAATTAGCCTAGCTGAAATAAAGGATGGATTTGATTTTGGGGGGGGAGCGGATCCGGTCGTGGATGCTAAACTCTGGGCCTGGGCGCTCTCCCTCAGCTCTTCAGCTCAAGGCTAGCGCTCTACCACTTGAGCCACAGCGCCACTTCCAGCTTTTTTTTTCTGCTTATGTGGTGCTGAGGAATCGAACCCAGGGCCTCATGCATGCGAGGCAAGTGCTCTACCACTGAGCCACCTTCCTAGCCCTGGATTTTATTTTATTTTATTTTATTTTATTTTTGGGGGGTCCGGTCGTGGGGCCTGAACTCTGGGCCTGGGCGCTGTCCCTCAGCTCTTCAGCTCAAAACTAGCACTCTACCACTTCAGCCACAGCGCCACTTCTGGCTTTTTTCTTTTTGCTTATGTGGTGCTGAGGAATCAAACCCAGGGCCTCAGGCATGCAAGGCAAGCGCTCTACCACTGAGCCATCTTCCCAGCCACTGGATTTTATTTTTTATTTTTTTTTATTTTTTTGTTGGTTGTGGGGCTTGAACTCTGGGCCTGGGCGCTGTCCCTCAGCTCTTCAGCTCAAGGCGAGCGCTCTACCACTTGAGCTACAGCGCCATTTCTGGTTTTCTGGTGGATTATTGGAGATAGGAGTCTCACGGTCTCTCCTGCCCGGGCTGGCTTTGAACCGCGATCCTCAGATCTCAGCCTCCTGAGTAGCTAGGATTACAGGCGTGAGCCACCAGCGCCCGGCTTGGATTTTATTTTTTAAAGTCTCTTTTGTTTGTGTTTATGTGTTCATTATACATTAATATACAATATATATTATATATATGACATATATATATATAAGTTGATAATAGAGGTGAATTTGTTTCAAGTATACTGTTTATATGTATGAAGATATTACAATAAAACTCCTTCAAAGTAAAAATGACTGCTAAGTCAACAACAAAGCAAATAAATACAAGGGTACACATGTAGCAGTTAATCACTGGGAGTTTTAGGACAATAAAATAAACATCCTGGCATGTAATGCATGGGAAAACAAGCCTGAAAAGCAGATATGTGAATGGGAGTTACTTCATTTGGATACACAATTAAAAGCATCAGTCATCATCATTTACATCATATTGTTTACTGATAGGAAGGAGAATTGGAAATCAGAAATACTTATACTGATATTAAAATACCACAACTCTCTTGCCTTTCGTATTCTTCAGTGGAGTTATTTTCAATGTTAATAGTCATCTTAGAATAAAGACTCTGTGTTTGAAGCCCAAAAGAAGATTATATATAATACATATACACATATACATACATATTTATATAGCCAAAATATGTAGATGTAAGTTACTTATATGTTTAGCATTTTAAGTAACTATGAAATGTTATTTTAGAAAGACAAGAAAGTCAGTCTTAGATGATGCATGATGCATCCCTAAAAACTGTAGGATGAATTTAGAAGCCACCAGAAGTCTCATTCATTCTTCAGTGGGGTACTATACTCTCCTCAGATCTACAATTTATCCCTGCCTTCACTTTCAGCAAATGACTTTAGATTTAAATTATTGTATAAACAATGCATTGTCACCTACTTAATACCCTCTACTGTCTTCTTCCTTTCTGCCCTTGCTTTCTTGCCCACCCAGGCCCCAGTGCCTTTCCTAGTATTTCTCTCCATGGGCATACTGGTTTCCTAGCTCCCTCAAGTGCACAACCATCTAGCAGCCAGTTGTGGTCTCATTCCAGACTTTACCAGCTAATGACTCCACCTTCCTTCACTTTAATGTTCAAGTTATTTTATGAAACTTTGGCCCTCTCCAGGATTTCTCCATGATCTTGCTGTACAAATTACTCTTCTCTGCTGATTTTCAACTTCTATATTCTTTTGGTGTCTTCCTCTCAGCCTATTAACATATCTGTCATTTGTCCCTCTCACTAAAAGAAAGTGTTATTCACACATATTCTCTTCCCCAAAGTGATGCACGGGAGAAGAGCTCAGGCTCTGAGAAGTCACTTCCTGCAAGGTGAATTCTCTTAGTACTAAGCACTCTGGCTTTGTAAACCTAGCTTTACAAAAATGACTACTCTTTTTTTATATTAATAAGTTTTTTTTATTCTGGAAATACCATACAGAGGGGTTACAATTACATGAGCAAGGTAATGAGTACATTTCTTATCAAGCATTGTAACTATATAAAGAAAAGTCTCAGTCTTCATTTTACTTGTCTTCTTTGTGACTACTGGTCATACTCTTCTAGAAAATCTCTTCGCTTTCTATGGCTTCCATTCCTTTTCTGTCCCTCAAGTTTTCCCATTCCCATGTATTTATATTAATCAAAATCATTATTATCATAATTCATTTCTCAATGCTCGTATACATGGATTTTTACCTTAACCTCTTCTTTTCCTCTTTTATACTCTGTCGGGATAGTTTCAGCCATTATCCTGGGCAGCTTTCCCATCCAGATGCTGAAGATTCCAATCACATTTCAAGGACAACTTCCTCTCAAGCTTCTAACATCACATAGTCAACAACCAACTGCTTAAGTATTTTCCATAGAGTTCTGTTAGTTTTCTCTGCCTTACCCTGAAGGGCACACACAGTCCTTGATGCAGGAGATTTCATCGGACCCACTGCCTTTCTGCCATACATGGGCAGTATCAGCCATAGCCACCCACACTCCATGAAGCCAGCCTCAACCAAACTTCCTATTCTCCCTCCCCTTTCCAGCTATCCATGTGGGCTGCCCTACGGCTGGTCACAGATTTTTTGCTTCCACTAACTATCCTAGATCTAGATGTCATGGCCGACTGAGACTTTGACTGCTTCCCCTTGGCACATTTTCGATTCTCTTTGTCCCATTCATTGCTGTGTCTTCCTTGACATACTGCTCCACCTGACAGTCATCAGCCATGCGAGAGCTAAGCACTCCATAGCCCTGTTACCTAACTTTTCCTCTGTGCCAGAGAAAAGTTCCAATTTGCAAGCACTGTTGATTGCTACATGAAGCAAATTTTTTAAAAGCAAAGAGGTAGGAGGTGAGTGGAAATTATGCCAGGAAGAAAATGTTTTTAGTGTGTTTTCTTTTCTCTGGCAATGGTAGTGAGGAGTGGTAATGGAGAACTCCAGTTGGAATGTTTTGAACAGCCTTGCCTTGTGGTCATGGTCTCCAGCTAGTTCCATTCAGTACCTCCTGGTGCTGGCCCTAGAGGTGGACCATGAGAACCTGCTGAAGGAGGGGCCTGAGCTTGGTTTCTCAGATGTCCTGCACACGTTCTACCAACCTGGGAAGAAGGGCTGTCTTTATTCTTGGCAATGGATCTAGAATCAACTCCTAAATCCTGGGAGATATCTTCAACCAACTCTGTCCTTCCTTCTTAACAATAGCTTCTTTCCTCCCCAGGAGCACTGCCTTCCTCTATCTCTCCTGCTTTTCTCACACTGGGACCTTCACACACAGAACCTCCTCCTTCCTGCCTCCTCTAGGCAGTAGGTTGTGGTAGTACTGTAGAACACATCTTCCTGCAATTCTTGTAGTGCAGCAACAAACAAAAAAGCATAATGTTTAGTTTCTGTATTGAAGATTTTGCTACTCTGGAAAATACCTTTCCAAAATATATGTTATCTAGGTGTAACCTTTTAAAAGAATGTACTTTAAGAATAAAGTTGGAAGACTCCTCCTGGTTTGAAAAACTTACTAGCTGCAGTATCCAATGGTATGATACAGGAAGAAGGGCAGCTACATAGATGGATAAAAAGAATAGAAAGAGGGCTGGGAAGGTGGCTCAGTGGTAGAGTGCTTGCCTTGCATGCCTGAGGCCCTAGGTTCGATTCCTCAGCACCACATAAACAAAAAGAAAAAAGCTGGAAGTGGCGCTGTGGCTCAAGTGGTAGAGCGCTACACTTGAGCTGAAGAGCTGAGGGACAGCACCCAGGCCCAGAGTTCAGGCCCCACAACCGGACCCCCCCACACACAAAAAAAAAAGAATAGACAGAAATACTCAAATATCTAATTTTTTAAGAGAACCAAGACCATTCAATAAAGAAAGTCATTTAAGTATTTGTAGCAAAACTGGATTCCTATGGGCAAAGCCATGAGATGGAAAAACATTTCATGGATACTAAGTTTCGGTTTGGGATGATGAAAACGGTCTGAAATCAAGCCAGTGCTGGTGACTGTATAGCTTCATGAATGTGCTTAGTACCACTGAACCACGTGCTTAAATTGACAAGAATGGCCAATTTGCAAGAATTTTTCATTTTAAAGGAATATGTTCGTGTATGGAGAACATGTCTCCCACTGAAAACAAAGGTAATGTTTAGTATAGAGATTCATTCCATAAGTGAATAGAATGACAGAGAGTTCTCGTTTTTTTTTTTTTTTTTTTGGTCGGTCGTGGGGCTTGAACTTTGGGTCTGGGCACTGTCCCTGCGCTCTTCAGCTCAAGGCGAGCGCTCTACCACTTGAGCCACAGCACCACTTCCTTCTCATTGCTTTTAAGCAAGCAGCTTCTACTTCACATGAAGATGAGAAACTTTTCACTCACAGAGAACTTGTGAACACAGAGAACTCATCTCTTCCCTTCGGGTGTAGGGTTCTCAAGTATATGTTTTGTCTTAGAACAAAGAAAGATATCAAGAAACTGACAACTAAATGCAAATACCAGCGAAGATGTCTGGTTCTTAGTCACTGTTCACTAAGTACCTCACCAAAGCAGGGTAGGGATCTTGTCCCTAGACCAGAATCTGTCAGTGTAAAAGGAGCAGGTTGAACTAGGTAGATAAAGGAAGATCTGTGTCCACTCTAGCATTTCATGCTGCAGCTTTAAAGCAGAATCAAGCACAAGAAGAAGATAGTCTTCCCTGGTGACAGCTGAGACGCATGAGTTCTTGGAGGGTCTGGAGCGCAGTGACTACAGGGTGTTGTAGTCTTGCTCAACACGAAGGTCCAAGAGTCTATAAACATGCCATGGAACTTTTGATCTAGGGAATTTGAAAGTGAGTCTCGCCATGGTGTGAAAAGGAAGAGGCCCTTTCCTTTAAGGCAGAGATCTCCACCTTGGGTATCCCTTGAATGCTCTGTGGCACCTGGTGTAGGATGGGCACAGGGAAGCCTTAACTAACATACACAGTCTGATCACGGGTTTCTGTTCTTCACTGGTCCTTAGGACCAGTGGCCTTCTTCCCAGTCATGAGGGTCAATCCTTTGCCACCAGCATATTCTCATATCTCCCCTGTAAGGAAAGGGCTGCTAGGGTAGAGTGGAAAGTTTCTGGAAAGGATTCTCCACCTCCCTTCATACCCAGCTCCTGTTTTAAAAAAGAAGAGAGGAATGACTCAAGTTATTGTGATATAATAAGAAATATATATTTGGTCTCCATCCTCAGTTCTTGGCACTGAGCTTAAACCCTTCCTAAGTGATAAGGCTGCTCAGCAGCTTGTTGTATACTGGCATTTGCTCTTTCACGCCAGTTCCTAATACCACTGTTCCTTGGAATTTCTTGGGCAATAGGAGCATCTTTCGTTATGATGAGATAAGGCTTCACTGGCTCCTGGGTAACTTCAGGATGGAAGCCAGTCACTAAAGCCACAAGCCATGGGGAGGCCACTCACTGAAATGACCAAGCCATGGAGTCTAGTCACCAAAATGACCAAGACATGATGAGGAGCTTGCCATGTAGCGCCCTAGCCTGTGGGAAGGCAAGACACACTTGACACTGTGGCCTCTGTAAAGTTTCTTATGTGGTAGAGTTTGAAGAGTTTTCAGGCTGGAGAAGGCAGCCTTCTGCTGGGAAAATGGCCCACTCAAGCTCCACAGGGCCAGAAACTCTAATGGCTTTTATAAAGCCATTAGAGCAAATCATCGAACCTAAAGAGGGAAAACTCTCCTTCTGCAGCCATGTCTTAGAATCAGAGACAGAGAGTTAAAGATGACAGTTGTCTAAATAAACTGTGTTAAACCAACCTCTGTTCTCCTAGTCAGTTTTCCACAATTAAGTGACCTAGTCAAAACCCCTTTATCATATCATATGAATTTTCACTCTGTTCAACCTAGCATAAGAGCTTTCAGCCCTAGTTGTTTCTCCTTATTTTTATTTTTGGCATAACAGGAATTGGAACTTGCTAGGCAGATGCTCTACCACCTGAACCATGCTCCTAGCTATTTTGTCTCAGTTACTCTTCAAACAGGGTGTCACACTTTTGCCCAGGCCAGCCTAGACCACAATCCTCCAATTTACACTTCCCAGTTAATTGGGATTACAGGCATGTTCCATAATATCCAATTTATTTGTTGAGATGGAATCTCACTTTTGCCTGGTCTGGCCTCAAACTTTGATCCTCTCAAATCTTCACCACCAAAATAGTTCTGATTACAGGCACAAGCTACCACACCTGACCCTTAATTATTTCACTGGACCTTTGTTTTTCTCATGAGGACTCTCAGTCACATGTGAAAACTATAGTTATGTGTTTCTCCTATTTGTCAGTCTTGTGTCTGCTTAATCCTTAGGCCGAGCCAGAGGCTCTAATCAATTAGAAGGGAAATGAAAAATATAAAGTGTCCTTCAAAAATGCTCAGGTATTGAAGACTAGGACCCCAACTGGTATACTATTTGGAGGTGATTGATCATCAGGGCAATAACTCATCAATTCATCCACTGATGGGTTATTCGCTGAATGAGCTATCAGGAAGCAGGGCCTTGCTGGAGGGAGGAGGACATGGGGAACTATGCCTTAGGAAGATGCTCAAACACTTCCTTCCTCAGTTCTCTGCTTCCCAGATTCCATGAGGTAAACAGCCTCATGGCTGCCATATACTACTGCTACCATGATATTCTGCCTGCCTTGGGGCCAAAGCAAAGGAGCCAAAAGACCATGGACAGAAAGCCCTAAAACCATGAACCCAAAGAAATCCTTCCTCCTGGATTTGCTCAGGCATTTTGTTGCAGTGATACAAAGTGAGTGGCACAGATTAGCTGGTTCTCCGCCTAGGGTCTCACCACCTGAGCTCCTATCTGCAGTCTACAGACAAGGACCAGCTCCTGAGTCCATTCAGGTGCTGGCCAAATCACTGCTTGTGGCTGTAGGACACATAGCCTTTCTCCTTGTTGTCGCATTCCGTGACACGAGGCCTCCTCCATCTTTAGAGGCTTTAGTCCTTCTTATTCATCAGAATCTCTCCAATTTTAGCCAAAAGTCATAGAAAATTCAAGGCTTTTAAAGCGGCTTGTGTGATTAAATTAGGCCCTGCCAGATACTCTTAAGGCCAGCTATGACTTGTAGTATAACAATTCAATAAGTGAACCATTAATCATCTTCATGGGTTTTGAGGATGATGGCACGGAATTAGGGGGAGGAATTTTTACAATTTTTCCTTCAACAAGAATAACATGCTAAAAATAGGTGCAATTGGTATGAAGTTCTAAAAGCATGAAAGAAAGTCCCTCCCCTTACCTCTTTTCTCCTTGGTCTGATTCACGTACTGGATAAACCACTTCTAGTAGTCCTTCAACAACCATGTAACACATATATTGCATTTTCATTAACGTTGCCTCTTGGAGATCATTCTATGCCATCATTTATTAACCATTGATGAATATGAACAGTTTATAACATTTTTTTTTTTACAAAACAAGGCAACTAAAATCCTTCTACACAAATGTGCATATATCTGTAGGGAACATTTCTAGAATTATCGTTTTAGATTCAAAGGCATACTTATTTACAATTTTGATAGGGTTGTCTATTTTTAGATCTCAGCAGAGAGCTTTCAAGCTTTCTTGAATTTTGCAATTGAGTAGGTCAAGAAAGAAAATGACATCTTTTTGCAGGTGTAATGAGTGAGCTTGAGTGTCTTTTATACAGGAAGTAATGTGAGGTGTGTGTCTATGACATCTTGTTGCTAAGGCCCAGGCTCTTCTGATTCCTGTCTGTTGCAATTGGTCTTAGTAACCAAAGCTAATTTCTATTATTCAAAGTAAAAAACATGTCACTATGACAAATGATGATTGCAAAACTAGGCCCCTTTCAAGGAGCCTGATACATAGAATTCTTTTTCCCACCTGAGTTCTAAACCAATTAAGAGAAAATGCATTAAAGCAGATAGACATTAAAAGGTGGGGTCTATTACTTCTGGGTAAATGGCGTAGTAATTATTTCTTAATACATAACCTCAGAGTGAAACAGAGACCATCTAACCAATAATAGCAGCAATGTACAGCCATGGACTCCCCCTGGCCCATGCGTGTTCCTTGCCAGCTTCCATCTGCAGGAATAGAGTTTCTGCTACTGCCCTCTGAGGTTCCAGATTGAACTAGAGGCTCAGCAGACAGGCTAACCCAGAGAAGCAAAAGAGTCAGGGTGCTGAGTGACTCAAGCATAGATTTTCTCTCAAGCCTTCTAATCTAATAGCCATACACTTACCTCTAGAGGAACATGAACCCAGGGGTAGATAGAGACTGGAGAGATTCCCTAATCAATGAGCTGCTTCTTGAAATTTAATAGCAGGACTGGAAGAATGAATTATTCCACAATTTTTTTTCTGCCAGTCCTGGAGCTTGAACTCAGGATCTGGAAGCTGTCCCTGAGCTGCTTTTGCTCAAGGCTAGTGCTCTACCACTTGAGCCACAGCTCTCTTAGTGGAGATAAGAGTCTTGTGGACTTTTCTGCCTCAGCTTGCTTTGAACCTTGATCCTCAGTTCTCAGTCTCCAGAGTAGCTAGGATTACAGGTGTGAGCCATGTTCCACAGTTCCTATGGCTATCATGTTGCTTTGATTCTGTCTCCTGTAAGGTCTTTAAAAACTAGAAGAAAATTGGTAACTTTTCTTAAAAATTATTTGGGTGCTTCCTGAATGCCCAAAACTGTGCGATTTCCCTTGAGAAAGGCTATTTCAAAACTAATGAATGAAAGTACAGTATTAGCCAAATAGATGGAGATTACTACACAAGTCCCAGACCCAGGGTGTGGGTTTCCAGAGGCTTAACCATTCACCTTCTCATTGTGTATCCATCAAGTTGGATCGGTCCCATGTTGCTAAGGAGCCATGCATGCTAAATAGATGGCTTTGTGTTGTACAAACATCACTAGGCCTTGGCTCTGCTTAACTCAAGAGCCTGTTGCAATTGCAAGAGGCACTGCCAGAGGACTTTGGCAGTTAAAATACCCCACAAAACCACAAAACAGATTGTTGATGCCCAATAACCTTCTATAGAGACTAACATAGGGAGTTGCCAAAGCCCTCTAATCAACTTGGTGCTTTATTTGAATGGGCTCTGAATTCAGTTTGGCATTCAGCTCAAGAAATCTCTCTTCCCTCCTTCCCTCCCTCCCTCCCTCCCTCTCTGTCATAATGGGGTTTGAACTTAGGGCCTCATGCTTGCTAGGCAGGTGCCTTACCAAGAAGTCATGTCTCCAGCCCTTCTTACATACTGGCTATTTTTAGGTAGGATCTTGCTTCCTGCCTGAGTGCATACCTGGACTGAAATCTTCCTACTTTGCACTTTCTGCCATGCTGGGATTGGGCACTTCTAGGTGCACTCCAGGGCTCTGGAACAGGCCATTGGAAATGCTATTAAAATTTTTTCTTAATAGTCTCACACTTAATATTATTTTTTCCAAGTCTTTCCAAATGGGGCAGTGTCATCTAATGGAGGCATAGAATTCATATATACACACACACACACACACACACACACACACACACACACATATCACATTTTCTTGATCCATTCATCTACTGAGGGGCATCTGGGTTGGTTCTGTATCTTAGCTATGGTGAATAACATAGTTATCACATAGCTTTAGTATGGCCTTGTTTGTGATCATTTGGGTAAATCCCTAAAAGTGGGATTGCTGGGTCATAGGGGAGCTCTATGTGGAGTCTTTTGGGGAACCTCAGAAAAAATTATATTAAGTGAAGTAAGCCAGACTCAAAGAAACATAGGTCCCATGGTTTCCCTTATCTGCAATAACTAGTATATGTCTAGGACAAGCAGAACAGGTCAAAAGCTATATACATATAACCATATAACCTGATGCTAAGCGAAATGAACCCCAAGATAGACACAAGAGATTTTATCTTTCTTGTTCTTTTTAACATACTTATAATGTACTGTGTGATTTTTTTGTTGTTGTTCTTTGTGTGTTCTTCCCCCATGTTATAACCCCTTTTGTCACTGTATTTGATTTTGGTGTCCTGCATCTTGTATATACATTTTCCTAATTTGGGGAGGGGAAGGGAAATAACAAAATGCTGAAATACGGATACAGGATGACCCTTTGTAACAATGAGATGTACAAGACCCTATGTTGAAAAAGAACTTTACAACTTTGCATGGGTAGGGGGCCAGGGGGCGGGAGGGGGGAGGAGTTGGGGAGGAAAGGGATGGTAGGGGAAAAACAAAGGAAGGGGTAACAATGCTAGAGAGGAAATGTACTCATTACCTTGCTCATGTAACTATAAACCCTCTGTACAGTATCTTTAAAAATATATTTAATAAGGCTGGGAAGGTGGCTCAGTGGTAGAGCGCTTGCCTTGCATGCTCAAGGCCCTGGGTTTGATTCCTCAGCACCACATAAGCAAAAAGAAAAAAGCCGGAACTGGCGTTGTGGCTCAAGTGGTAGAGCACTAGCCTTGAGCTAAAGAGCTGAGGGACAGCGCCCAGGCCCAGAGTTCAGGCCCCATGACCAGACCCAATATATATATATATATATATATATATATATATATATATAGGTATATATAAAATAAAAAATTTTAAAATAAAGATTAAAAAATCAGTCTCACATGAGTTTGAGACCAAATTTGAGAACTGCTGTTCTAATGCACAGCTGTTACTCTCATCAATTCCATGGCAGGTTCTTTTGCTTTTCAATGGATTCTGGATAGAATCAATTGCTGATTTTTGGTTGGTTGTAGGGCTTGAACTCTGGGCCTGGGCACTGTCCCTAAGCTCTTCAGCTCAAGGCTAGTTCTCTACCACTTGAGCCACAGCACCACTTCCGGTTTTCTGGTGGTTAATTGGAGGTCTCATTTTCTGCTTGGGCTAGCTTTGAACCACAATCCTCAGATCCTAGCCTCTCAAGTAGCTAGGATTACAGGCATGAGCCACTGGCGCCTAGCCCTTGTGCAATTCTAAGTTCTGTTCTCCTCTTCACCACCCTGCATTTTCTCCTGTCTTTTCACTTATGGTGTCTTGGTCCTATGGAAATCTAGAGTGTGATACAGTCCCATTTCCCATCAGTGTTGTGCTTTCATGTCTTATTTTAAAGAAATTCTCATTTGCAAAAATATGGAGACAATTGTACAGGTATTTCTCATGTTAAGGTCTTGCTTCTTTTGCGTAGCTCCTTACGCATGCTAGTTCATTTGGAAGAGTGTAGCTCTTTCACCCTCACTTCACACATCCTGTAGTCCACAGCCTGCTTCTGAGTTCTGTATTCTTAAGGATCTAGCAATCTCCCTGGCTATGCTGACACCAGTCACACATTGCTCCATTGTCAGGTCAGGAGGTTAGGTCCAGGGACCTAGGCAACCTATGTTAGATAGAGAATGGATTCTTTCCAGTGCCTCGGCTCTGCTGAAGCCTGGACATTAGCTCACTGAGACCCACTTTAGGATGTCTGGTCTCCTTTATTACAAGGTAAATTCATGCTGTTTGAAGTCATGAAGTAATTTGCTAAAATACGAAACTATCCCCCCTTCTACTGGTGGTGAGGTCCAGCTCAGCAAAGTTAAGGAAGCAGCAGAGAGGGATTCAATCCCAGGTTCCACTTGCAAAGCACACGTTTTGTTTTCCCAAAGTGCACAGTCACCAGTTCAATGTAGAACAATTTGCTGGATTACAGGAAAACACAGCCTAACAGCAAGTGTTAAATATTCTTAGTTCAGAAATGTAACTATTCCTGAGGATACCAGAGTCAGTGTCATTTTTGAAACCAAGGTGTGTCTATGTCACAAGTAGAAGCAGGAGCACAGTTTTACACTGGTTTCTGTCACACTCTGCTCCATCTGTCTGTCCCTTTTGATTGCTCTTGGAGGAGCTGACTGGGGTATAGAGACTCAAGATGGCCCCAACTGCCTCTTCATGAGGCTGTGTTAAGAAATCTCAGACTCAATATTGCCAGTATGGCTCTCTAGCACAAAGGAAAAAAAGCAGGGGAGTGCTACTTGGGTAAGGGTAGGAACAGTACATGGAAGGATCTTTCCTCTGATGCAGGTCTAATCTCCTAAAGGTACCGAACACTGGAAGGCAAAGAAACATCATCTCCAGCTGCACAATTTCTCTTGGATGACTTGAAGGCAGAATGCGTATATTCCCAGTGCAAGGATCTGTAGATAGATCTGACTACAGATAAGATTTCTTCATAAAATGTCTTGCAGTGATCTGCCATCTGCAATTCAAGTGAAGAGAGGCTGACACATGCAGTATTTGTTGCGTTTTAAAAAATAACATTAAGTAACAGAGAAAGTACAACCTCTGCTGCAGTCCCAAATCCCCAGCCATCCACCCAGAATGGACACTTCCAACACCTCCGGCAGGGAAGTACCTCAGGAAATGAGATGACTCCCTTTAGCAGACTGCAAAAGCAAGGCAGACCATGCTCTAAAAAGGTGCTTCCAAAATTGGAACTGTATCAAATGCCTAAAAGGTTTCTTTGCAGCCTGTCAAATGCTGGACAGAACATTCAGCCAGCCTGTCCTCTAATCAAAGGCCACCACTCTTTGTCATAAAGAGTGAATCTCAATGTCACCAGCAGATAATTAAGGACAAACTTACCTGTAGCACAGGTAAGCACTTTTTTCAAGTTAAAACTAATTCAGTTTCTATAAGATGTGTTACAGACAGCTAGGTAGCAGTGGTTGACATCTGAAATCCTACCTACTCAAGAGGCTGAGATCTAAGGATTGCAGTTTGAAGCCTGCCCAGGCTAGAAAGTCTGTGAGACTCTTTTATCTTCAACTTCCCACCGAAAAGCCAGAAGCAGAGCTGTGGCTCAAGTGGCAGAGCCCTACCCTTGAGCAAAAAAGCTTACAGACAGTGCTCTGAGTTTAAGCCCCAGAATTGGCTGCCGCGCGTGCATGTGAGAGCGCGTGCACACGCACGCACGCACGCGCACACACACACACACACACACACACACACACACACACACACACAATGTTGTTATACCAGTGGCTCATGCCTGTAATCCTAACTGCTGAAGAGACTGAGATCTAAAGATGGCAGTTCAAAGCCAGTTGGGACAAGAAAGGCCATAAAAATCTTTTACCAAAAAACAAACAGTGGAACTGTGGCACAAGTGGCAGAACACCAGTCTGTAGTGAAAAAAGCTAAGGACAGCACTTAGGCCCCTCATTCAAGCCCCAGTATGGCATGCATGCACGCGTGCGTGTATGTGTACAGGCTTGCACATGCACGCGCACACACACCCACACGCACACACACACATACACACACAAGTATGGCCTCACATGGCATAAGCTACTATCCCCTCCAATGCTGCAATAACATATGCACTTTTCTGAGGCTGATCCTCCAAATGGAAGATCAACGTTTAAGACAGATAATCAATCCCTGTGGTGGGCACTTCTCTTTTAAGGAGGTTTTTGTTTTTTTTTTTTCTCTTTTAAGGAGTTTACCCAGGGGTGAAAACAAATGCAGCCATAAACTGCTAGCAAATCTATCAGAATGTGGTGATGAAAAACTGGAAAAAAAAAACAAAACATTAAGAGCAGTTTGATGGAAAATCCTATCATGCAGAGTTTAAAATGCTACTGATATAGTTGCCATTGAATAGGTATATTAAATGGGAAACCAAGTTTTAAAACAAGATCCAGAAACAAGATCAATTTTACAAAACCTCCCTGCTTAGAAAAGTCTGGGGGAAAAAAACCATTAAGATTTTTATACACTTGGGATTCTTTATATTATTCTGAATATTTTACAAAAGATCAATTATTATATAATCCCACCATTGAAACATAATTTCCAAGTTACTAAAATAAAGCCAGTTTCTGAAAAAATGGCTACTGTTTTCTGAAAATGATTAAACTCCCCAAATAGAAATGTGACAAATTGTCCCTAAGTCTTGCCAGACACGAGAAAAATCACCTTTAAGATACTTGACATGTTCTTTTAAGTTGACCAAACTCATAGTTAGAACAAATACATCACTGTGAAACTAACAGTGTAATCACTAAATGGAAATGTCCTTTACAAAAAGAAAGTTGGATAGGGACAGGAGGGAAAATCTGGCAGAGAGTAAGGGAAGAAGGGGTATCATTACTTGAGTTATATAACCGTAACCCCTCTGTATATCACCTTTGTAATAACAATAAAAAAATAAAATAATGTAATAAAGAAATAGGCCTTCACCAGACATGGAATCAGCCAAGGTCTTGATCTTGGACTTCCAGCTATTAGAAAAGTGAGAAATAAAAAGCCAAATATTTAAATTTTTAAAAAGTGTGACTGTTACAGTTTGAATCTGAAATAATCCCTACAAGCTACATGTGTTAAGGTCTGATGACAAGCCTGTGGTGCTACCTGGAGATGGTGGAAACTTTAGGTGGGGTCTCACGGGAGAAAGCTAGGTCACTGTTCCCACCTCCTTTCTTTTACCTCCCAACCATAATCAGGTGAGTAGCCTTGCTCTACACACTCCCACCATGATGTTCTGCCTTGCCAAAGCCCACCCAAAATAGAGCCAAGCAACTGTGGACAGAAAATCCACTAACCACAAACCAAAACAAACATCTCCTTTTATCTTAAGACATATCAGTGATGAAAAGCTAGCACAGCTGTCAATAATTCAGAGGGACTAAGTGTCACAGAGATGCAGGAGAGCCACGAAGAGGGCATTGATTTGGGGCTTCTTTAGTACTAGAGGTAGACAATCTAGTAGTCACAGCTACTGTTGTCATTTGGGTACCATTTCAACCAGCATAGGCACCCTTCTAGAAGGTTTTGACCTTAAAGGACTAGCCAGATTGGTGCACTTGCCTAGACAGGGAGAGCTCAGTACACTTCACAAAGATCAATCCACTATTGGAGAGGACAGTTGGGAAGTCTGCTTTATAATATACTGAGGCAACCATTACAAGCTGGCCTCAGCAGCGTATGAATTCTCATTAAATCGGAAAAATACTAAGATAACTATACCACTTTGTCTCACAACTACATTTCCATGACATTCTCATCTTCAGAAATGGTTAGAAATTTCCTCTAAAACCAAATGGCTTATAGTGCAATGGATAATTTGAGCTTTTTCTAATTTTATAAAGTATCTAGGATCAAAATGGACATCAACACTGAGGCCCCCTGACTAGTTTTAATGGCAAAGTAATTAACTGTACAAAAGCACTCAGCTTTCTAAGATAACTAAGAATCACTGAAGTTCAAGTTAGCTTCCAGCATAGCTGGAAAAAATATTTTTTAATATATATGATAGTACTTTTTTAAAATATACTACAGAATCAATTTATTCACTGATTTCCCTCCAAACTACTTCATTGTTTGGATTATTTCAGAAAACAAAGTTAGAGCAAGCAAGATCTGAATTTCTGAGAAATTATGAAATAAATATAAAAGGCATTAAATAAAAATACTTAGTGCGAAATTCATAAAATAAAGCAGAAAAGGGTATATGTGTTAAAATAATTTAATTCTCCCTGTACATTTCGGTCTATGAGAAGACACACATTTTACAATATTTACCTGTTTAGAGACACTCAAGTCAATTCAGATGGCAAAAGTAGAATTCAATCACTAGTGAAATGTTTAAAAAATATATATTAAACCAAACAATGTTTTTACAAGATAAAAAATAATCTTCCACAATGCGATATATTGAAATTTTAACTCTTTAGGTGATTTCAGTTGTTTTTGGTTTCAAAATTAGAGACAATTAAAAAAAAGTGCTGACAGAATTTCTATCTGATTTTACGTTTTTCTTTCTTGCTTCGACTACTTGTTACGCTGTTTAAAGATGATGATGATGATGATGTAGGTGCTCTTGCATGACCAGTAGCCTTTAGATGATCAAAGAGTTTATTCCGAGATGGAAATTCACTATGGCAGGCTGTACAGCTGATAAGAACATCACTCTGAAAGGGAAAAAATATCAAATAAAGTAAGTGATACAATCTGAGAACAGTGTCTTACATTTTAATGTCAAAATTATAAACCTCAAAAAAATGAAATGCAAAATAGCTACCAAGACAAGAGTGTATGTTCTTACAAGTTAAAACTCCCATCAACCAACCTATCAGTTCTAAAGATCCTAAGACTTTCAATGGCATGTACCATATAGACTGCTGCACAATTGATCTTCAGAAGATGATACAAGTATAATTCTTACCACTAAGGCTTTAAGAGTGTGCAGGGAAAACAGAATAGCAACCATTTTACTACCCAGTATTTCCAATGTGCTTTGTTTTTTGAACTCTTGGCCTGGTCCGTGACCTGAGCTACTTTTGTTCAAAGTTAACACTCTCTCACTGGAGCCATAGCACCACTTTTTTTTTCTTTTTTCTGTAATTTAACTAGAGTTAAGAGTCTCACAGACTTTCCTGCCTGGGCTGGCACTGAATCGCCACGCTCAGGTCTCAGACTCCTAAGGAGCAAGGATTAACAGGTATAAGCCACTAGCACTCAGCGCAAATGTGTTTTTTTTTTACTTAAAAAAAAAAAAAGTAACAGTAGCACATTTATCATGATGCTGGGCTTTCTCTGGGAAGGCCTCAGGCAGTGCACATTTACATCTTTAGGACATTGTTACTGCTTAAGGAAGGTATACAAAAGAAAAGTCATTATGATTTTGACCTACCACTGTTTGTGGTTCAGAAGGTACTTTGATAGATTTTTTCATATCTTTGGTTTTCTTTCCTTTGAGTTTAGGAACACTGGAAAATATAATGTAAAAATGATATACTCTTTTTTAATTGTCTTCTTTAAAAAACACCAAAAAGAGTTATTTTAAAGCTATTTCATTAGTTTTGATGACTAAGTTAATTAAGCTTCACATTTCAAATGAACAACTTTAAAAAGCAACTTCAGATACCAAATTAAAAAACAAATGGCATAAAATTTAGAAAATTTTCTTAAAACAGCTGAAATAAAATCTAAAACAACACCCACAAAAAGTATATCTAAACAAATATCAAGTATCAAATACTTGATACTCCTTTTATTAAGCCATACCATCTCCACATCCAATACTAAATTATAATCTACGACCATAAGTATGGTTGACTCAAAATATTCTTGAATTTGCTCTAATCTTTGGCAAATATGTCAACAGTTCAAGGAAAAGAAGTCCCAAAGCATTTTTCATAAAATTAAGTTTGTTCAATTTTACTATTTTATTGTTTATTTGACTGTTAAGCATGGAGATTTATTTACATAATCCCAGTACTCCAGGAGTTTGAGGCAAAACAATTACAAGTTCAAGGTCAGCCTGGAATATAGTGTGACCCTGTCTAAAAAATAAAGAACAAATATAAAAATAATATTCTTTCAGATATTTTAAATCAGAAACCACTGCCAGCAGAGTCAGGTTCCTCTTGTTCTACCTGTATCCTCAGCATAATTTTTTTTGTTTTGTTTATGAGCCAGGGTCTCACAATGTAGTACAGTCTGGCTTTGAATTCCTGTCTCAGGCCCTGAATACTGGGATTATAGGCATGTATCCTACACTTGGCCAATCCATACACTTTTTTAATAAAGCACTACTCAAAAAACCACAATGTACACACCACTACAGAATAAGAGCCCAGCAGAAGAGCTGTTCACTGGGGTTCTGAAGAGGATTAGGTGGTGATGGGTGATGTGTCTATTTCTGGCCAACCATCCCTCAGCAGTAAAGAAGTTAGTAAAATAAAAAAGATGAATTATAAGCAATGGTTGTCCAAGTCTGAGGATCTTCCATTCTCTTCTAAGTAAATTCTCATGGAGAAGTCACATGAAAAACAAATAAAAATACTTGAGGAGCACTACATGTGGGGAGGGTACAATCCTCTAACCCACCCATACCTATTAGCTTACTCTCATGATCAGAAAGTTATCCAATGACCTTTACAGCACACTGAGCCCAGAGGTAGCATTCTGGGTGTCTTCAAGTAGTCAGGCAGACAGGGACTTCGCCAGCTTTTCTACACACTAGCCACTGACCTTGGACAGACAAGTCATTTATCCTGAGAATGCTTTCCCATTTGTAATAATTAGTAAAATAAATGCTACTTTTCCCTTCCACGTTTCACTCTCCAAAGAACTTCAAAGGTTTTGAACAGAGTACTTGTCTTCTTCTTCCCACAGCTAGAGCCCACTGTAAGCTTCAGTTCTGCAACTACTATATAAATTGCTTTTATCTCTCTGTCTATCCCATCACCCCACCACAGCAGCTTTAGTGCCAAGGTTTCCAATTCACACTTCTACTTTATTGTCACTCTTTTTTTTGTGGCCCTATGATAACAAGAACTTAAAACTACTTACTGTTTGGATCTTTCCTCAAGGACTAAGAAATGACTCTCCATTCTAAAGGAACAGAGGGGATGGGAACAAGGAAGTGGAGGGATGAAACATGCTCCAAAGGAAAATCTCCCCAATGTCACCACTAGCACTAAGATACCAGGGCTCCTCTGAGCAAGAAAATCGTAAGTTGCTGAAGGCCCTGACAACACAGCAGAAGCATGAAGATTTGGGCAGTGACGCTCATGGGCATGATGGGGTTGGGAGACAAATACAGCAGCCTCATTCTCAGGTGAGTATCATGGACAAAGAACAGGATAAGGACAACTAGAACTGGATCACAATGACGACAGTCATGCTGCCAAACTGAGCACACTCATCTAGAATGCTCTTTCCGACACAGCTATATATTTGCAAATCTATGTATGTCTGTACATACAGTTTACACTTAAACTTGGCCTGTCATGGGAAGGAGATTCGATTTGACATATGAAAAGCTATACTTACTATCACTATTCACAAATTAGAAAATATCCAACTTTGACTTGCCTTTTAGCTTCACTTTTTAAATCAACACAGGGTTCAATGGTCTCTGTTACACTGACATTTTCTTGGGGACTACCTTCTACTTCTTTGGCACTGTCTCCATTTAAATTAGTATCTTCTGGGTCAATCTTTATTGCTTCTTCTGTTCCATTTTCATTGTAATTATCATCATAATTCTAGATAATAAAACATGTCATTACAAATCAAATTTATTTAGTAGTAACATCTTATGGTGCCAAATAACTAAAACCAATAATGTCTCACACATTCTAGTAGAAATCAAAATAAAAAGGAGAAGCATGTTAAGAACATGTTTATTAGAGATATTCAAGAGAAACCAGAAATAATCCAAATGATTAATAAGTAAATGGTTTGATATAGGAAGGAAATTTATGAAGTTCTTAAAACTAGTATTTCTAAAGATACTGATTACTTTAAAAAATACAATACAGTAGCCGTCCAATTACAATTTAATTCAACATAAAGTAATCTCCACTGGTAGAACTTTTCTATTTCCAAAATAAGTAATGAGTGCCTATTACTTTTATAGTCAGAAAAAACCTACAACGAATAGGCAGTAAAAATATATATATATGTCTGGTGGACCCATTGCAACAATGAGATGTACACGTCATTATGTCGAAAATCGAACTTAACAACTTTGGTGGGGGGTGAGGGGAGGATCGGGTGGGAGAAGGAGAGGAGTATGGGAAGGGTAGGAAGGGGAAACAACCAGGAGGCAACAATGCTTAATAAGAAATGTACTTGTAACTCCTCTGTACAGTATTCTTATAACAAAAATTAAAAAATAAAAAAAAGATGTCTGACAAACATTTTCACTAAGTGCAACCATCTGTCTCTGTTCTGAGAAATAATTTGCCATGTTTTCAGACATGCACTCTCGCATGCACACACCCACTGAACACACATCTTTTCCTAGAACTACCTGGAAGACAAGTCTTTGCCATGTATCTCCTAAGAAAGCCATGAGATCCACAGTCCTTACCATACTCCAGAATTTAACACAAGGTCCCACTTCCAAATGCCTCAGTGATTGCTTACTTATAACTTCCAATGGATATAATCAGAGACTACACGCTGAATTTAGTTGTTTTATCTTTCTAATCTCTTTTAACCTAAAACACTTATTTTCATCTAGTTTTTAATGTTGTTGATTTAATGATTATTTTATAGACTGTCCCATAATTTGGCTTTGTATGGTTTTTGACAAATGATTAGATTCAGATTAAAGATTAGTGGCAATAATACTCTAACGACCCTCAGTATAAAACTCAATGTGCTTAGTATAATACATCATGAGGCAAAATGACTCAGGTTTTTTCAGTGACCTTATTTGATTAGGTAGATTCTCCTACTATCAAATACTGTTACCTTCTTAAATTAATAACTAATGTGCAGAGTGTGACTAACACTGTAAGACTACACTGTCTTCAACAGCCATTCACCCAATGGGTTTGGAATTTATTTATGATTCTTGCTCACACCATCTACTATAGTGGTGATTGCAGAACAGTGGTTTGTTTGTTTTTTAACCACCAATATCTGTGCCACTTGCATTAGTACTAACTCATACTGTCCTGTAATAAAACGTTTATGACCTCCTTTCTCCAACTACACGTAAAGATTTAACACAATTACTAGTTTCATTAATCAAATTTTCCCAACCTGGTAAGGTCACAAAACCAGATCCTAAAACTCCCATGTTTTTGAACGCTTAGTTTTTTGTGCTGAGTTCCCCCTCTGCTTTCCCTCTCTTGGCTCTATAATCATTTGTTTCTCTCAGAAGTAAACCCTGCTTCCTTTGTGAAGGAGAAAGCAGCCAAACCAAGGTACAGATGCTAAGTTTGCTTACTGCCAGAGGCGTGTTCTTCTAAAGGCTAATGTTTTAGATCATGAACTCCTACCAACAGCTTGAAATTCCAACTGGAAACAATTCGCTTTTTCTGTTCCCCTCAATCTAGGTTTATTTTTTCCTTCTCCTACAGACATCCTAATTCCGAAAAGCATAAGTTCATTTGCTCTGACAAAGTTTCAGAAATAACACATCAATACTTACAGCTTACTAAATAAAGTTCAAGATTCACTTCCTTTACAGTTAATTTTATCTTTCAAGTATAACACATGGAAGGAGTCAATCAGTGCACTATGTTAAAAAATTACTTGAATTAATTCTTCCTTTTTGCCATGGTCACTTAAGTCTTTTAGATTTTTTTTAAAACCTTTCATTGGCTTATGTGACTCATCTTCATTTTTCTATTTTCATACACATACAGTTATTTGGTATTTATTTCTCACATATCTATGTGTAATGTATATATACAAATATTATATATACATGTGTGTATACACATTATAGACACAAACTCTATATTACTATAAAATTCAACTCATCACCTTTTTTTCCCTCTCAAACCTACTTATTTTCTCATAAACACAGTTCTCCTTTTATTATAAAACTTTTTTTGGGGGGGGGGAGGGTCCCGGTCCTGGGGCCTGATCTCTGGGCTAATGCTTTACCACTTGAGCCACAGCACCACTTCCCACTTTTTTTTTTTTGCTTATGTGGTGCTGAGGAATCGAACCCAGGGCCTCATGCATGCAAGGAAAGCGCTCTACAACTGAGCCACCTTCCCAGCCCCGATGTAACTTTTTTTTATCACACTGAAAATTTTCCAAGTCTGAAGTGTGAAAATGGTCAGTATTTACTTTTTGTTCTATCAGGACACATCTTCACCCTCCTCCAAAGAGAAAGAAAGAAAGAGGAGGGAGGGAAGGAAGGAAGAAGGGAGCGAGGGAGGAAGGGAGGGAGGGAGGGAGGGAGGGAAGAGATCCTGGAAAATAGCAAGAGTGCTACAGAAAACAGGTTTGAATCTGATGTAATCAGAAATCACAAACGAGGTTGTCATAAAGGAATATAGCTTTGGAAAGGAAACAGGGTAGTCATTTGAGGTATTTCATCATTGAGAAAATACTAAAATATGGGCTTATTACTGCCATTCGTAGAAGCTCATCCTCTGCAATTTGAGGTAAGATAGGCTTGGAAGGCAGCTATGCTCACCACTATACCAACGCACCCAGGTAAGATAGGCTTGGAAAAAATAAGTCTCACTTCATTTCTCTGTATCCTTATTTTAGTGACACTGACACAAATGAAAGCGAAAATGTTTTAAATTAATGATTACAGGTCTTTGGACGATGGAGCAAAATTACAAAAGAAAAACTGTAATTTCCTACATAGGTTTACAGCTAAGGCAAAAAGTTCCAAGTTATCATCTTAAAAATAATTAACTAGAATCATATGTAATTTTTGGAATAGGAAACTGATTAAAAACCACCAAATATATATAACCACAATTTGGATAAAAAGCCAAATCTAAAATTTTATGAAAAACTATTAACATATTTTCTTTAAAATGTCAGTATTTATAATAAATATAGCTATGTTTTAGTAAAATACCACAAAAATCAATTCCATTCTCTTTTCTCTCTCAATCTCCTGTACTGAGGTATGAACGTGGGTAAGTATGATAGCCCTGGAGTTATGTCTCCACTGCTCTTGTTTGTAGCTTGTTTTACAGATAAGGTCTCATGCTAACTCTGACAAGGCTAGCCTCAAATTATAATTCTCCTACTTCTACCTCACAAACAGTTGGGATAACAGGGAGACAGACCACCTTGCCTGGCTCCATTCTCTGTAGAACCAGCACGTGTCCTTACTAAAAAAGAGTGTTTTCACAGCTTCACAGACATCCACAAGATTCCCATGTGTAAAAACACTTATACAGCATGGTATATAATATATTCTTACAAATCGATTTTGAATGCCAATTATGAAACATTTACCTACTTAAAACTTTCGAGTATGACTATTTGTATTTTGCTAGTCCTGGGGCTTGAACAGAAGGCCTGGGCACTATCCTTGAGTTTCTTTTGCACAAGGCTGGCACTCTACCTCTTGAGCCACAGCACCACTTCCAGCTTGTTTATGTGATACTAAGGAATTGAACCCAGGGCTTCAGGCATGCTACCACTAAGCCACATTCCTAGCCTGAGGACATTTCCTAATAACCAAATTACTACAAAATTTTTGACCAAATATTCCTTTTGCAATATTCACTTGATGATGTTGACAAAGTCACATACATTATCTATTTACAAAATGACAAATCTCAATTTTTCTATTTCTAAACTATAATTATTATCTTGACTTAAAAAGGCCTATCTTGCCGGGTGCAGGTGATTCACACCTGCAACCTAGCTACTCAGGAGGCTGAGATCTGAGGACCGTGGTTCAAAGCCTGGGCAGGAAAGTCCATGAGACTCTTATCTCCAATAAATCAAGAGAAAACCAGAAGTGGTCCTGTGGCTCAAGTAGTACAGCACTCATTTTGAGCTGAAGACCTCAGGGACAGCGCCCAGGCCCAGAGTTCAAGACCCACGACTGACCAAAAAAAGAAAAGCCTATCTTCAGAAGATGTACCCACACTTCAGTACAGACCCAGCTAATCCATTTACCTTCAAACAGTAATTGAGTCACATACCTACCAAGATAAGAAGGAGCACTAGAATTTCTTTTCAATCAGTTTTACAAACAATATAAAATTATGGAGTAGATCTCCTAAATACAGACTATAATGAATGAACAAAAACACTGGAAAAAATGTTTTCAACATACCTGTGTTGGTTTATGTTTCTTTTTCTTCTGTTTTTTAGAAAGCCTAAGAGCAAATATAAATCAAAATATCAAATATCTTGTGATGACTAAGTAAAAAGAAAATTAAAATTAAAATATTATGGTCATAGAGGTATTAAGATGTTTAATAAGAAGCAGGTCATAGAGGTATTAGGATGGGTTCACAAAGTACTCATGGTTAAATGGTTAGTAAAATTAGCCTATCAGTTGTCTAGATATGAAACTACTTTATATGTAGCCAAAATATATTCTGTAAAATTATATTTGACATTGTCTTTACACATTCTAACTCTATAAAGTGCCATTAACTAGAAGAGATGCAGAAAACACTAAAAACTTCCTTGAGGTAAAATAGCACTTGACTGCAATCTCTAGTGTATTAAAAAGTAGTATTTAGAATTACTTCTGTTTTGGTGCATTATCCGTTTCTTCCTCAGAACTGGCATTCAAAAGATCTTCATCCGTTTGAGGTTTTGAAAATTGTTCCTCCTCTTCCTCCAACTGCTGCTTTAACAAGGCCACCATTTCCCGATGCTTCTTTGACTTTTCATGGTTCTTCATGCTGAAAGGACATCCAGGTGAGTGGGTGTACTAGGGCTCATTTCTATGAAGCCAGGGGTATAGCGAGGATGGAGAAACTGCCAAATGTTTGTGATTTTGTTGAGCAGCACATGCAAGCCCAGACTGCCCCAGTATTGAGGGCCATGGGGTCCATAGGGAGATTTTTCTTCCCAGATCCCAGCACTCCCCTCACTGATTTCCTTTTCATATATATATACACACACATATATGTATGTGTGTGTATATATATATACTTATTTCAACCACATAGCCCTATCTCTATTTGCTTTAGTTATATTTCATACAGAATCTCATGCTTTTGCCCTTCGAGATGCCTTGGACTTCCTACATCTGCCTTCTGCAAGCTGTGATTATAGGCATACCACACCACACTTAGCTTTTTCTCATAATTTTTGTCTAGGTTGGCCTCAAACTGCAATCCTCTTATCTCTACCTCCCACATAGCTGGGATAACAGGTATTAGCCACCACATGACGCCTGTCTTTTCACTCTTTTCAACAGTTTCATCTTCTCAGAAAGAGCTGTCCTCCTCAGTCCTACCACTCTAAATGTGAATTCACACACATCTCTGAAAAGGTCCACAACTCTTAAGGTAATATCTACTTTTTAAAATTTATCTGTAGGAAACTAAAAACAAAACCTTTCATGATATATAGCTGAAAACATGAGTTAAAACTAGAAAGTAGGAATTTGGGCTTGGACTATGGCTCAGTGTTAAATGATTGCCTCACCATGCATGAGACTTTGGGTTTGACCCATAGTACCACACACTCCCAAAGGAGTACTGACATATTTTCAGATTTTGGGGTGTGATATTTACAAATAAAATCTAATTTAAGCTGACTACAGTGGCTTATACCTATAATCCTAGCTACTGGGGATGTGGAGGACAGGATGATCACAATTGAGAGCCCATCCAGGTAATTTTTGAGACTCCATTTCAACCAACAACAACAACAAAAATCTAGTCTTGAGATGGTGTATGACTGTAATGCCAGCTACATAAGAAGCCTAAATAGAAGAACCCTAGTCCAGACTGGTCTAGCCATAAATTTAAGACCCTATCCCAACAAAATTAAAGCAAAACAGGGTGGCAGGTGCTTGAGTGTTTGACTAGCATGTAAAAGGTTGAGTTCAAAACTCAAAATTACCCTCTAATAACCAAAAGAAACAATGCTTATCATTGCTTTTGGTTCTTATCACTTCTCCCACTATCTTGACATTTCTCCCTTGGGGTCATCTGGTAACTAGTTCTCCCTCCCACATCCTCTTCTCATCCTTTGCTCTCCTCTCTTCCTGACTGTAGTGATTTTCTTCCTTTCCACAGCAGTTCAACTCTCGATTCTTCTCCTATGTTCCTTCCCATCCTTTCCAGTTTAAGTCTTTCTCTCTTATCATTGCTCCCTCACGATGAAGTGTTTCCACTTCAGTAACTCTAGGCATGATGTTTAAATCCCCTAGGTTGGCAGCAATAACCTTCAGTGGACAGCAATGATGCAAAGTGAGTCTGATGCCCGCAGTAGAGAGAGGTGCTCAGACTTGCCTTCACCTCCTCACTTGAGCAACTTATTCCTTCTTTGAGAAAACAAGCAGAATCTCTTTCTGAAACTGTGTGGGTATTTAAAAAGCAGCATTACAGTGGACTACTGGGATAAATGAAACAACAGGCTTAATTGGTGGCACAAATCCTTCCTTCCTGCTAAACAAACAAACAAAAAAAATCCCCTCATGAGACACATGGGCACTATTGAGCATCTTCTAAGCATATTTCTTTGAAGACTTTCAAAATGGTTCACCTGCCTCAAAACAAATGGGAGGCCAAGTAAACTTACGCCTTTTCTGTCTTAAAAGACTTGTCACATGCTGGGCAGTAGAGATCATCATAAAACTCAGCCTCCTCAGCCTCATCGCTGTCTTTTCCTGTGAAAGAAAATCCATGGTAAGAATCCTATTTGATCAGAACATAAATCTAAATAAACAAATTATACCTTCTTAGCAAAGGTTCAAGTCAAATTAGGAACTCTAAGTTTTATATTTCATTACCAAAAAAGTACCATCAGGATTTGAGTTGGCCTTTTAAAAGCCATTATCATATTATATAAGGAAGATCCAAATAAATCACCTCTTCCTTCAAATTCTAGTATGAGCTAACTTTTTTAAAAAGTCAAATGCCATGTTCTATTATGAGGCAGTACTTTCATTACAGGTTTTGTTTTTTTTTTTTGTAAGTTTAAAATTACATACCTGGTTCAAACATGTTTACAATTTACAGCTATGACCAAATTTTACATGCTTAAATTTAACTCACAACATTACGTCTTACTGGACAGGTTATAAAATAGTGTATTACATAGAACATTTAACACTATCTTTATTAGGCTTTATTATAGCAAACAATTACTATCATTATACTCCACAAAATTCAAGTGATTAAACAGCACAAACGGAATTCGTTGTACCAACAATCTGGATTCTGCTAGTTAAGAAATAAACAGGTAAACTGAATGCCATTTGTAACTTATTAGTACATCAATAAGACTTAAAGGTGAAGTTTTTTTATATTCCACATTTGGTACTTTAAGCAATGTTCGAACATTCTCAATGATCAAGACATATTAGTGCTTACTCCAGCACCCTTCAAGGAGCCAGACAGATGCCTAAAGCTTGAATAGCACAGCACCTATCACCCAATTCATGGTCACTAAGCACTTGAATTATGGCCACAGCTTTGTCACTGAAGTCTGACACAAAACCAGCATGGAACCAGGAACTGGTGGCTCATGCCTGTAATCCTAGCTACTCAGGAGGCTGAGATCTGAGGATGGAGGTTCAAAAGCCAGCCTGGGCAGAAAAGTCTGTGAGACTCATCTCCAATAAACCACTAGAACACTGAAGTGGTGCTGTGGCTCAAGTAGTAGATCACTCACTTTGAGCTGAAGAGCTGAAGGACAGGGCCCAGGCCCAGAGTTCAAGCCTCACCACCAACAACCAAAAAAAAAAAAAAACCAGCATGGATATCCTTTTTGTCCTTCTTCATGATTTCATGTTCGATTCCTTCTTATTAGGTATTTTTGTCATCTTAGCACAGCTTTCCATTTAAAGAAACTACTTCCTGGCTTCTCTCAGGAATAACCAAAATTGCCAGCACTGCTAAAACTTCCTGAGCATAAGAGGCATTATTAAATAAGGGAAACCAGCTAACAAGATGCAGCACTTGTCACGATACACTAAATTCACATTCTAAGTGGAGGAAGACAAACTACTTGGTATGCTCAGCCTACAACAACCAAAGCACAATTTAAAACTTAGGAGTTACATAATTTTCCATTTAATGGTCTCAGAATGTATTGCTCTGGAGTTCCTAAGACTAAGGAAAAAACAAGAACAGGAAGACTACTGCATGCAGTACTTTCCAATGAGATATTTTCAACATATCATTTATATGACATAACCATTAACCAATGGTAGACCTGAAGTAAAAAATCTGGAGCTCAAAACAGGCACATAGTTCACATCTGCAAACTCAGCTGCTCAGATATCAAAAGGATCCGAGTTTGAGACCAGCAAAGGCAAAGTCAAAATCACATCTCAACAAATCAGCTGAGTGTAGTGGTACATGCCTGTGATCAGGTATATGGGAAACATAGGTGGGAGGAATACAGTCAAAAGCTGGCCTCAAGCAAAAGTGCCAGCTCCTCTCTAAAAAATAAGGAGAAAATAAGGGGGCATGACCAAAGTGGTAGGTGCTTGCCTATCAACTATGAGCCTGAGTTCAAACCCTAGTGATACTCAGACTCTTCAGTAAAACAGAGCTAATTCCATCAACACAATCTACATTTCAGAAGTACTGTATAAGGATGAAGCAAGATGTTGGGTGTGAGTTATTAAATAAAAACTGCAATTGAGGGGCCACTTCAATTACATTACATAATTCATTAACAAAGCATCTTCAACAAACAAAAAACCTGTTTTTTATCATTTGAGTTATTAGTCTGAAAAACTACATTTATAGGTAAATAAAACATAAACAATGTCTAGGTCACTCAGTTTTATTTATGAAAGAGGCTAGCTAATCTGACAAATCTCAAAAATACCTGTGCCTCAGCAACGCCCCCCCCCCCACACACACACACCCTCACCCACACACACCAGTTGTGGAGCTTGGACTGTGGGCCTGGATGCTGTCCCTGAGCTCTTCAGCTCAGGCCAGCACTCTACCACTTAAGCCACAGCGCCACTTCCAGTATTCTGGAGGTTAATTGGAGGTAAATATTTGAACCGTGATCCTCAGACCTCAGCCTCCTGAGTATCTAGGAATACAGGTGTGAGCCACCGATGCCCAGCTTTTCTCAACTTTTAAGGTAGTCATTTGCTTTTAATGATGTCAGAAAAAAAACACACACACACAAAAAAATTAGAGTAAAAAAACACCATGAAGCCCCTTCTCCATGAAGTCAGAGTGAGGATGACTTACTCCTAAGACTCCTAAATAATGACAGCTTCTCTGAAACAGCTGGTATTAAACTATGAACCACTGTTTAAATGTATTTTCTCTGTGTGGGTTCTGGGGCTTTAACTCTGGGTCTGGGTGTTGTCCCTGAGCTCCTTTTGCTCAAAGGGGCTCTCCACCACTTGAGTCACAATGTTTCTTCTGGCTTTTTTGGTAGTTAACTGGAGGTAAGAGTCTCACAGACTTTCCTGCCTGAGATAGCTTCAAACAGCAATCCTCAAATCTCATTCTCCTGAGTAGCTAGGATTAAAGGCATGAGCCACTGGCACCAAGCCAAATGTATTTTCTTTAACAGCACATCAGCCAGAAGCACCATACGCAGATAGATCTGCTAATCAAACTATCTAAACTAGTTTAGTTATAGAATGTTAAATTTAGACATACAACACTAAATTTAGACATAGAATGCCTCTGTAAGGGCTAAATCTTTTTTTTTTTTGGTCAGTCGTGTGGCTTGAACTCTGGGCCAGGGCGCTGTCCCTGCGCTCTTCAGCTCAAGGCTAGCACTTGACCACTTGAGCTAACTGCCACTTCCGGGTTTCTGTTGGTTTACTGGAAATAAGAGTCTCATGGACTTTCCTGCCCGGGCTGGCTTTGAACTGTGATCTTCAGATTTCAGCCTCCTGAGTAGCTAGGATTACAGGTGTGAGCCACCAGCGCCTGGTTATAAGTATCATTTTAAATTATCTGCCACACTTAAAAGTTTGATATGTGACATAAAAACTCAGATTTCCAGCTTCTCACAGAAAACATAAAAACTCTGATATGTCTAGTAGGCTGGAACTCGATGTTCTCTGGATTTTATTGATTTTTGCTCTCCCAGTCCCTGTCCTCTTATACTTGGGTCCTTAGGGCATCTGAGTGCATATTCTAATGCACAATTATACTTATTTGCCACAATTTCTTAATACTTCAAGAGAAATTACCATCCTGTGTGTCTTTGGTTTCCTGTTGCTCCACTTCATTTTCATCCGATCCATCTCCAAACTCCTTTTCATACCGTGCTTCCATCTCCTGGAGCTCCTTCTCCAAATTCGCCATGGTCATCCAGCTCTGCTCTCGGTACTGCTCTGCCAGCCTAGACACACAGCACCATCTCATGTTCTTAGGTATTATGTCTGTGTGCTTCTTTTTTCCCTTCTAGGCTTAGAATGTGCTTCTTTTTTCTTTTTTAGGCTTAGAACTACCCCTAAGCAGCTTCTTGTTTAGTTAAAAGCTGGGGCAAAGTCATTGAAGCCTGTCACCTGGGCTGGTGGTGGGTACTGTCCTCAAAGCAATGAATTGTGAAACTAAGCAACTTATCCAAAGTCTTTGAGGAAATCATGATCTAGGTATAAAGGAATAACTTAAAGAAATGTATGCAAGAATGCTATAATATTCTGAATGGTTTTCATGCTCTTAACCACAAAACTATAAAGAAATTGAAATGAACTGAGTGTTTCACAGTACCAACCAAGAGGCAGACTGCATAGCAGATAAAAAGCAGAGCCCGGGAGTAGACTCTGGCCCCACTGCTGGTACTGCTTCACCAGCTATGTGACTGGGGCTGGCCTGCCTCCCTTCCTCACAAGACAGAGGATAAAAACAGACCAGATGTTATTCCACAGAATCATTAGAACACTTAGAATAGGGTACCTTACAGAGAGAGATTCAATTGACATTAGTTACCATTCAATTTTGTGAGAATGGTTAAAGGATCTTCAGTATAAAAAAAAACAAACAGAAAATAAATAAAAATCTGTACATAACAGGTGCAAAACACTACCAAATGCCAGGCTTTACCAAAGAAAAACATGAGGCCAAGATGACTGATCACCATATGAAAACACCATGCCAGGTGCCACTACTGCTGTTCCCTCTGACCCTGATCTGCACCGGACAAAGAAGTCAGCCATGGATCACATACTTGGCCTGCTTCAGCTTCTGCTGCCGCCTCATCTCCTCAGCCTTCCTGGCCTTCTCTGCGTTCTGCTCTTCCACCAGCTTCCGATGCGCCTGCACTCTTCTGTCTCTTTTACGAATGAAAGCTACCAGCTGGCGCACAAGCTCGTTCTTCTCTTTTCTCGCTTTGTCTCGAATCTTTTTGTTTTCTTTTTCCATGGCTCTTTTTTCCCAACGGTTTGAAGCTTGCCGTGTATCATATTCTTCCTTCCATGCAAAATTCTTTTGAGTGCAGAAACTCTGCCAATAAGCGTAGAAAGGATGGACTACCTAGTGACGGAGATAATTGGTCAAATATTGTTTTTCACTTACATCTTTTTAGAAAGGGTGCAAATGTTAATGATGCAAAACATTGCTTTTTCTCATGTAAAACTTTATTCTTAATTTTCTTATTTGGGACTAGGAATCAAACCCAGTGATTCATGCATGCTGGGCAAGCACTATGTTGCTGAGCACATTAAAGAAGAAAACAGTCGGGGCTGGGAAAGTGGCTCAGTGGTAGAGTGCTTGCCTTGCATGCATGAGGCCCTGGGTTCAATTCCTCAGCACCACATAAACAAAAAGAAAAAAGCTGGAAGTGGCGCTGTGGCTCAAGTGGTAGAGTGCTAGCCTTGAGCTGAAGAGCTCAGGGACAGCGCCCAGGCCTAGAGTTCAGGCCCCACGACCGGACCCCCCCACCCCCAAAAAAAGAAGAAAACAGTCTTACTTAACACAGAATGAGATTATGCTCCATAAACAAAAACAGAAAGAAAGGGAAAGGAGAGAGCTGTGTGTTCCTTCTCAGGAGGAGAGATCATAGGACAAGACTAGAATTCATTTCTTTTTAAAATCAGAAATGGGGGAAGGGCACCATACAAACACTAATGATAAGATACAATGTACTTTTCATTTACCGTATCATAGTCACTATGGGAGTATCCAAAAGTTGGGAAATCTTGAATATCCTCCTCTAACACAGATTCTATTTCTTCCTTTGCAATCATTTCAAAAACATTTCGGTAGACTGCATAAAAGCCCTAAAAAAATCAGAAACACATGCTCTAATACTTTTTTAGTCTAATCACAGAGTAGATAAAGATGAAAAACCTTCATAATGAAGAATTACAGGATGCAGGTCTGGTCACTGTATGTTTCTAATGTGGCAGGGTCTAATGTACAGACGGTTTAAATGACAGCAATGCATTTTCTTTTTTCAGAATGAAGGCTCTTTCACTTTCTACTAGTGAGCAATTTTAAGAGTTCACTTTGCGTATGGGTTTTTCCTACCTGCTTGATAAGAGGTCACCTATCTTACCTTTTTATCATCTCCATAACCAGAGTAACAGGTAACAGTGAAATAGTGAAGCAAATCTAAGCTGTCATCTTGATATTCTCCATCAATCCCTCCTTTAAGTAAGGCTTCTCTGTGATTATCATACCTACAAAATAAAAAGTAAAATAAAAAGGGCCCACCGGTGAAAGCTGAATAAATGTCAAAACACTAGTGGACATTTCAGTGTGTTCAATCTACAACTGAACAATTTAATGAGGAATCATTTGAAATATCAAAATTAAAACAATGTACCATCACCAATTTCTCTTTTATCATCTGCAAAACTAGACTGTTGGAATAATCATCTGTTAAGTTCCTTCCACTGACATAATACATTTTATACACGAAAGGTGACAGATGCATCAGAACACACAATAGTGTTTAATTTTTTAAAAACAATACTATGTTGACTATAAACAGGATGAGAAGCCACACAGTGCTCACCATGCTCTTTCCTGAGGATCACTCAACACGTCATACGCTGCTTGGATTAATTTAAATTGTTCAGCAGCTTCTTCAGCATTATCCAGATTTTTATCTGTTCAAGGAAAGTCATTGAAATTTAGTTACGCCCATTGTCCTTTCTACCCTTTTTTCATTAACAACTAAAACTTTTTAGCTGAAACTTTTAAACACAGAGGATATAGGAATATACTATTTGAAAATAAGGTCTACTCTCTCTCTCTCTCTGTCTGACTACCTACCTCTCTCTCCTTTTTGAAAATTTTATTTTGTTTTGTTTTTTGAGACTGACTGACTAGATAACCAAGGCTGGCCTCGAACATACTATGTAGCTGACAACTAACTTTTGACTCTTCTGCCAGAAAGACAAAGCACATACCACCATGGCTGACCAAGAGCTTTAGTTGTTTTAGTAATTTCTTTCAATGTCACTTTATTTTAAATTCACCTTTTAATGTTGCCTAACTAGTTGACTATATTGAATTGTTATCTAAAAGCATAAATGTAGTAAGTTAAGCAAGAAATTTAAAAAGCAAAAAGGAGAGTTGACATTTTGCCACATGCCAGTCACAATTATGGCAATCCTAGTTTCTGAAGTGTAACAGGCATCGTTTACTTGCACTATTCCTTGTGCTTTTCTCTCAGTTAAGTGCCTTCTGGGGAGTTTCAGGAGTTGTACCTTTTAAGCCCCAGCTTGGCTCTATGTAAATACCACTTTTGGCCTCTTGGCGCTGCTTATCACAGCACTCTCTTGGCAGGTCTGGTGGTGAAGCCAGCATGTGCCTGGTCACTGGGTCTTTTCCAGAGGGAAATAGTATGAGCTTCAGACTCAGAAAGTCATGAGGAAGAGGTGAGTAAGTATGGCTATGTTAACAGAAGCCAGTCTTAAAGGCTGTGGTAAGCTGGAGTTGGATTGGTAAATTGGTATGCTTTCTTTCTTCCTGTACCATCCTCTTCTGTTGCACGTGCCTTTGAACTACAACCTGACTCACCAGAAAATTGGCACCTGACATAGCACTTCCTCCAGTTTGGTGGCTTAAAGGTTCCTTGATCTCCTCCTGTCCACTCTTGCCACCTCCAGTGCCTTTTCTCACCACAGCCAGAAACTATCATTCGTCTGGTCCCAAGGCCCTTAGGATAAAATCCCACTCCACATTACCATAACCTTCAAGACTGGCCATTCTCACCGCTTCCTCGCCTTTTCTCCTGCCTGCTTCCACTCCCATTTTCCACTTAGGTGTCCCACCTAGACATCACTTCTTCAGAGATGCACTTCCTAGACACCCTTCTCCTTCTCTCTCATCCATATACAACTCTAGGCCAAAGTGAGGGCAAGGTCCATTAGTGCCTTGTATTTTTTCTCAAAGAGCCCAAGTAAATCTGCCAATTTCCCTCTCTCTCTCTCAAGGACAATGTACATGCCACCAGCACAGGGACTTTCTTGCCTTGGTTCACATGAGAATAGTCACTAAGTAAATTATGGAAATCCTATCTCCACTAGGAGTGCTCTCACTAGGCAGGACTGTTAATCTACCATTCCTCCATAAAGGGAATAAAGCTAATTCCTTTCTTTCTTTTTATCCTAATACCATGACAGACAGCCTTTCTAAATGATGGGCAAAATTATTCTCTGAAGCAACATTGATTTGCCCAAGAAATATCTAATGAATGTCCTGAACACAGAATGCTGTGCAGTGACAGACTTAATAAGCCAGCAAGGAAAGCATAGGAAAATCATGTCTTTTGGGAGAAATAAACAAAAGATATTTAGGATACTATATGAATAGTACAGAACTTATTTACACTTAGATCCTAGCAGGTTTGCTTCAAAGTCAGTATTTTGGTAACATATACATACTACTTCTGTGAATCAGTTTCCAATTAATTATCAAATCTGATAATTTTACCTTTGTATCATCTCTCCCAGGGGACTTTCCCCTCCTCTTGTCCCAGAGCCTGTTGTACCCTTACCTGACCACTGTGACCTCTCTCTTGACTCTAGCTCCAGCTCTCTTCAAGCCACTCAGTTACTCTCACAGTACCCTATCTTGAAATCTTTTTTTTTTTACATCAGGACTCTCCATTATTTACACACACACACACACACACACACACACACACACACACAGTCAGAGGAGGAACACAAAGATGCAATGCCTATGTGCTTCTGATCACATAAAGTATTTATCAAAATGAACTCTGGAAAACTGAAAGAAAAAAAAAGTCACAGTCCTCAGCCCGTACCATTAAGGCTTTCAGACTATGTTTTGATTTTTTAATCATTGTTAATCATGGTTTTCAAATTTACATATGCATTTGGTCACAGAATTAATCCTTAACCTTTCTTACCCAGAAACTCAATTTCTAATAGTAATTAGCTGTTACTCTACAAAAATGCTTCTACTCTATTTTTAGATTAACTCTAGTTATATTCTGATTTTCTGATATGACAAGCATCTGTCTCTTATATATCCATTTTCGGTTCCTCTGCTGACAATTACTGTTAAGTAATATAACCATACCTCTACCTAGCTCTGGTTCTAAGGATGGATACTACTCTACCTTCTTACTTCTGAGCCCATCCTTTTTCTCAATCCCTACTTTTCAGCCTTTCATATAAATAATACCTTAAGTCAAACCATCTTGAGACATTTGCCTTCACTGTGCTAGCCCTATACTGTTTGTTCACTTTTCTAGATTTCATTCCTTCAGGACCTATCCAGTCTAAGTGCCTCAGTGGATAAGATGTCTCAGTATCTCCCTGTATATGTTGGCAACTGTATTTATTCCCAGATTTCTGGAACATTTACTAGTTGTTCTATTAACCCAACTATCAACTAGGTATGTCGTGCTACTTTGTTTGCACTCATAGTTAACTCGGTGTGTGCCCGCATAAAGCATGTTTTCCCAACAAGACTTCGAACTTCCTGTTTTTACAATTCAGGATTTACACAGTAGTACACTCGTGTACTACTACGTAATAACTTGCATATACACTGACCACGTGTTTACTAATTCACGCTAGGATAAAAAGCTTATTAGAAACCTCAAAAATATTTAAGACTCTTATTAACAGCCTCAAACAACTGACTTAGGTCCCCCGTCTTGACGAAGAGATTGCTTCAGATTGTTAAGATGGAATAAAACATCTGAAAGAAGCACACTTTCAAGTAAACATACAAACTTCTCTAGGCAAGAACCCTAATTAGCCCTCGTTTGAAGATTCGTGCCTAGAGCGAAGTGGGCACAGGTCTGCTTGGCCAGACTTCCGATGCGAAAACACTGATCCCCACTTAGACGTGCCCCGGCCTGACGGGGCCACGAGCTGGGCTTCAGAGGCCGGGATCCCACGCGGAGTCCAGGGCACCGCGGAGGGCGGCGGGGCGCTGAGCCTTCGGGTCACCGCCGAGCAGGAGGGGCGGGTGGCCGGCGGGACCGGGCCTTCCCGGGCCGGGGTCCGAGAGGGAGCGGGGAGACGCGCGCGGGTCGGGGGGTGGGGGTCGCGGGCCGCGTGAGCCGGGCCGGGCCGGGCGGCGGGGACGTCCGGCCTCCCGGAGCCGCGCCGGGACGGTGAGAAGCGGGCCCGGCGTCCCCGCGAGCCCACGGCGGCGGCAGGTGGTGACCTACCCGGGTGCCATTTCAGGGCCAGCTTCCGATAGGCCTTCTTGAGCTCCTCCTCGCTGGCGTCGCGCCGCACCCCCAGCGCCTCGTAGTGACACTTCATCGCCGGGCCCGGCGAGAAACTGAGGCCGGGGCCCGGGGCGGGGTCGGGACCGAGACCCGGGCCCGGGCAGCGGCGGCGCTGCCGGTCTTCTCCCGCGGGAGCCCGGCGCCCGCACCCAGCCAGCCAGCAAGTGCCGCGGCGGCGGCGGCGGCGGCGCGGGGCAGAGGCGGCGCGCGGCGGCGGGCAACGCGGGCTGCGGCAAGCTGGCGCGCGAAGGGGGCGGCGCCGACGGCCGTAGCTCCGCATGGGCGGGGGCTGGGCTCCCGGAAGAGCCGCTCGGGTGGGAGGCGGGACCGCGCGGCGGGAGGTGGAGTCTAGGCAGGGGCGGGGTCTCGGCGAGGAGGCGTGGCCCGGCGGAGAGGCGGGGTCACGGCGGCCTGCATTGTGAGGAGCACAGAAGGGCCCAGCGTGTGTGGCTACACACGTAGGGGCTGAAGTGGAGATAGGAAGCAACCAGGAACATAACTGGTTGGGGGCTCTAATTATGTCTCAGTCACGCCCATTTATACGGACGAGGCAACTCAAGTCTCCAAATTGTCTAGAGGTTGGTTAGCCTAAGGTAGGATTTTTGACAATTCTAGCAGCTGCTACTTAGTAAAATCTCTGATGCTGCTCACCTTGACCAATATGCACGAGAAATGTCAGTGCCATGATTTCACGAACAATTTCAGCAAGCGGTATCAACACATTCTACAGCAGCATACCTAAAACTACTACAGTGTGGACAGAATTGTGCTGCTCTACTCATCTGTTACTCTTTAATTCCAACTTTCTGTACTCTAATTATCTTCATGAGATTAGGTTGAGAAAAGGATTGGGAAAATACCCATGGTTTTGATCTGACTAGCTATATTGTACTGCAAATACGCCAATTCACTTCACTGTAAGGTGGGATTTTTACATGCACCAGTTAGACATGGGTAGTATTTTTCAGCTATGTATGACTAAGGAGATTACCCAATCCTTAAAAAGTAATTTAAGGGCTGGGAAGGTGGCTCAGTGGTAGAGCGCTTGCCTTGCATGCTCGAGGCCCTGGGTTCGACTCCTCAGCACCACATAAGCAAAAAGGAAAAAGTCGGAAGTGACGCTGTGGCTCAAGTGGTAGAACGCTAGCCTTGAGCTGAAGAGCTGAGGGACAGCGCCCAGGCCCAGAGTCAGGCCCCACGACTAGAACCCCCCCCCCAAAAAAAAATTAATTTAATATCCTGCCCCAGCACAATCAAAACCAACTATATGCCTCTGTGGATTTTTCCACATACTAAGTTCCAAAGAACTTCTTTGAAATTCTTTGCCAGTGCAAAATGATTTTACAATGGTTTCAGTTGGTAAGTTGGCAATGGAGATGGAGAAGAAACCTGAGACCTTTCCCCCCCTGAGAAAAGAACTGGAAGCAGTTTTTCCTCAACCACATGGGATTTTACTTACAAATACAAACTCAATGCCTTTTCCTAAACAGAATCTGTTTGTATCTATAATACTGTATTGAAATTTAAAGACAATTACACAAGAGGTAAATGTCAGCCTAAAGGAACATCTTTTAGTTTTTCGTTTTAAGACAGGATTTTTACTGTAACTCAAGCTGGTCCCAGCCTTCCCAGTACTGGCTTGTGTTACTATGTTCAGACTAAAGAAACACCTTTATTAAACACAGACTTCCAAATAGGGGCTTCAGAGATGACTCATTCCAGAGAATTCCTACTCATAAAATATCCTTTAGTGACTGAAAAAGAAGAGACTTGGGACACAAAAAAACATCTCTAGATGGAAATTTGTTTTGTATGTCTGTGTGTGCCCATCTGGAAGCTTGAAACCAGGACCTACGTGCTTTCCCTAAGCTCTTACACTCTTATAGTGCTCTACCATTTGAGCCATAGCTCATTTCTGGCTTTTTAGTGGTTATTTGGAGTTAAGAGTCTCACAAACTTTACTGCCCTGGCTGGCTCTGAACTGCAATTCTTACATTTCAGCCTCCTGAATAGCTAGGATTACAAACGTGAGCCACCGGCACCAAGCCTCTACATGGCAACTGGTAAATTCAAAATTGTCAAACTGATGGGCTGGGAAGGTGACTCAGCGGTAGAGCGCTTGCCTTGCATGCATGAGGCCCTGGGTTCAATTCCTCAGCACCACATAAGCAGAAAAAGCCAGGATTGGCGCTGTGGCTCTAGTGGTAGAGAGCTAGCCTTGAGCTGAAGAGCTGAGGGACAGCGCCCAGTCCCAGAGTTCAGGCCCCATGACTGGCAAAAAAAATTGTCAAACTGAAAATCGTATCGAAACTCCAGAACACACTGAGTATTCTTTGTGTCATTACTTCAAAACTGAACTTTTTTTTTTTTTGGGTCCGGTCGTGGGGCCTGAGCGCTGTCCCTCAGCTCTTCAGCTCAAGGCTAGCGCTCTACCTCTTGAGCCACAACGCCACTTCCGGCTTTTTTCTCTTTGCTTATGTGGTGCTGAGGAATCGAACCCAGGGCCTCAGGCATGCAAGGCAAGCGCTCTACCACTGAGCCATCTTCCCAGCCCCTAAAACTGAACTTTTTGATCCAATTTGTTTTTAACCTACAATTAACTTCTAACATGGTGTTTAAAAACAAATCCTGTATAGGCTCAAGTTCTTCCAAGCCTGTATTCCACTACCTTTACATCCAAACATCTTTTTTTTTTTGCATTTAATTAGATTTGACCTTAATTAGGCGTACTACTTTTAGCTATACAGGTATTTCAGTTGAACCTGACAAAATTAGTTGCATAACTTTTAAGAGTACTTCAAAAGAAGTAGCATAATTAAACATACAGCTAGGTAAGGTCTAACTAAAGTCTTCCATTGACTGATACTTCTCTAAATATTTTAAAAACAATAAAATTTAAATAAACTAGGAACGATATGTTAGAATCCTATTACAGTATGAAATACCTTTTATAAAAAAATCAGAAAAACAGGATTACTGTAGCCATAAAAAGCTAATTCTGAACCAAAGCACTAAATTTATTTTTTTGCAATTACTTGTATGTCACCCATTGGCAAAATATAGGACAACCAATACTCTAATCTCTGGTAAGGTCCAATTTTGTACCTTACAAGCAATCAAAAAACCTTAATGATTAAAACTCTTAACCTGAGCTTCACTTCTAAAAAACCACAAATATTGTGAAATAAATTTATATATAGAAATACAACATAAGCACATATGTATGTTAGGCAAGAACAAAAAAAAACCTCAATTATCAAAAGTATGATACTTACTATTTAACTATGGTATGAAGTACAATGTTGTGTAGTTTAGTAAACATGCTACTGATAAAACAGGAAAATAATGTGATGTCAAAGAAGTGTCATAAGGATTCAAATGTTTTTTCTTTCTTGCGATTGTTTCTAACATATTTATAAGATGATTTCTTTGTATGCCCCCCCCGTTTTCACTGTATTTGATGTTGGTATAATTTGGGTTGGGAAGGGGAAGCGAAAAAACAAATTGTTTAAATAGGGATACAGGTGGACCCATTCCAACAATGAGATGTACAAGACATTATGTCGAAAAATGAAGTTTACAACTTTGGGGGGCGGGGGGGATTGGGAGGGATGGGAAGGAGAAACAAAGGAGGAGGCAACAATGCTTGATAAGAAATGTACTCATTACCTTGCCCATGTAATTGTAACCCCTCTGTACGGTATTTTCACACACAAAAAAAAAATCTTTCCCATGTAATTGTAACTCCTCTGTACGGTATTTTCATTAAAAAAAAAAGTTTCAGACAGGGATGCAGTGGCCTACAGGAGGCAGAGGTAGCTTGGTCCAGACAAGCCTCCACCAAAAATCGCCAGACCCTATCTAAAAATATATCTTAAGGCTGAAGTGCTAGAGTGCTTCCTTTGCAAGCTAGAAACTCTGAGTTCATAACCCAAACATTGCCATATGAAAAAGAACATATGCAGAACCTAGTTTTACTCATCTACCTGTCAGCTCTTAAGTCAATATGCTGCAGTGCTTAAAATAAGCAGCAATCTCTCTCATAAGGAAAAATTCAAATGCACTGTATTCTTTTGAACCTTCTTAACAACTATCATGTTTTTCCATTTACTATTAGTTTTTAAAAGCAATCTATGTTTATAATTTACAAAATGCTTTCAACACTGACATTAACTCATTTGATTCCCAAAAACCTAAGAATTCTAATACACTCTCTTTTGAAATGAAGAAGAGATCAGAGGTTGGCTCTTCCAAGGCATTAACTAGCTACTCCAGTAGTCAAATCTCAGAAAGATGTTTCCCTTCTACTAGTCTATACTTTTTTGGGGGGGGCAGTCTGGGGGGGGGGAGGTCCGATCATGGGGCCTGAACTCTGGGCCTGGGCACTGTCCCTCAGCTCTTCAGCTCAAGGCTAGCGCTCTACCACCTGAGCCACAGCGCCACTTCCGGCTTTTTTCTTTTTGCTTATGTGGTGCTGAGGAATCGAACCCAGGGCCTCATGCAAGCAAGGCAAGCGCTCTACCACTGAGCCACCTTCCCAGCCCTAGTCTATTCTTAAATAGATATATCTAGATATATCTATCTAGATATATACCAACAAATAACATTTTCAAAGTGTCTAGTGCCCTTGTAAAGAATAATCTAATAAATCTGAACTTCAGCTTTACTACATCAAAAATTCTAATCTAAGAGAGCATCCTAGACCTTAAGAATATTAAACTTTAGTAATTCCACATAAGCTCTAAAAAGAAAATCAGACAATAACTAATGAATTCTGGAGATATTTTATTTAGAAAAAGATAAAATCACTGAATTTAAGATTTAAAGTTTTCTTTTAAATGGCATACTAATTAGATATAAAGCAGATAATAAAAGTATTTACACACGGAATACAAATATACAATAACTGAAAAAACAAACTACTTATCCACTGATTCATTTTGCATGCCCTCTATTCATTTTCTGTTGAATTTTCCTCTGCCTTTTGTAAACCCTCTTCTTTCTTGCTTTCAAATCTACTTTGGGCTCTGGTTTTACCCACTGTATTTCTATTGGTTTTTCCTCAGCTGGTACAGTAAAAACATCTTCAGTAGGATCATGTGGAAGAACAGTCTTTGGCTCTTTCTTTTTCAGTTTCTGAACATCCTTCACTTGTTGTTTCTCTTTGTATTTTGCTGCTGTGATGGATCTTATGATACGCCGATGCTAGGAATAACAAAGATTGGAGGCTTTTAGAATAAGAAACAATTCATTTATGAATTCTTTCCTTTTTCCATGAAAATAATAATAATTTGTAAGTATACATGTGCCAAAAAACAAATCCAGGTGATAGAACAGTAATTATTTCACACAGTTATTTTGGCCTAAAAGTATTAGTACACTGAAGGTTACTAAACAATAAAAGCTACTTACCAAATTTGGTGACTGGTAGTGAGGATTTTCATATAGAGTTGGTCCTCCAAAACTTCCCTGGAAAATCTTTATAAGATTTAAGACAAAACGAGGTCCTATTTCTACAAGAGCAGCATCTTCTTCTATGATCTTTAATAAAAAGGAAACATTCATTTTTGTTTGAATATACTATTTCTAAAAGAAACTGGCCATAACCTAATTACACATGTGCTGAAAGAATGGAGCATATAATAAAAGCAGAAACACAGTAAAAAGCTCAGCAAGTGCCAAATCAATATTTTTCTGAAATCTATTACTAGTTACAAAAAGTTGTACTAGAAAAACAGGTTTTCAGTATGCTTTTTTAAACTGAATTTGGTTCTTATTTTGCTTCTCATGAATATTATTATTTTGGTTTAGTTATGTTTGACTTCTCTGGTTAAGAAGTGAATGAATTTGTCACAATTTAAGGTATGTAGCACAAAACATGCAGGCAAGAGTCAAATGTTGTGAGATTTTTGTTCTTGCTATTCTCTCCCATTTTTCTGTCTTTATATAGATTCATTCTGCCAAATTCTTACTCTGGATTTCTAGAATCTCCTCTTCTGAGTAAGTCATAGCAAGACTCATGTCATAGCTCCTACTGAATTCCTTCTATAGCAATTACTTTTATTCCCTCCCTCCCCCCCGCCACCCTCCAGTACAGCGGATTGACCAAATCTAAGGCTCTTAAATGGTAGGTAGGCAATTGCTCTACAACATGAGCCACAGAACAACATCAAGTCCATCCCCTTCGTTTTGTATTTTGCTTTTGAGACAGGATCTCATCCTTGCAATCTGGTCTTAAGCTTCTCCTAGTGCGATTATGTTTACTAAGTCTTCAACTCAGAAAAATCCCCTAGTATGGATTCTAGCCTTTTGGAAGAAAAAATACTTTACTACATCCTTTATAAGACTTAACATAAATCTAAAACATAAGTATCTAACAGATTTTTTATTTCCTTTTTATAAAATGAATACAGTACAGTGCCTTACTAGGAGGATGGAGCTACTAGCAAATCTCTGGAGGGAAAATAAAGCTACTTAAAATATAAGGAGCTACTGTCTATAAAGCCTGTATGTTCTAATTCAAATAAAAGTAAAGTTAAAATTTAAAGCAAAGCTAACCTGAAAGTTCCGAAACCATATCCTATTATCCAAAATGGTGAAAGTAAAAACATGGTCCACAAATGGTTGGCTTTTGGGATGATACCGAGGTGTACTAAATATCTGTTTTTAAAAAAAAGTGTATGTTAGTTTCTTATTAATTTACACTACTAAAAAAAATATTTTCTGGGATAGAATATTTACCTGAATTAAGAGTTCTTTCAACAAAGCATAATGTGGCAATTCATCAAAGGCCTATAAAAATAAAATGAACATACTACTTGAAACCAGTACATGCTTTATTTAAAAAAGTACTTTTTATTTCAGGTTAAAGTAAATTTGTATGTACAATGTACAATTATATTTACTTAAAACAACCATTCAGAGAAAACCTGAACACAGTGAGAAACTTACAGGGTCAAAGGATAAAAGGGGCCTAGAACCTTTCAAGCAGTTGCCAGTCATCTTTAGTTCAGCTAGGGTGTGAACTAGAAAAATAACAACGACAAAGAGTGAAAAGTGTAGCACAATCTATTTTATTAGATATTTACATTTCTTTCACACACAAAGAAAAACTGGTGAGTCAACTTACTATTCTGAACAAGGAATTTGGCAGATGGCCCCTGAGGTGAATTTGAAAGCCTGAAACAGACAAAGGAAGCCTTTTCAAATACAAGAATTTATACTATAGTATTTACCACCTATTTACAGAGGGGGGGAGGGGGGGAAAGACCAAAACAGGCTTCATTATTCATGTTTAGTTTCTTTAAAGGCTTCATATTTTGTAAAACCAAATGTGTTGTTTCATTCACGAACCCCTTTTACATAAGAATGGAGCTTATTACACACTATCTACAAATAAACCCACTTAAACAAGTTCAAACTTTAGAAACGTCTTACCACATATAGAGATCCTGCTTCTTCTTAGCTTCAAAAAAGATACACTTATTGCAGTTTTTCATTTCACATACCTAAATCAAGTACAGAAAAATTTAGGTAATAAAAATGAGAACTAAAGTAATTCAATGCAATTAACAACTGCATTTCCCAAAAATGAATTAGGACCACAGAACTGCATACATATCTAAAATAGTCAGATTTGTATTTATTCAACACACACAAAAAACAAAAACCTTTTAAAAAGTCCTGTCAGGCAGATGCTCTACAGATTCCTTTTTGGCCTGATATTTTAAAGTACCTGGTCTCACTTCTGATTATTAGGACCTGTTTGGACCATAATCCATGTACAAACTAACTGAAAATAAATGTGATAGGAATAAGGCATGTCATAATTAAAGTTGCTAATCTTACAAAAATACAGCCTGTATAGAACCAAAGATGTTATTAATTTTAAGTTTCATAAAATCTAGTATTTCTTACTGACTTACACTATCATTTCTGGTGTTCTGAGTGAATAAAAACATATCAGAATTCAGAAGTTTAGGCCCTTTTGGGCATCTGTACTTGTCATTTTCTCTACCTAGAAAGTTTTTTTGTTTTTGTCAGTTGTGGGGCTTAAACTCTGGGCCTGGCCACTGTCCCTGAGTTCTTCAGCTTAAGGAGATCACTCTACCACTTGAGATACAGTGCCACTTCCCTGGAAAAGTTCTTTCACTGTATTTCTAAGTCTCTACTTAAATACTGAGGCATCCTTTCCAGAAAGGATTCTCAATCCAGCTCAGTTATGGAAAACCTATACTCTACTTCATTTCTCATCTTTGCATGAAATTATAAACGTTGATTATGGACCATTTCTCTCATTAGACTGTAAGCTTGACAACAATGGGGACATTGTTCTAGTGAACACTGTTTCCATAGCACCTAGAATAATGCTGGCACAAATGTGTGCCAAATGAATGAATAAAAGAAATGTGTCAACAGAAAAAATTATTTTTAAACACTATTTAGTGTTTAAAATATTAGTATCTTCAACATTAAAGTTGTAATCTAGTATTAGATTTCAGTATCTTAAGAGTAGATTACACAGGCATCTATTTCAATCTTGACAAAATGTTTTATATCATGTTTTCTATAAATGTCTGATGGTTTAAAATTTTTATTTTATATATAGTGGTTTTACAAGTACCTACCAGTAGTTTTATATAATACTAGACATTATGGAAGAAAAACCCTGATAGGTTTGCAAAGAGTTGATAACATTTATGTATCTTTTAACAAAATAATTTTAGTCATTAAATAACATTTTTAAATGATCCATTTTTAGTGTTCCTAAAATATTTACAGTAATTTCTAAAATTACCTCGTTAATCACAAATAATTTATCTTTACGATCCATTTTAGTATCTATAAAAAGACAAAGAAAAAAGGTAAGTAATCCAAATCACACACATTACTAAAATAGATTTAAGTGTTTCTACAATGTTCAGTCCAGATTTCATGGTTTATTTTCATAATTAAAACTGGAAATATTCAATCTTTACATTCAAAGTATAAGGCAAATGGTTATTAAAAATAGTCTTCAAGAACTACAGGCTAAGCAGCACTTCTCAGACTTCAGGCAATTGTCCCTGAGGTTTGAATACAGAGCCCCTCCATATGAAAATCTTAAGTCCTTTATATAAAATACTGTTCTATTTGCCACATAATCTAGGTACATTGTCTTGCATACTTTAAAACATCTCTAAATTTCTTAAAATACCTACTACAATGTAAATGCTACATAAATTGTTAAATAGTAGTGTTTAGGGCATAACAAGAAAAGTCTATAAATATCCCTTTCAGGAATGAGTTTTTCCTAGGGGGGTAGGGGTAGGAAGAGGGGGAAAAGGGGGAGAGGGAAGAAGGGGGTAGAGAAAGAGATAGAGGGCGGGAAGAGAGAGCAACCACTACCACAGTGCCAATCCTGGGGGCTTGAACTCAAGGCCTGAGCACTGTTCAAGGGTAGCACTCTGGCTTTTGTTTTCCCTTTTTGGTAGTTAGCGATAAAAGTCTCATGGACTTTCTTTCCAGGGCTGGCTTTAAAACACCCAGCTTTTCTAATATCTTTTTATGTACTGTTATTTACATCTGCAGATGCAAAACTCATGTAAAAGAAGGCTCTATTCCATGAACTTCTTCCAAAAATGAGAAATTTCTTGCAAATTAGAGAATATGCTTAAAGATTCCAGCTTTAGAAAACATTCACTTGAGAAACTGAAATCTTGCTGATGTGGTGAAATATACCTTTACACCCAGCATTCAGGATTCTAAGGCAAGAGACACAGCTTGTGGATAGCCTAGGCTATAGAGTGAGATCTTATCTCTTAAGTTTCAGGCAGCCAGGTATGTGACTCAGCTGTAATCTTAACTACTTGGGAGGTAGCAATCAGGGGATCACAGTTGGAACCATCCTGCTTTGTTAAAATTAAGTTTGGGAGAGTCCATCTTGACCAATGGCTAGTCATACACCTATAATACCAGGAACATACCTACCATACACCTGTCATCCCAGTGACATAGGAAAGCACCAATAGAAGAATCTTAGTATAGGCCAACCTTATTGAGAAGATAACAACCCCAAAAGGGGCTAGTGGAATGGATTGAGACCTTGAGTTCAAACGTTAGCACCCCACACACAAAAATTTTTTTGGATTATCATAAAAAAAAAAAATACATTAAGACTTTTCCTAATTGTTCCAGGGATCTAAAGACACCACAAGAAATGCCCGTGTGAAAAGCACTAACATAAAGCACCAAGTTATTACCTAGGATAAAACCTCAAAACATCTGCTAAATCAGGCACAAAACAGGCAGTGTCATGGTCCAATCTCATCTTTAGGATAGAACCTTACTAGAAAATAACTTGGCACTCAGAATTTGGCTGGTACTAACTTGAAGTACCTTAAACCCTATCCCTTGTCAGTTTTTAAGAGCCAAGAAAATATTACATGGCAGTGTGAATTGTTTAGAAAGACAAACTATCCTTTTTTGTGTCACAACTTCATTAAGTATTGAAATGAAGGCATTTCTAGACCTTTAGAAAAGGTTTAAATGTTACTTAGGTATTTTAAAAGAAATGTCTAATGAATTCTGTACAGAAATTATAAATATTAATTTAGAAGAATATGGTACTTCAAAGGATAGACTTCCACAGTATTGTGGTTCTTTGTCTCACAGGTTAATAAATGAAAAATGAACACATAAGCAAGTATAATTACATAAATAAGTCTGGATAAATACTAATTTTAAAATATGTAACATAAAAGTACCTGCTTTAGAATGAGGCATCAACATTCTCAGGTCCTGCATTAAATGTCTTGTTCTAAAGTTTATTCCTCTGGAAGAAAAGATGAGAATCCGTTCCTTATTTTTCCACTTGCCCTAAATAAAACATTAAATGATTGTTAATTCTCATACCGAACCTATCTCATTTCTTTTCCTGCTAGTTGTGGATCCTGAACTTAGGGCCTTAGCCCTGTCCCTGAGCTTCTTTGTACTCAAGGCTAGTGCTCTACCACCAAGCCACAGTGTCACTTCCAGTTTTCGAGTAGTTAATGGAAGTAATGTCTCAAGGGGGACTTTTCTGCCCAGGCTCGCTTCAAACCATGATCTTCAGATCTCAGCCTCCTGAGTAGCTAAGGATACAGGTAGGAGACACCAGCGCCTGGCTTCTCATTTGTTTTTTTAAAGATGGTTTTAAAAGCTTCCAGAGCCTGGGTATGATAGCATATGCTTGTAACCCCAGCCTAAGGAAGATAAGGTAGGAGATTTACTTAACACAGAAATCTGAGGCAATAGAGTAAAACCCTTTTTCACAACAAAACCAACAAATACCAAAAACAGTAGCTTTCTAATTCCTCCTTCCTATCCTTAGGCTTCTTTTTTTAGCCTTTTTACATTTGTTTTGCCCATCATAGTGGTCTCATACTCCCACAGATTCCATTACCAACTCTACATAACATGAAGATGTCTTCTAGTTCTAATAATCCAATTACTTGAGTAAAGACTCAAACTGTATCCAATACTGCACATTACCTTACACTTAAAATCTGGTATTTCCTTTGCATTTTCTCTTCCTTTCTTTTTTTTGGTTGGTCGTGGGGCTTGAATTCTGGGCCTGGGCACTGTCCTTTAGCTCCTCAGCTCAAGGCAAGTGCTCTACCACGTGAGCCACACTGCCACTTCTGGCTTTTTCTGCTTATGTGGTGTTAAGGAATGGAACCCAGGACCTCATGCATGCAAGGCAAGCACTCTACCACTTAATTACCCACCTTCCCAGCCCCATAGGTTTCCTTTCTTTTTATGCTATCACCATCATTGCAGTCCTCCAGGCTTTAACTTCACCTGCCCTTATTCCTGAATCCTAACCACTACTAAATGCTATTCAATTTCTCTTTGCAGGCTGGGCAGGTGGCTCAGTGGTAGAGCACTTCAACAACTCTGGCCAGTTCTTTTTTATTTTCCTGTCAACTCTGAACAAAAATTGTACTCTTACTGTAAAACCCAACTCCATTAATAGCTAAAATCCATGATTTGACTGTGCTATCCTAGAATAATAGTATCTTTAGCATTTCATAGAACAGATTACACAGTCCATCATCTTTTTTTCAGCTCCTGAAGAGACTACTACTATCTGCTAAAAATATATTTAGTCCAGTTTATTTTTCACAATTAAGTATTTAGCTTGTAGATGAGAAAAGAGGATGCCACTTTTAATAGTAAGAATACAATTTATGCTCTTTTTCATTCTTCAGAGCTTACTCTTTTCCCTGAGCCTACCTTGCCCTTGAACCACCCAAGGTCACTTACTTTTCGCCTAGTAGGTGCTTCAGTACCTACTGGAGCCTAAGTTCAGAGAGCACAAATTTATAAATCAAAGGCAATCTTTGTTTCCACAGTATTCCAACTCAGTTAAGGAGCTTTCGGATGAAAGTTAGCTCCACCAACAACTTCTCACTTTCTTTTGAATAAAACCCATCAATCGCTTCCTTCTCAACTCCTATTTTTCAGAAAGAAGTCACATGATAGTCATGTCTGCCAATACCCAGGCCAAAAGCAGCCTGCCTTGGGGACTGAAAGATTAAAAATTAGAGTTATATTTTACAATTGCTAACTGCTGGTTTTGCTTCTGTAAACTTGCTTGCACTAGCACTGACCCTTCCCCTCGCTGGAGATAAATAAAAAGCTTCGGAGTCTAGGTGTCGGCCCTGGGACAAGCTCCGTAGTCGTAAATAAAGAGCTAACAAATCCCCCAAATGGCCGAATGGGACCCAAGATAAGGAACAAAGAGTATGTTCCTCCACATTCCTGTGCAGAAATTCCCGGTTTAGGGGGCTCAAGATAAGGGCCATCTGGTGGGCTCTGCAGACTAGGCCAAATTGTTAACCAATCACAAACCTGTAACACTGTAAATCTCCTAACCCTAATCTCCCAGAGTGACTACCTCCGTCTGCACTAATTGTCTTATTGCAAAGAGTGTTATAAACTTCCCCGTGTAGTAAACTGAGCCAATCCTGGGGAACCTGGGGTCTTATGCTAATCTTGTGGCTTTTGTCTTTAAAAGTGCCTGTAACCGCTGCTCGGGGCTTCCAGTCTGCCTTGGACAGGGAGCCCGTTTGCCCAAACGCCTAATAAACTCCTCTTGCTTGTTGCATCTGCTGGTTTGGAGTCTTGGTTCTTGGGGTGCCCTCCCGTTGAAGAAAGCATCCCAGTGAGTCTGGGGTCTTTCAGGGACAGCACATGGTATATTAAAGATTGGTTAAAATACTTAACACTCATGCCATCTAGTCTAACATTTTCATTTTCCCTTGAGTTAAAGACCTAATCAAACAAGTCAGTCAAAGTGCCAAGGTCAGTGACTTTTTTATGACGTTTGGATATCATGATTTCTGACTGGCTGGCTTACCATGGCAGGATATAGAAGAATTACTTACTCTAAGACATATACTCACTTGCAGAAAAAAAAACAAAAAGCATTATGTTGGGGGGGGGGGAGCAAGTGGAAGTCAATGGCCCAAGTCAATTCCCTGTGAGCTGCCACATCTCACCCTCAAAATGCGGCCACGTGGACCAAGACTAGACCCAACACTGGCCCGAGACTGCGCTCGGCTGCCACACTGGACACTCGGAAATTACAGAACTACGGTCGGGTAAGAAGGCCCAAGGAAGCGCCACCGCGCCGCCGCCACACGTACCCGTCGTTCAGCTCTCCTACCTTGCAAACGGGGCCTGGGATACAATCTCTATCTTCTTCCTCCACTTCTTCTGCCTTGCCTGGCTGCGCAGCTGGCTTCCCGGCATCTTTTCCATCTCTTTTTGGCTTCTTCGCTTTGACCAGCAAGTCTCCACGCCGTTTTCTCTTGGTTGCCGCCATCTTACCTTACCTCGTCGTCTACGCTCTAGGACGTCCTTCCGGTTTCACCGCCTACTCCTTTTTCCGGTTTCTAAAGTAGGGTCGTCTGGGCTCTGCGGTCCTCCAACTCTATGGTCTCGTGAATGCGCACGCCTGGCTCGCTAACCTCCTCCAAATTCTGTAAGGGAAGTGATTGGCAGGTGTGAAGAGTGGCAGGAACGCTCCACTTCCCTTAGGGTTTGGGGGAGCTGCCGGTCATTGGTCGAGGAGACCGGGCTGGGGCGGGCTCGCCGGCGTCCGGATCCCGCTCCCGCGGCACAGATGACGCCTCCCAGGGCCCCCCTTCATTAGTAAGTGGCGGTTGGTCGGAGTTTTGGCGGTTGGGAGGTGTGAAGAGGCGGGGTGGCTGGGATTCTCCAGGAATCTCCCCGGGTCTAGGGGGAGGGAGGAGGGGGGGGTGTCTGCTCCAGGCCCCGCCCCCGGGCATGGCTCCGCTCCAGGCCCCGCCCCCGGGCATGGCTCCGCCCCCTCGCCGGCCGTGGCCCCGCCTCTAGCCTACCGTCTGGGGCCTGCGAACGCGGCCCGTCGGCCTCCGGGGCTAACGGTCCTGGCGAACGCTTCCTCGCGCGGGTGAATCCTGGGTGCTCGTTGTGTCGCGGTCCCGGTGACCGGAGCGGGTCGAGGGTGCGGCCGGCGGCGAGGGGGCGTCCCCGGGGCCCGCGGCGGGCCTCGTTTAACCTCTCGGTTCATTTCTTCCCCGCCCGTCAGGCGTCGGGCGGTGTGCAGAGCGCGGGCGCCGGGGACCATGCCCCTCCTGGCCCAGGGCCTCCCGGACGACGAGGAGCAGTACTGCTTGGTGGCCAGCCTCGACAACGTCCGGAACCTCTCCACCATCCTCAAGGCCATCCACTTCCGAGAGTACGCCACGTGTGTGGCCACGGACAACGGGATCCGCGTGACGGTGGAGAACGCCAAGTGCGTCCAGGCGAACGCCTTCATTCAGGTGCGGAGCGCGCGCCCCCCCGCCGGGCGGCCGCACGGGTGCGGAGGGGCCGGGAGTGCCCGGCCGGGAGTGCCCGGCGGGCCGCACGGGTGCGGAGGGGCCGGGAGTGCCCGGCCGGGAGTGCCCGGCGGGCCGCGAACTGTCTTCTTCTTTCCTGGTGTCAGAGTCTTTCCCCATCTTGTTCGGTGAGAGTCGGGTGAAAGCTACCCGTTAAAGCAGGCTTCTGTAAGCCTCGCTAGCTGAGATCCTGGGATCGCAGTTTGAAGCCAGCCCCGTCGGAAAAGTCTGCGGGAAATTCTTACTTCCAGTGAACTACCCAAAAAGCCAGACATGGAGCTGCGGCTCAAGTGACAGGGCGCTCCTACTACCTGTTATTTACTGTTTCCTCCTCCCCCGTTTTCTTTCCTTCTGTGCGTGTGTGTGAGGGTCCTGGGGCTTGAACTCCAGGCCTAAGCCCAGCCCTTAAGCCTTTTTTTTTTGCTCATAGCTAACAACTTCTGCCACCAGAGCACAGCTCCACTTCTGGCTTTTTCCCAGTAGTTATTGGAGATAAGCGTCTCAGGGACTCTTCCCCCTGAGCCGGCTCTGAATCGTGATCCTTGGATCTCAGTCTCCCCAGTAACTAGGATTAAAAGCAGGAGCCACAGGTGCGCAGCATTGTTGTTTCTTTTATTAGCTGTAATAAAGTGTGTTGGGTTCAGATTCAATTCCAGTTTTTGACCTCCTAACTGTAGATGATTACTGTAGAGCTGGAACACTACATAAAATGTGGCTCTGCAAAATAAATTGAAAACTAGTATTCATCATCAAATCATTTTATTTCAGGTGATTCTAACCTTAGGATGCAGAGCAAAAGGAAACAGTGTCTTAGGGGGAGATAGGTTTAGATACAGAGATTAAGTGATTTTGCCTAAATCAGTTACACCTTTAACTATTAAGCTGTTGAATACTGTTGTTTAAGCTGTTCCAGTGAAGAATGCCTGAAAAATCTTCACTGTTTTACTTGGAAAATAAAATATTCTTATGGAGATAGTACTGTAATTTTTGAGATTCCCCAACCTTAATGTTTTATTATTTTCATGTTTATTTTTTATAGGCTGACATATTTCGAGAGTTTATGATAAAGGAAGAATCTGTTACTTTCCGAATTAATTTTACTGTGCTTTTAGATTGTTTATCTATTTTTGGATCAAGTTCTATGCCTGGTGAGCCATTTTATTATGATTACAAAGACATAAAAAGTTATACAAAATAGTCCTTTCTTATAGTATTAAAATTCACAGTGCTGGGGCTGGGAAGGTGGCTCAGTGGTAGAGTGCTTGTCTTGCATGCATGAGGTCCTGGGTTTAATTCCTCAGCATCACATAAGCAGAAGAAGCCAGAAGTGGCCATGTGGCTCAGGTTGCAGAGTGCTAGCCTTGAGCTGAAGAGCTCAGGGACAGCACCCAGCCGGAGTTCAGGCCCCACGACTGATAAAAGAAAAAAAAAATTTACAATGCCCTTTTATCCCTCTCTTGTTCTTAATGTGCTCTAACAAAGTATATAAAGACTGTTTCCCAGTAGAAGTTGAGAAGATCCTTATCATAGTGAATATACTAGTACTATAGTACATATATCCAAACCATCCTGTTGCCCATATTGACCCTTCAGTGAATAACATAACCTATTCTGCAATAATTCTGTTAGGTGCCATGTACATTTTTTCCATCCTGAAATTATATATAGGTGTATATGTCTGTATTTACATATTTATATTCACATACCTTATACACACAGAGTCAGTATGCTATTTTTTGACGTATTCTGGCAAGCTTAAAATTATTTCAGAGGTTTATATGTTGTTCTGGGCCCAGTTTCTTGCAATAGTTTTTGGAATTATGCTTTTTAATGAGATGTGTCCTGGAATTTTGGCAGAATAATCTTTAGGAATTTTATGTGTCACATTGAGAAGAAGCTGAACTCATTCATAAAGCCAATAATTAAGTCCAGGATGACTTTTTTCCACAGCAGGGACTTATACTGCACTTCGGATGTGTTATCAAGGTTATGGTCATCCTTTGATACTATTTCTGGAAGAAGGAGGAGTAGTGACAGTCTGCAAAATCAATACTCAGGAGCCTGAAGAGACTCTAGATTTTGATTTCAGCAGCACCAACGTTATTAACAAAGTTATTCTGCAGTCAGAGGGGCTCCGTGAAGCATTTTCTGAATTGGACATGACAAGTGATGTTTTCCAGATTACCATGTCTCCTGACAAGCCATATTTCAGGTACTTGAGTGCAGTTCTAGGTAATGTGGTCTACTGTTAGGTCCCTCTTCCCACTTCATTTGCTTAGGTTGCAGACTTTTTTGATTAGGTTCCTAGAATTTCTAGAACTTCAGACATCTTTTACCTCATACTTATGTGTCTGTGCTGATCCTGAGGCCTGAATGCTGCCTTGCTCATGGCTGGTACTCTACCACTTTGAGCCACAGTTTCTCTTCTGACATTTATTAGTAGTTTAATAGAAGTAAGAGTCTCACAGACTTTACTGTCTGGCTGGTTTTGAACCACCATTCTCAGATGTCAGCCTCCTGAGTAGCTAGGATTATAGGCTTGAGCCACCAGTGCCCAGCTTTACCTCATACTACCTCATAGATTAAAAAATAAGACCTGGAAAGAGTAACTCACTAATTAGAATTTCATAAGTAGTTTAGGTTCTGTAGATAAGAAGCCCAGTCACCTGATCCATGAGAAGAGAAGAGGGAGATGATAGACCTGGGGAATATCAACCCCTAAAAACTGGCCTGTTCATCGTGTACTTCTTACTGTGGTTTATCAGGTTGCAACTTGAGGAATATTGGATTTAAACATCTGAAAAATGTTACATAGCATTTTTTTTCTCTTAAATTCAGGGTATAAAAATGAAGTAGATATTTCTCGTACATGGTTTGTTTACTTAGCATGTGTACTCACCCACCGCCTATTGTGTACATGTCCATCCTATAGAGGCTCTGACAGGAACAGCTTGAAGTTAAAGAGATATGTGAAGTAGAATGGGAATAAACTCAAAATACCAAAATAATACTCATACTTGGGAAAATGGTACTGGACCACTCAGGTAGGACTGGTCCAGGTAAGCTTTCCAGAGGAAGGCAGTTTGCAGTAGGAAACAATAACAGCTACAAAGCTCCTCTTAGTAACTTTGTCCCAACAAAGTATAAAATGGCAAGGTTTTTTTTTTCAAGATTAGAATCAGCAGGCACTAGTGACTCACGCCTATAATCCTAGCTACTCAGGAAGCTGAGATTTTAGGATTGCTGTTCAAAGCTGGCCTGGGAAGGAAGGTCTGTGAGAATCTTACCTTCAATAAACCACCAGGAAAAAAAACAAAAATGGCACTGTGGCTCAAGTGGTAGAGTGCCAGCCTTGAGCTGAAGAGCTCAGGGACAGCACCCAAGACCCGAGTTCAAGCCACATAACCAACAACAAAAAAAAGGAATTTTAAAACAACCATTTATAGACAGGAAATCTAAATTTTTCTGGGTGAAATACTTGAAACTATTGCAAAAGTAAGGAACTGAGTACATAAAACATACAAGACATATAAGTTCTTTTTGTGTGTAGAAAAATTGCAGGCCCTTCTAATGACATTAAGCAGATAAAAATTGGGCTCAAGATGTATATATTACAATGTTAACCAAAATAGGAAGCAACAGAAAAACCCCACTTAGGCAGTTAAAACAGTGCTTCAGCAAATTCCCTTCTAAATGAGCCTACAGCATGGGAACTAGGGGGATCTTTCTTCTCCAGGAGGGGAAAAAAATGTGAGAGATAGAAGTTAAAAAATTTTTCTGGATGTGTTAAATTTGAGGTGTCTATAATACCAAGGAGTAGCTAGATGAGGCAGATCAGGCTAGACTGGAAATTAAGGTTTAAGAACTGTCATCATGGCTGGCTACCTGAGTAAGGAGCAGGGATCCTTTTTTCTGCCAAGGGCATTTAGTTATTTTAACATCATTTATGGGCACACAGTCCTGCCTGTGGTTGCCTTGGCAGTGTCAATGATTTTTGGGGCCTCATTGGACCTACAGGTGGACAGTACCCACCCCTCTTAAGGAGAGAGAACAGATGGACTTAGGGAAGACCAAAGATGGGGAATGGAGAATAAGCTAGGGGAAAACACCACCAAAGTCTGATCACTGTTCATGTTCTGCTTACCTGCATGCTAAACCCTCAGCAAATGTTCAATAAATTGTTGCAGATTAAATATATAAACATTTACAGTTATCCAAACACCACTGCTGACATTACCAAACAAGAAAAACCATAATGCAGTGTAAACCGTAAGAGCAGCATAAAGTACAGAAAAGCTATGATGTTTGATGTGGCAGTAAAGATTGAGAGAGGGACACAGGGCTTGGAGTTGACTTCAATTTTGCTTCATCTCTCCTATATCCAATTTAAGGATATTCAGTAGTAGAGTGGGAGGTACAGAAATAATGTAACTTTTTAAAAAGTTGTTTAGTTGCTAATAGCTCTATGTTCCCAAAGGTGTACCCTATGAGATCCCATTATAGGGTGTTTATAAAGTGTATCATACTTGGGTATGGCGATACATGCCTGCAATCCTAGTATTCTGGGAGGCTGAAGCAGCAAGACCATGCGCTTAAGCCTATTCTGGTCAATGTAGCAGTACTTGTTTCATCATGATAATTAAAAAATAAAATATTGTAAACAATTGTATATGTCTGTTTCAGCTCAAGAAACTTGGGTTATTTTTTTGGCAATATGAGATTTGAACTCAAGGCCCTATACATGGTGGACAGGTGCTCTACCATTTGAGTCATTCTCTCAGCCCCAGAATGAGGTTCTGAAAGAAGTGTTTATCTGGATCCTAATGTTGTGTGTTGCTGAAATACTGAATAAATACAATGCTCATTTCCTACTATAGGTTATCTACTTTTGGAAATGGAGGAAGCTCCCACCTTGACTATCCCAAGGATTCGGATTTAATGGAAGCATTTCATTGTAGTCAGACCCAGGTCAACAGGTCAGTTCTTAATATAAACATTGCCAGTGGTGATAAAGGTGGGGTCAGCTACCAAATTTCTATTCTTAAAAAAAACCCACAACTTTTAATCTATTAAATTAAAATGCAGAACATTTTAAAATAATGGAATGACAGGGTGCTAGATTTTACTTAGAGATTTGAGCTTGTAATAGAATATCTTTTAATGGAGAAAATATTAGTAAATGGAATACGTTTTTGCTTTTATTTATTAACTCTTGTCTAATTTTCAGAGCTAGGAGCACTAAGTTATGAATATCCAAATAACAGCTTTTTATTTATTCCTCTACAGATACAAGATTTCTTTACTGAAACCCTCTACGAAGGCTTTAGTCTTATCTTGTAAAGTATCTATTCGGACAGATAACCGAGGATTCCTCTCATTACAGTATATGATTAGAAATGAAGATGGGCAAATATGTTTTGTAGAATATTACTGCTGCCCTGATGAGGTTTCTGAATCTGAGTCTTGAGTGTACATTCATGATTGGTTAGGTCCTTGTTCTGCTAGCTGTACTCTTCATGACTTGTTAGTCTACTGAGAATAAGCTCCCTATAGATTAATAATTGCTATATTGAGTCTACAGTTTGAAAGTTCAATCAAGCCATATGTAAAATGTTTACTATTAAAAAAGCAAAGCATATGAGTATTGTCTCTTATTTTGAATTGCTAGAGACTAGATTTTAAAGCAAACTGTTTCTCAAAGGACCTTGCTCAGTGAAATATTAAAATCATCTGAACTTGGCAGCAATATTATTCTGTTACTGGTTTTTGCATGAGATTTCCATGCAAACAATCTGATGAGACATTGCCATACCAATCCAAACAGTTCTGTATGATTTTTAAAGTATGCCTTTTGGAAAGGTCCATGAATAGTATACAACGTAGTCTTCAGGGCAGATTTTCTTGTTCTCAGAACTATTTAATGCAGTAAATGCCTCAGTAAGTACTTAATGTATATCCCCCATTTGCCTGTAATTTTCTACACTAAAATGTAGCAAAATAATCATTAAGCGATTATGTAGATTGGGTAGTTTTTCACTGGAACATGTTTTGTAGCATGCAGATATTTTTTATAATAAAATATTCTAAAATGATAACTTATTCTCTAGTAGAAAAAATACACTAGCTTTTGGATATGCTCGTTCTTCATGGGAAAAGATTCACTTAGCCTTCCTAGCCCTTATTTATTAATACTAATCGTAACTACCCCTTTCCCTGAATAAAGAGTCCCTTAAACTACTGATGATTGAGAACCATTAGGCACAGAGCACACTGGAGGAATGGCCTGGAGATGACTGCTGCAGGTGCTGCATCCTGGGAAGGACTCTTCACTGCTATAAGGCCCCCTTCCCAGGCCCATGTACACTCCTGGGATGTAACCCAAGGCGAGTGCCTGATAGACTCAAGTCCCTGGCAGTCTCAGGATGCCCAGCTACTGTGCAACAAGTAAAAAGTTTGTGATTATTAGGATGTGTTCAAGAAAAAAATGAAACTGCTAAGTATAAAAATATTTTTATGTATGTGTCAAGAAATAGATCCAAACATAATTAGGAAAATAGTCAACATTTCATGGAACAATTTTCCTTCATAATCAAGAAAGCAGTGTTTTTAATAAAACTTTATTTACAGATGATATCATTGATATAGAAAATTGCAAAGACATGACAAAAACTTCTGGAACTAGTTAACTGATGTTTAAAGTGGCAAGAGACTTTACTAGTGAATACAATACTAATATTCAAAAGCCAACTGCTTTCTTATATGCTAGCAACATACACATACAATTCAAAATTCATACAATTCCTTTTTTTTTGTCAATCATGGGTCTTGAACTCAAGACCTGGATGCTGTCCCTGATCATATAAAATAATGTTAATTGAAATGAATCAACTCTAGGAAATAGAAATGAGGTTTTACATTATTTTGATTTTTTGTTTCTCCTTTGTTGCTGTTTTTGACTTTTGTACCTTTTGTCCCACATGTTTTGGAAAGTGTAAGGGGAAGCATGGAAATGAGACAGGGTGAACAAATACAGCAGTGATACTAGACATTATGTTGAAAATGAAATAAACAACTTATGGGGAGGGAGATCAAGAAAAAAAAAAACAAGGAAAGAGGTGACACTGTTCAAAAAGAAATGTATTTATTATGTAACTGTGCATCACCTTTACAAAAACAAAACAAAACATGGAATTGTGAGCCAGGTGCTGGAGGCTCACACCTGTAATTATAGCTACTCAGGATGTTGAGATCTAGGATTATGGTTCAAAGCCAGCCCAAACAGGAAAAGCTGAGAATCTTCAATTAACCACCAGAAAACCAGAATGGCACTGTGGCTCAAAGTGGTACAGCACTAACCTTGAGCAAGAGAGCAATAATTATAGCACTTTTAGAACTTATCTAAGCAGATTTTCTTGTTCTTCCCTCTGTATGTATCTAGAACAATACTGAGATATAATAGGCTTTTAATAACTGTTAGATCAAGAATGATTTGTTAGATTCTTTTTTAGTGAATTTAATTTTGATCATTTAACCAAATTTGCTTCAATCTAACTTTTTTAATTGCACCTATTAATAAGGATTTAGTAAGGATGCATATCTTTGAACAGTTAAAGCTGTATGTTTCCAGCTATTTAGAATTAAACTAATGATTCCAAATGTAACATCAAGTTGCTGATTTAATAAAGAATTTCCTCTTTTATGTGTATTCTCTTTGACCTGATCATTGTTACTAATTCTGTTTTAGTTGCATTGCAAGACCACTAGGCAGAGCACTTGCAGCAGAGCCAGTGATTGTGTGGTATCTATATCTTCATTTCATATGTATCATATAGGAGAATACATCTTTTTTTAAAAAAAATTTAGTTTTGCCTTTTGAAACATGTTTGGTAATCTTGTGTTTACTATGAATGAATGGGTACATCTGTTGTAGTTCCACCCAGAATTGATATATTTCAAATAAAACTATTATAAACTCCAGTTCTATAATAATAGGGAAACATAGTGATTTTTTTTCTTTTCTTTTTTTTTTCTGTGGGTCGTGGGGCATGAACTCTGGGCCTGAATGCTGTCCCTCAGCTCTTCAGCTCAAGGCTAGTGTTCTACCACTTGAGCTACAGCACCACTTCCACAGTGATTTTTTTTTATCATTAAAATATCTGTGATATCAAGGAGTGCCAGTAAAGGTTAATTAAAATTTCCTGAAATAATAGCACATAACATTCTTGTTTGGGGCAAGAAATCTTTCTGCCTTCATATTGCCTATCCTTTGATCACCTGAAATAAAACATTTGTGTCCTGAGGAACTGGAGAAATATGGTATTTTTTTGGTAATTGTGTTTGCAACTTACTTTCTCTTCAGAATAGGCCATGTTGATTTTTGAATGTGTCTATAGTTGCCCTGGACCTGTTACCTTTGGTAGCTGTAGTAGATTTCACATAACCTCATAGACAGCATGGTGTTCTAATTAGAAATGTCGCATTAGTTACAAATGCTTCTAGTATCCTTTATTTTGGTACAGAGGAGATGTTTGGGTAATAAATGTTTGAAGTAGCTTTTCCTTTGGGAATAGTTTGTTGATCAGTTATAATTAATACTAATAACTATACTATTAGTAAAATTACATGGATAGCTAACCAGGATGTGTGAACTGACTAGATTAGTACAGAGTAGTTCCTCATGTTCTCATGAAAAGAAATCATCCTATACGGTCTGTGCCCTACCCTGATAGGCATGGTGTCTGAAGTTTGAGCCCTAAATGGACTTGCATTGTTGGTATCTAATTTTCCCCCAGTCCTAGGACTTGAATGCTTGGCCTGGGCCATGTCCCTGAGCTTTTATGCTCAAGGTTAGCACTCTTAGCACTTGAACCAAAACTGTACTTCTGGCTTTTTGTGGTTAATTGGAAATAAGAGTCTCACAGACTTTCCTGCCTGGGCTGGATTTGAAACATGATCCTTAGATCTCAGCCTCCTAAGTAGCTAGGATTATAGATGTGAACTACCAACGCACATCTTTACTAACTGGGTTAGGACAATTCTAGTTTGATTGTTGGCAAGCCCTCTGCAAGTGGGCTTTCATGCAGGATGGTGAGTGAGTTTACCAATTTAGTGTGATTTCACAGTAATAACAGCAGGTAACATAAAATTTTTGTGTTAGCTAAAAATGCTTATTGAAGTCTGTGTGAGACAGTTCAAGCTGGGCTTGATTTTTTTTTTTTCTTCTAACTTGATACAGAAATTTACCAAGCTAACTCATTCATCTTTAAAATGTGCAAGTGTCTGCCTATTAGCTAATTTAATTCAAAAGAATTTCAAGAACCATTATAAATATCAAGCATGTGTTTACAACCATAGTCCCATTTTGTCTCATCTCAGAAGGACAGGGCCTGGTTGGCACTTGGATATGAGAATACAAAGGATTTGGGTTATTACTCAATTTAGAAAGCTTGATTCCAATACAGATTTCCTATGTGAATGCAATTTTATATTATGTCGTATTACAGTGAGCCTTTTCCCACATTTTTATTAGTATCAGTATAAGGGGGTTTCATTTTGACATATCTATACTCATACAATGTACCTTGGCCAGACACACTTCCAGTGTGATCCATGCTACTGGAGAGACTTTCTACAGCTTTTTATTTGACTTACTGAGGTTTTCATTTCCAAATATCAGTTTGATTCTTTTTCAGGATATCTGTGTCTTGAGTTCCCCTTTCTTATCTTGCTTTGTTTTCATTACTTTGTGGTTTGTTTGTAGTCTGAATATTTCTGGTGTAATTTCTTAGACTTTGAGAGTTCACTCAAATGTTCCAGTGGAGCACAGAGGCTTTTTAGGGCAGTAAATCTAGTCTGTGTGATACAATAAGTAAATGTGGTGGGGTTTTTTTATTTTTATTTTCATTACTTTGTTTTTTATTTTATATTTTTTGGTCTGGTCGTATGGCCTGAACTCTGGGTCTGGGTGCTCTTCAGCTCAAGACTACCACTTTGAGCCACAGCATCACTTCCGGGTTAATTAAGAGTCTCACAGACTTTCCTGCTGGGGCTAGCTTTAAACTGATCCTCAGATCTGAACCTCCTGAGTAGCTAGGATTACAGGTGTCAAGTATGTTTCAGATGCATAAACATACATCACACTAAGGATGGAGTCTAAACTATGGACTTGGTTGTTATGATGTGTAATTTAAGTTCATTGATTAACCAATAAACCACTGGTGGAAGATGTGAGAATTAGATTGGCAATGCATGTATGGGGACAGGTGTTATAATCTGTTATCTTCTGCACAATTTTATTGTGAACCTAAAACTTCTCTTGAATAGACTGAAGAAAAATTATACCATATATCATTCATACTTGTACAAAACAGTCTCAGAAAATAGCAACTTGACAGGAGATTATAAAGAAAAATCAAGAATAGTAAGCCAATTTCAAAAGCAAGAATAGACATACCAAAACTCTTTATTTTACATATTACACAGTATATGTTGTTGTGTTATTAACATAGTCTGGAGATCTTAAGACTTGTGATTTTCAAAAAAATAGTAAAACCTTTCAGGTTGATAGTTATATTGTTTCACAGCAGAGCACTACTCACTACTACACCTCAGGAACTAGCTGATTATTAGATTTTACAGGCCTTACAGACAAGAGGTAATTCTTGAATGAAGAGTCACAATGCAGTGTTATGGGTGTTGGCATGAAACACTTGGATTCACATATGTGGGGGTCTTTGAGCTTCAATAAATAAGATCAGGTAACTAAGGAAGGTGAAGATGGTGAAAGTAAGCAATTTTATAGTATAAACTCGTGTGAAATTTTTCTTTTGTCCTTTAATGCACTAAAAAAGGCATGTAGTACAAGATTATTTTTTTCCCCATTTTCAGGGGCTAAGCTTTTTCTTTTGTTATTTTTAACCTTTGAGCATTCTTTTTTTAAAATGAAACTTAAAAATCCAGTGTCATGGGGCTGGGAAGGTGGCTCAGTGGTAGAGCGCTTGCCTTGCATGCCTGAGGCTCTGGGTTCAATTCCTCAGCACTATATAAGCAAAAAGAAAAAAGCCAGAAGTGGCACTGTGGCTCAAGTGGTAGAGCGCTAGCCTTGAGCTGAAGAGCTGAGGGAAAGTGCCCAGGCCCAGAGTTCAGGCCCATGACCAGACCCCCCCCCCCCAAAAAAAAAAAATCCAGTGTCATGTTCACCTAGATAACCTCATGGAAAAATATCATCTGTAATCAAAAAGGATGGTTTTATAATGACCAATGTGACCTTGGCACAAATATCTTAATCTTTATAGGCTTTCCTCTAATTTCTTTATAAGACCTTTTCTGATCCTAACACATTATGACCAATCCAATCAGAGCAAATGTCTCAGAAGCATCACACCTTCCTCAGAATGCAGTGTTTGTAAATTCAAAGATAGTGACTTAAACCACTTCTAAATAATGTACTTAAACATTTGCCAATAAACTGCTTACATTTTGCAGATTTTTTTTTTTTAATCAGGACTGACAATGAGGCTCAGGGACAGAACATTTGCCAACGTAAATGAGGCCCCAGTAAATGCTCTCCCCAACAACAACAACAAAATTGAGACTAAATTTAAATGTAGAGAACAGAAATGGGAAGTAATGTGATTACAATGGCACAAGAAACTATAACTTAAAGCCCATGTTTAAAAGGTTTTCCCTTAAGATATGGCTCTGGTTTCTGATGACACCTAGATACATTACCTGTCCTGCTGCTAAGTAGACCTTTCTTCTCAAGAAAGTAAAAACCTCTTCTGCTTTTCCTCTGCCATGGCTGTCCATGTTGATAAATATATTTTGTGGTCTAAAATTTTTTTATCAATAAGATTGCCTTTATTGTTGGCTATCTTGTATAGAGTTTCTCTTTGCTGATAACAGAAGACCTAGAGAAAAGGTGAAAAACATTTAGGTTTTTTTAGGTTTTGCTGTTGGTGGGTTCTTCTCTACCCAATCACTATTTTATCTTAGTTAACGGACTGCCCTCAGCTTGAGGTACTATTTCCTTTATTCTGCCACATAACCATGTCCCCAAACGTTGAGTCTTCTAACAAGTCTCCAAAATGGGACCAGAGTTTTGGGATTTCCCTAAAAAGATTAACTATTTGCTATTTTGATTAACAGACAGATCAGACACCTGGTGCTATACCATTCATTATGATTTTTTAGATTCCTTTCTGTTTTGCTTTTTTGAGTTCAAGTTTGGTCCTAAACGTGACATCTCACTTTAAGCTCAGTACTGAGATTACAGGAATGCCCCTGCTAGATCTGGCTTTTCAAGTGATTTCTTACCAACTTTTTTATTACCAAAGATTTAAGGTATAGAGCCTTTTAGTGGTAAAAAAAAAAAAAAAAAAAAAGAGAGAGAACCTGCCTTTTCTCATTCTAGCCATCAAGATTTTCATATATTTGATTTGCTAATACTGGAGGTGTTAAACTGGAGTTAGAGGTAACTACTTGGGATTTTTGTTGTTGTTTAGTAAGCAAATCTGAAGCCTCTGGTTCATTGTCTATTACAAGACTACATAAAATACAGAAAATAACCTGGCACTTTAATTTTCTTCTCAGTAAATCAAGAGACAATGCAATTCTAAGTTCTTCAAATCAGATGAGCAAAATCCTGGGAAGGCTGAGAAAGGCCAGGATAACTAGAAGTCAGCCTTGGGCCTACTACTCTCCTACCACACGGGGGCAGGATTGCCCTTGTTTGAACTCTTCAGGTTACTAATAGGACAATTGAGTTCCAGTGTATAATGTCTTCTCCGAGGTTCAAGGGACCCTGTCAGGCTCTCTTGTTTATATTATCTGTCTTTAGAGGATGACAAGCTCTCCCCATATCATCTTTTGGAACTAACTAACCCTATCCCCATTGCCTTTATTCATGGTGGTATAACAAGAAGGTTAACAATGTCTAGGCAAAAGCTTTAGGGAAACAAAGTATCTGTTAACTAGAATATGGTTAGTATGGAACTCTCACAGATCATTTCATTTACTCTTTACAATAATACTGACATAGGGCTATACTCAACACCACTTTATAGATAAGGAAACCAGATCCTGAGCTAGAAAGGTGGTCATTCTCAGATGTGAATCTAAGTTTGTGTGTTTCCACAACTACCGTAAGACTGGGTCTTACTGTTTCCCAGGCTGACCTTAAACTCCTGGGCTCCAGTGATCCTCTTGCCTCCATCTCCTAAATAGCTAGAACTACAGAAAACATGTCCTACCATGCTCTACTTTAGAGCTATGGCTCTTGACCACCATGAATCATAAAGAACAATTATTTCATAGGGATATGTTGAAGTCATATTTCTATGATCAGATAAAATAGCTCTTTGGTGAGATAGTCCATTATTCATAAAGACTTCATTTCCTTACCATACTACAAAAACATTTGTGTGCCCTCAGTCCAAATATATTTCTACACACTTTGCCTTGAGCATAACCAAACTTTAGTCTCTCTACTTTTGTTCTAAAGATAGCATAAAGTTTTATGTGCAAATTTAAATTCTATTTAAAACATTCAGATATATAAAAACAGCGTTGTCATAAAGATTTGTTTTCAACATGCCAATAGGAAAACAGTGTATTAAAAAATCCTGAGGAGGGCTGGGAAGGTGTCTCAGTGGTAGAGCACTTGCCTTGCATGTTTGAGGCCCTGGGTTTGATTCCTCAGCACCACATAAGAAGAAAAAAAAGCCGGAAGTGGCGCTGTGGCTCAAGTGGTAGAGCGCTAACCTTGAGCTGAAGAGCTGAGGGACAGCGCCCAGGTTCAGAGTTCAGGCCCCATGATCAGACCCGCCCCCCCACCCAAAAAATCCTGAGGAGTCCTTCAGGAAAGAAACACATGTAGCTTCCTTCATTGACCCATATTGAGTTGCTCTAAACTGGTTTCTGATGCAGTCCTCCCTCTCCTCAATAACCAGTAACCATCCTCCGAACTGCTACTCCACACACTTCCCTATAGGAAATATGACCTTGTCCTACAGCAGCGTACTTACCATTCCTTCCATACACTGTCCTCCATCATGTCTTGGTGATTTTGAACACAGAAATCCTCTTTCCTGGAATGGCTTCTCTTTTCCATCTGCACAAATTCTTAGGTGCCCTTCAAAAAAATAGCTCACGTCACCTGCTCTATAAATGTTCTCCAGCTCCTACAGATCCCCTCTTCTTTCTGCTCTCACTGCACTCAGGCCTCTAGTCCAGAACTGATATTTCATGTTTTTATTGTTTATGTCTGTTAAAGTAGAATGCTGCCCCCTGGGATGAATGACCACATTTATGTATCTTTACTGCAGCTGGTATTCAGGAAGTACTCACCAAATTTTGGTGGAAGGAAGGAATGAAGATGAGGAAACTGAACTCTGCATGTATAAGTGACTTAAGGTTACATAACTTCTACAGCAGAATAGCTTAGCTTTCTTTTTCTATATCTGAGTTTCATGTAACTAAAAAGAGTTAGCTATTCTCCTACCCCTAATAGTAGGAAAAGAATATGAACACAGCAGCCTGCAAACAATCTAGTTCATGAAGCACTGATTTCTCCTCTAAGACTGGCTTGGCTCATACAAAATTTACTGAATGTGTCACCTGTTTTGTTTTACCTTGATGCAGTTCTCTCTGGATATAATTTGCACCAAATTTCCATTTCTAATCCATTTGCTTTAGCTTCCTTTCCCAAACCCTAGACCCACAAGAGGATGTTCCATTTTGTTCAGGGGGCCCAAAGGCTACACTAATAGGTTGATGAGACTGGTAGTATCTTCATTCCTTTTTTTCTTTCTTTTTTTAACCATGTGTTGGGACAGAGGCTTGGGGGCTTGACTCAAGGCTGGCACTTTACTACTTGAGCTATATCTCTTCTTCCAGCTCTCTGCTGGTTAATTGGAGATAAGAGTCTCATTGATTTTCCTGCTCAGGCTGGTTTTAAACTATAACCCTCAGATCTCAGCTTCCCGAGTAGCTAGAATTATAAGCATGAGCCACTGGCATCCAGTTCTTTCCCTTCTTGTGACAAGAAAAATAAAAGATGTTAAGAGAGAGCTTCCATTGTTTAAGACCTATCAAAAAGTTATATCAAAATAACTTTGAGTATGTACTGCCTCAGAGGTGCCCGAAAGATAAAAATAAAATTGGTACTCCATATCTGCATATATCCATTCAAGGTAAAATAGTATTTGTTAAGCACTTATATTACATAGTGGGTGCTAAGTGCTTTCTTTATGTGAATAATCTCATTTATTCTGCATTTCTTATATATATATATATATATATATATATATATATATATACATATATATATATATTATTGGAATACTTATTACAGAAAACAGACTTGGAAAAAATTAAAAATTAGTCTACATTCCTCTACTATTAGAATCCTGTAATGGAAAGGGCTGCTTTGATAGGTAATGAGTGAGTAGAAGGTGTTTAATCAGGTACTAGGAAACTAGAAATGTCCAAATCTATCCTAACAAAGTGCATGCTAATGTTAATGAAGTAAGTGAAGACTTTCCATTTGCAATATAATAGCTGCTAAGACATCCTTCTCCTCATATCTGCAATCATCTGTCTACCCATCCATTCATCTATCTAGAGTGCATTTGTGAAAGGTCTCAAAAGACAGATTATGAGCAGCATTTCAGAGTCACAGGACACATGTGTTTAATCATTCTTCCTCAAAAGAATCAGTCAGTATCTGGTGGCTCAAACCTTTAATCCTAGCTATGTGGGAGGCTGAGATCTGAGGATCGAGATTCAAAGCCATCCCAGTTAGGAAGGTCCATGAGACTCTTACCTCCTATTAATCTCAGAAAACTATGGAAGTGGTGTTGTATGGCTCAAGTAGACAGCACTATCCTTGAGCAAAAGGAGCTCAAGGACAGCGCCCAAACCCAGAATTCAAGCCCCAAGATTGGAGGTGGAAGGATAGAATCAACAACCAGTCCTAGAAATAGAATACAGAGAGAGCTGATTTCCTCATGCTTTGACCAAACTGGGTTCATATTTTTCATTTCCACAGAGAGTAGGCTAAAAATGGTATTTTAAAATCAGGCACCAGTGACTCACGCCTATAATCTAGCTACTCAAGGGGCTGAGATTCGAGGATTGTGGTTCAAAGGCAAACCAGGCGTGAAAGTCTGAGACTCTTACCTCTAATTGATCTCCAAAGAGCCAGAAGTAGAGCACACTCAAGTGATAGAATGCTAGCCTTAAGCTAAAAAGCTCAAGGACAGATCCCAGGCCCTGAGTTCAGGACCAGCACACATAAAAAAGTTATTTCATTCTGAAAGTTGGTTAATTTTGTCTGCTATTAGAAATCTCTTTTTGCGTTTATTATCGATTTGCAGTTTCTCTTCTTCAGATCTCCCCTTCATGGCTTTTATAACAATGGAATGGATTGTGACATCTTTAAAACTTTCACCTTCTATTTTCTATTCTTTTTTTTTACTCACCTAATTCTGCTTCATTTCTCTAAATTATACAATAATATAAAAAATAACATTTCACAGAATCTCTGTGTCTGCCATACATTAAACATTTAAAATAGAGGTCTATCATTATTTGCATTTTTGCAGATAAAGATAAGACTTAGGAAGTCTTACTTTAAAATTGAGTCCCAGTGCTCAGTTACTAAATCACCACAGTGTATTGCATCTGATATAAGTGTGTGTGTTCTCCAAACTTCTTTGTTAAGTCTTGTTGTTTCACAAATATTTATTTCCTAGGTTATCTTAGCCATTTTATCAGCTTCAGAATCTATTTCCTGAGTTTCATCTGAACAGCAAGTAGCCTACTAGAAATTGTCAAGTGGATTTAGGGCTGGTACTTCCACCAAAACACATCCCATATGAAAATCACCATCTTCCTAAGTCCTGCTAGACATCCTCCAAGACAGCCTCCTCTTGCCAACCCTACTTCTTTGAATAGTGTAGGTTCACCCTATTAAGAAGTTAAGACACCTCAAAGCCATCTGTCACCTGCCTCTATCTCATTTGGAATCTGTTTTGACAGACTCCAAATCATTTCTCAATTTATCTTCTGTACTTTTTTTTTTTTTTGGACAGGTCTCACTAGATAGCCCAAGCTGTCCTGGAATTTGTGACCAAACACACTGCTTCAGCTTTCCAAGTGCTGGCATTAAACACATGTACCATCACATTTGGCCTTCAATACATTCCTCTCCATATGGCTTTAAATAAACAGGGATCTCAACATCTCTTCCTTCGTGAGCTATTGTATCTGCCTTCTAACTATTTGCCTTCTCTCCAGTGTTACCTTTCCTTCCCACCACTGTCACAGTTAACATTTGAAGGCTAGTCATTGGTCATGTCAAATCCTATTAAAAATTCTTACATAGTTGCTGTCACCTAAATCAATTCTAAACTCTCTAATGTAATACATAAAAGTTCCATAAAAGATTGAACCCAAACTTACTTTCCAAGTTGGCTTGCAGCATGTTCCTAGGCATGGACTTTAAACTACAACCACTCAAGCCTATTTGTATTTCCTTAGAAATACCAAGTATCTGGGGCCAGAAGTCAGGCCCCAGTGAGAGAGTACCTTCCCCACAGTGCCCACCCCAACACAGAAGATATAGCATATATTTCAAAGACACTATGCTTTTGTTTTTGCTGCTTGGCATAGTCTGCTGATACGATATTCTTCATCTTATTAAAGGTCCTGTATCCTAGCCACACCCAATAGTTTCCACCCACAAAAGTCCAGCTTCACAATTTATTCTTTATTCTTGTTGTCATGCTTTCTATTAAAGACTTACTATAGACTAAATTGCAATTTGATAAGGTGTGTATGTTCTTCCTGAAGATATACTAATGATTAAAACTTGATTTATATTTTTGATTTAGATGAAGTTTGGCTAGACAACTTCCCGGTTTATTTTCAAATCTAAAAGTACTTGTATGTCTTTTCTAGACACTAAAATCCTATGATAGGTATAGGCACTTGCAACTATCATTTAACCTTGGAATCCATGGCAATGTCAAGAGACCATTTCTGTTTCAGCTTCTTTTCAGAGACTTCAAAAGTCAAGAATTTAGGCTGCTAGCAAGGGAAGTCCAGTGAGTATTGTCACTGAGTTCCTGGAGGAGGTGGGGTTGAAAGTACAAGAGAGCACATCGGAAAACTAGCAGAATTCCAGGACATCTGGGATTGATTATTCCAGCAAGATGCCGAAGCAAAGAACAATCCTTGTACTGCATTTTGACATCTGGGCTTTGGCAGCTACTCCTACGGCTGTGCTCAGCACTTCTTGAGGAATGAGATATGGGCTTGTTTCACGGAAAGGAAAACCTTTATTAACTTCTGCTACAGAAGAGTCCTCCCAAAGACTTTTCTTTTTCTCTTATAAGGACTTTCTTGGAAGTACTAAATCTTGTCATTAACAGAGAGAATTAAAAACCTGAGAATTAAAATCCCAGCTGTGTCTCTTCCTGGGAAAGGTAACTTGAGTAAATAAGTTCTTAGTGTTCTGATATGTAATATGGATTCTTCAGCCCTGCAGAACACGTATGCCAATATGTCTAACTCAAAGTAATCAAAGTCAGAAAGGGTGCTTTTGAAATGTGATCACTTGAGTTCAAACACCTAGAGAAACTCAGACTACCGTGGGTGTGAATTATGTTAACCAATGTCTCTTAATTTCTCCTCTCCTGATTACTAAGATTTCTCTCTTCAGATACAAACTGAGTAGAACTTGAAATCCAATTTTAAGGAAAAATTATATATTCCTTCTTTGAAATTACATATTGTATTCTGTAGTCTCATTACTATTCATTTCAAAGAACAAAATGTGCTATAGGTTCAGAGATTCAAACTGTCAAACACATAGCATAGGATAATAATAATTATCTATGATTTCAAATATTGTGACCTATTTCCTCGAAAGTAAAAGGAAGTGTTCTGTGAAGGAAGTAGAGGAAGATACTTTCTTGACATGTGAAGAACACATGCTCTTCTAAGCACTATAAGATGAATGTTAAATAGACATGGATTTTGCTTAAAATTTATAACTATGTGGTTTACTGAAGTCTGTCAGTAGATTTGATGTAGATTTGATGATTAAAAAAAAAAAGCAAGGCTTATTAGGAAAGTGATTTGTTGGAGATCACATATTTCCTAAGCCAAGACTCAGGTTAGGATTACAGGTGTGACTCCAGTTATGTATACTCCTTACCTGTGCCTCTTAACATAAAATAACAATACAGTGACCCATAGAGACCTCTTATTTAAACACTGACTTGTTATCTCTAGCACCTCAGAAAGAGAGTCACTGTTACTGACTGTTGTTGTATCATTATGATATTGAGAATGACAATGCATTTAAGACTTGCCAGGTTCCAATCTAACTGAGGTATTATATATGATTTCATTAACTCAGAAAACACACTTGAGAAAATGTGCATAAAAAGAAGCTGAGGGAAGCAAAGTAACCTCTCCCAGGCTAGAGAGCTGGGATCTGCAGCCTGAGTTTTAGATCTAGGCAATTAACCTTCATAGTATAAGGTATACTGCCTGCGGAGAGCATATTTTGGGATCAGAGAGACCAGCATTACAATCCCAACTCTTTCTCTTCCTGGGCAAATTTACCAAATCACGTCTCAGTTTTCCTGTGTGTAAAATGGGTTCTAGAGCCTTACCTGCTAAAAAGGTAAGCCAATATGTATACTCAAATTCATCAATGTCAGAATCTCTATTACATAGTGATAGGAGATCTTTGAGATTGATTAATTTGGGGTTCAAGTCTTACCATAGCATCTAGCTAGGTGATTTCTGACAAGATACCTAAACATTGCAAGTGTCATCATGAAGAAAAACATACCTACCTGACAAAGTGATTTATGGGTGGGAAATACCTTATGTAAATACATAGTACTATGCTAAGGAAATGAAGGAGTTCTATACAGTAGTCATTTGCCTCTATGGTTACTGATGAGGAAAATATGCTTCCTGGCAGATAGGGAGCAAAGTTCCCACATTTCCCTGTGACTGGTTCTCTATGCATTCCTAACATGGGTCTTACAGAGGGAGCATGTAGAATCTCATTCTTTTACTCATGACTAAAAAAGAGAAAGACCTCTGTGGGACTTACCTTAGATGTGGCTCTAATAGATATGGCTGCATGTAGGATGGGCTGATGGAATTCTCCAGGGTCATCTTCTCCTCCTCCTCTCTATTCTGATGAAGCTGCTGAGAAGGGTTGATTGTGAGCCACCATTGGGTGAATGCAATCAGGACCCTAACTCCTACCCAATAATGAAGCCCCTCTTGGTTTGAAGGCTCTCCAGAAAAGCATGGGATCCTTTAGAGTCCAGATTGCCAGGACTCAGTAGATTTAGGCAAATTCCTTGACAGACATCAGGCTCCTTTCTGTCAAATGAGAGCTTGCACAAGGGGTGTTTATGAGTTTAAATGAAATCCTTTCTAAACTGGACCAAACTCAATTTTAGGTATTTAGTATACACTCAATAAATTTCTTTCCTTTTTTTTTTCTTAGAAGTGAACGGTTTGAGGTCAACATCATGCAGAGGTGAACAAACATCAATGGTATGTCAAGGCTAATGAATGAGGCATGGCTGTATAAAATATTCTCTTTTGTTTAAATTCTAAGCCAGGTGCCAGTGGCCTAACTACTAAAAAGGCTGAGATGTGAGGATTGGAGTGTGAAGCCAGCCCAGGCAGGGAAATACATAAGAGTCTTATCTCTAATTAATCATCAGAAAAGCCATAAGTGGAGCTGTGGCTCAAGTGGTAGCAAGCCAACTTTAAGTGAAAGAAACTAAAGAGCAGAGAAAAAAGAATGAGAACAGGCTCTTGTATTATTAAGTTTGGAAGAGAAAGGAAGGGAAGGGGAAGGGGAAAAGACAAAAAGAAAATGAGAAAGGCGAAAGGAAGAGGTGAGAGGAAATGGAAAGGACAGAAGAGGGGACAGGATGAGGAGAGGAAGAGGAAAGGGAAGAAAGGGAAGGGGAGGGAAACATTCCACACACTTTTCTTATAAATCCAGGAGAAATTTTTATAAAAGCAGCCAGAATCATCATCTTTAACTCACCTTCCTTAGCATCTGAATTGCCTTTCTGATTTCTCCTTTGGGAAAACAAATCCTGGACAAATTATAAAGAGTTTCGGCCACTTTTTCATTACAAACACCATAGTTGATGACATATGACTTCATTGAAGCCTTTAGCAGTCTGTAAGCTCCCTAGGGGATCAAAAAAGAATTTAAATAAATCAGATGGCAATTATATGCATGAGTTCTGTTGTAGAGGCTTCCCTACCCCAATGGTATAACCAATCCTGAATAGTCAGGTATGATGAGTCACCCAACTGATGGTGTTTTTATTAAGAATTAAAATTTTAAAGTTTATAACTAATGATAGTTATTTCACATGTAAAATGTTACTCAGCCTTCATAGTTATTCTATGAGACAGGAGCTATTCATATGCTCATTTTACATAGATGAAGGAATGAGCACTAATATAAACTAAGGATCTTGCCCAAGATCATGCAGTGCTATGGTTGGGACTGAGTTCCATAACTCCTATTCTTATTTTCACAACTTTGTATATGAAAAATTTTCAGACCTTCAGTAAAGCTGGAAAAGAGTAAAATGAATACTTAAAATATTACTGAGACTCAAAAATGGGCTACCATTTTCCCACACTTGCTTTATTATGCTCACACATAGACATATAAATATATATTAAAAATAGAGATGAACATATATGCATACATATTTGTTGAAAGTAAGTTGCAATCATCAACTTTTTACCTCTAAATACTTAAACACATATCTTCATTGAACAAGGAAAGTCTCCTATATAATTACAATGACATTAATTCACATCAACAAAATACTATTCACCTAATTCTCTATACATGAATTTTCCAATTCTTCCAGTAATGCTCCTCATAACATTTTAGAATCTAATTAAGAATCATGTTACATACAAGTTCCATGGATCTTCAGTCCTCTTTAATTTGTAATCATTCTCTTGCATTTTTGTCTTGAATTACACTGTTGTTTTTTTTTGTGGTAATGGTTTTACAATATCACCTTTCTTGTAGATTTGCATGTAAGTGGTAGAGAAACAACTCTATGATTTTTTTTTTTTTTTTTTTTGTCAGTCGTGGGGCTTAAACTGGTGCTGTCCCTGCACTCTTCAGCTCAAGGCTTGTGCTCTACCCTTGAGCCCACAGCGCCACTTCCCATTTTCTAGTGGTTTATTGGAGATAAGAGTCTCACGAACTTTCCTGCCTGGGCTGGCTTTGAACTGCGATCCTCAGATCTCATCCTCCTGAGTAGCTAGGATTACAGGCGTGAGCCACCAGCGCCCAGCTCAACTCCATGATTTCTAAAACTTCTACAGAATGTATTTTTATAGAATGTATTTCTCTCTATCATTCCCAAAAAGTTTTTTTTTTAAATCAGTGACAAATTAGCTATCTATTTACCAAGATAAAAATTATGTTCCATGGGAACACAATTGCCAAGACATTTGAGTTTCCTGTTGGTCCTCTAGAACAAGCCTGGAACCTACTATCAGGCTTACAGTTGGGGAAAAGAGTTCCTTTAAAAATAGAAAATATGTTACAAAATTCAGTAACTTGAAGATTGGGATGGGAGGGGGAAATGGAGAGAACAACAGAAGAGGTGGCATTGATCAAAATGCATTATACTCATAACCTGACATAGAATTGTAACCTCTTTGTGCAACTACTTAATAATAAAAAAAATTAATGAAAGAATACTGAATTCTAATCCAATAAAAAAATTGAGCAATTTCATTGAATAGTTCTTGAGCATCTACTGTATGTCAAGTTACTATTTCAGACAATGGGTACAAAACAGACAGGATTCAAGCCCTCATGGACTGGTCCAAAATTCTGCATATGTATATGGTTTATATTCAGAGCCATGTGGCACTCAGACTCTTCCATGTACCTGTTAAGGAGGATGGATGGTGGGAGGACCCATGTAGAGGACCCTACCAGGTACTGGTCATAGTTGTCAGAAATAACACACCAGTAGTATGTTCCATAATATAACAAGTATAAACTAGGAAATTCTGACCAAGTTTCAGAAAGTAAAGTTATAAAAACAATTAGTCTATGCCACTGAGATCCCATATTAATCTTCTAAACCAAGAGATAGTAAGTATTCTGGCCACAGGGGGAAAAATGTTGAAAATTACTAAAAGTGTTTTACCTTCTACAAGTACTAGCTAACTTAGAAGAAAAAAAAACTATCAGTTTAAAAAAATGTTTGAATATGCTCTAAAAAATGTTCTTCATTCATGGAAGTTAATTCTTGCTGTGTGTATATATGCTTACTTTTAAGCTGTTTTTAAAATGGTTAATTAGATCATGTAATTCTACCCATGTTTCTCATTTACATCAGGAAATATAGACTGCTTTTGTCAGATCAAAATCATACAGAAGTGCGTGATTGATCCAAGTTTCACTACGCTTACACAAAGGTCATGGCAAAAGTTTTTGAGTAATAACACAGATTCATGGAACCTCTAGGTAAAAATGTCATCAGTCAAAACCATTTTTTACTTCTTTTTCAACTTGGAAAGCAAAGTATGGCTAATAATTCCTGGAAGTCAAGACTGAGAAGGAAGCATCATATTAAAAAAGAAAGATGACTCGAGAGCCAAAGGTAGAAACCAGTCCTGGATGTGAAAGATGTTATTATGTATTAAGATACAAGACAAATACTTTTTACCAATTTCTTAAGCAGCACCAGCCCTGTGTTATTCCTATTTCACCCGCATTTGTCTAAACTCTGGTTTCTGAAATGTGAGATGAAAATGGCTGTCTAGATCTAATGCAAACAAACTAGCAATTAGGTTTATGAATTGATCCTGTTTACCTGTTTATCCCCATTTTGAACAAGCCATTTACAAAATTCTTCAATGGTAGTCAATGTTTCATAGTCCTCTGGACCCAAGGAAGCTTTATATGCACTGATACTTTTTATAAAGTATATCTCAACAGCATCTGGAAAAATGAGGATGATTATTTAAGGCAAACTGCTAATCTTCACAAATGTATATTATCAGCTTTGGCTCAAATGATATTTCATATTTAAACTCCATCTCTTAAAGGTTCCACAGCCTCTTAAGTATCACCACACTATAGACCAACACATGAATATCTGAGAGATGTATTCAAACCATATCCAAACTAATAGTGATGATCTTTACTAAACAGAGGAAATCTCCCTATATGTCTAGTTCTCTCTCTGTTTGTGTGTGTGTGTGTGTGTGTGTGTGTGTGTGTGTGTGTGTGTGTGTGTGTGTGTTAGTTATCATGAATGGTGAATGGATTCTGTCAAATGCTTTCTTCATCTACTGATATTGTCCTATGATTTTTCTTTTTTTAGTCTATTAATGTGATTCATTAATTAGTATTCAAATGTTGGCCTTTGGTAACTCCATAAATCCTCCTTGCTATAGTATGTAATTACTTTTATACACTGAGTTTAATTTGCTAATGTTTTGTTTAGGTTTATGTTTTGTTGTTGTTTCTACATTCATAAGTGATATGGCCTGCAGGTCTTACAGGTCTTGCCTGATTTTGGAATTAGAGAATGAGTTATGAAATATTCTCTCTGCTTCTATAAGTTATGAAATATTCTCTCTACCTCTATATTTTGGAGAAGACTATATAGAACTGGTATAATTTCTTACTTGAGTGTTTTGTAGAATTAACTTCTGAGCCTATGCTTTTGGTTTTATTATTGTTACTTCAGTTTTTTTCAATATACAGCCCTATTCAAATAACCTATTTATGAGTTTTGGCAAATTCAATTTTTGTAGAATTGTCCAGTGTCATCTAGATTGTGATTGAGTTTTCCATAATATTTATTTACCTTTTTAATGTCCATGGCATCTTTTGTTTGTTTTCTGTGCCTTTACTGGAACTTTAACTCAGGGCCTAAACATTATCCCTTACATACTTCATTCCAGGCTGGCGCTCTACTACTTGGGCCACAGCTCCATTTCCAGATTAGGGATAAGAGTCTCATGGATCTGACTAAACAGTTTTATATCTTTGAAAATAAAACTATAAACACAAAATCAATCTATGCCACTGAAATCTCACATTGCTCATCTTCTAAACCAACAGGTATATCATGGCCACAAGGAAAGAAATGTTGCAAATTAATATAAGTACTAGTTAAAATAGAAGAAAAACAAAGTGATATTATTAATAAAAAATGTTTAGGGGCTGGGAAGGTGGCTCAGTGGTAGAATGTTTGCCTTGCATGTATGAGGTCCTGGGTTCGATTCCTTATCACCACATAAGCAGAAAAAGCTGGAAGTGACACTGTGGCTCAAGTGGTAGAGCACTAGCCTTGAGCTGAAAAGCTGAGTGACAGTGCCCAGGCCCGGAGTTCAGGCCCCACAACCAGCAAAAAAAAAAAAAAGTTTAAGTATGCTATAAAACTTTATTCATAGAAATAAATTCTTACTGTATGCCTATACTTCTCCTTTTAAACTTGTTGGATGGCCAACAAGATCATGTAATTCTACCAATATTTCTCCTTTACTAGAAAATTATCAATGAGTATTTATGCTAAAAGAATAATTAAAATGTTAAAACTTCTACAAACTGAAAAGTTTATTTAACATGAGAATATAAGAGTATGAAACATTAGGACACAAAATGCATCCTTTATTTTCTAATCTTCATTCTCTCATCTATCTATCTATCTATCTATCTATCTATCTATCTATCTATCTATCTATCTATCTTCTTCCCCCATCCAGCTGGAAAATAACATACATCAAAATGGATTACATATATGAGTAAAGGAAAAAAAATGTTTTTAAATGTTTAAATCATTTCTTCACAAATTCCTAAATTCCTCCTGACAGGGCATCAACTCTAACACTGTCTAATACTCCACCCAAGGCAGCTAATGATATAGTCTTCCCTCACCAGTTCACTTGTGTCTGTCCCAAAGCATGTGCTCTCAATAAGTTGACCTTGCCAGACAAAGAAATATTGTTGAGGGATAAACCAATCACCTGCCTTTCTTCAAGAACCCCCAGTACCTCAGATATAGATCAAGAATATTCTAACTGCTAAAACATTCTCTGTTATAAGCCAGTCAAGGAGACTGAGGAAGAAAGGAAGGAAGAGACAAATGTTTTCTTCTGAATTTCCTCATCAATCAATGAGAGCATTTTATCCTCCATTTTAACATGTTCACCATATATAAGAACTCTGCAAATTTTATGAATGTAAATTCTGTTGAGATTCTAAGAGAATGAAAGAAATAGAAGATAGATTATTATTTCTGTTTTGATGATCCAACAATTTGGAAGAATTGTTATCATCTAGGTCTAAATTCCTGTTAATTAACTTTGTATGAAACTATGACTGGTCCAATTTTCTGTTAGGATGTGCAGCTAACCATAACCTTGCTGATAGATTACTCACTAATGTATTTTACACCTGTCACTGGTTAACGATGGTAACTTCAAGGCCACTTCTTTTACCTACCCCTGTGCTGAGGCTCTCCAGACATGGCATATGCTTTGGCAAGCAATGCACTCACTTCTCCAGTTTGGGGGCTGATTTCAGTGAATGAAGAAATACAGATAGAATGGGCCTAGAAGACACAAGAAACCAATGACATGATAAGAACAGATGACAGTGTTTCGCATGTAGTTTACATAGAATTGCTAGTTGAGAGCCAATATAGAGCTTACAGAATTTGATGAGAGATAAGCCTGAGTCCCAGCTCCTTGCTAATTCCTAGCTGTGAGTCCTGAGCAAGTCATTTTGTTAAGCAGAAAGCATATATGTTTCTTACTGCTTAGGATTTGGAAAGATTAAATGAATTGGTGTATGCAAATGCAATACTCATCACATGGTAAATTCTCAATCAGTAATAGCTAGTATTTCACAAGGTTTCCAAGCACCTGTCATTATAATCTAGGCACCATCTCAAAGGCTCGGTATCAAAGGCAGTCATCAGAAACCATGGATCTGAGAACCACACTTCTGGACCTCCAACCCCACTCAATCACTACAAGTATATAGAACAGGAGATGATTCCTGATCCTATTCAAATCACAACAGAAAATGGAGATAATAAAACAAGTGTCCCAAATAATTGTATATAATTGAATAAAACAATACATATAAAATGTTTAGAGCATCACCTGGCAATTAGTAAGCATTAAACAAGTATAAAATATAATTATTACTATTATTTGTGCTAATATAGAAGGACACAAGAGAGTGAAAACATCTATTCCATACCTACCAGCAAGAAAAGAACCGCCTCACCTCACCTTTCATAGGATGAAGTTTGTGAGACATTTCAAGGGCCTGAAAGGACAGTATATTGGACCAAGTCATAGAAAAGAGTTACTCTAAGTATAGACTGTAGGATGTGAGTTCAAATCTCTGCGTTGCCACTTGTTACCTATATAACTTCAACAGAAGTAATTATAACTCTTTGTACTTCTTATATCCTTAAGAGGAGACAAAATAATGATGCTACTTCATTGGGCTATTATATGGATTAAATGAATTAACACCTCCTCAAGTACACATTGTAAAAGCATTCCTAAGTTTTACCACTTATTTTTTGGTGGTGTTCATAAATACTGATGTTTATTGTTTTAACTCCTTAAGATCTGACCACTGAATTAAGAAAGCCTTGAATCCGGGGCTGGGAAGGTGGCTCAGTGGTAGAGCGCTTGCCTTGCATGCCTGAGGCCCTGGGTTCGATTCCTCAGCACCACATAAGCAAAAAGAAAAAAGCCGGAAGTGGTGTTGTGGCTCAAGTGGTAGAGCGCTAGCCTTGAGCTGAAGACCTGAGGGACAGCGCCCAGGCCCAGAGTTCAGGCCCACAACCGGACCCCCCCACCCCCCGCAAAAAAAAAGAAAGCCTTGAATCCAAAGCCTAGACTAGCTTTCTAGGCAAAGACTGCCCTGTCATCAGAATGGTATCCCTCATTTGCCTCCATGGCATGATGCTTATAATCTTGGACTGTCTAACTGTTCACAATGCCTTTTCTATAACATCTGTTTTCACATATATGGTTGGGCTGCATTGAAATTTTTCTGCATTTCTTTTTAATTTTATTTTATTGTAAAGATGCTGTACAGAGGGTTATAGTTACATGAGTAAGATAACGAGTACATTTGTCAAACATTGTTACCCCCTCCTTCGTTTTTTTCCCTACTATCCCTTCCCTCCCCCACCCTTACCCCCCTCCCCCCACAAGTTGTAAAGCTCATTTCCAAAATAGTGTCTTGTATCATTGTTGCAATGGGTCATCCTGTGTTTCAACATTTTGTTATTCCCTTTCCCCTCCCCTAATTAGATAAATGTATATACAAGATGTAGGGCACCAAAATCAAATACAGTGACAACAGGGGATATACCATAGGGGGAAGAACATACAAAAGAAACCAAAAAAATTACATAGTACATTAAAAACAACAACAAAGAAAAAAACCTCTTGTGTCCATATCTTGGGGTTCATTTCACTTAGCATCATCTTATATGATTATATGTACATAGCTTTTGAGCTTTTCTGCTCATCTGATAAGATTATCCTAGACATATAAATTATATATTATTATAAATTGTTACAAATAAAGGAAACCATGGGACCTATTTGGGGGGGGGGTTGGCTTACTTTACTTAATATGATTTTTTTCAAGTCTTTCCATTTCCTAACAAATGGGGCAATGTCATTATTTCTGATGGAAGAATAGACTTCCATTGTGTGTGTGTGTGTGTGTATCACATTTTCTTGGTCCCTTCATCTACTGAGAGGCATCTGGGTTGGCTCCATATCTTAGCTATGGTGAATAATGCTGCAATAAACATAGTTGTGCTGGTAGCTTTAGTATGTCCTTGTTTGTTATCATTTGAGTAAATGCTGGGTCATAGGGGAGCTCTGACTTCTCTGAAGAGGAAATAAGAATGGCCAATAGACACATGAAGAAATGCTTAACTTCTCTGTCCATAAAAGAAATGCAAATCAAAACAACATTGAGATTCTACCTCACCCCAGTTAAAATGGCTATAATCAAGAAATCTAATAGCAGCAGATGCTGGAGGGGATGTGGCCAAAAGGGAATGCTACTGCACTATTGGTGGGAGTGTAAACTTGTTCAACCACTCTGGAAAGCCAGTATGAAGGTTCTGCAAAAGGTTTTTCTACATTTTTATAAGAAATACAGTCATGTATTCTACTTGTGGTTTTGGAACATAATAGAGCCACAATAGGACAATCCTATTTAGAAGAGAGAAAAAGTGAACTTAATAGCAGTTTGAAATACATGATATATAAATGCACCCTAAACTGTTTTCATAAGATAGAGTCAACATTCTTTCTTATGTTTTGTTTTGGTCTCTCCTGAGCATTTGTCAAGTAAACTCCAAGTTGAAATACCCTTTTGTTAGTTTAACCTTAGGTTTGTAAATACAACCTGCTAGATTGGCTTAAAGGAAATATGACAGCATTATAACAGAATGTTATGATTTTTCATCAAAAAGGCCCTCTGTGTTTGCTGGAGAGAAGTCCAGGCACCTTGATTTTTTTTTTGTCCTTGGAGTAGATTCACACATGGCTTCCTCCACAGACAGAGGAGAGAAGGGAATCTAGGAGGAGAAGTTCTGTCTACTGACAGGTCCCATAGCAGATTGCTTTGGGTTGATGATGAGCTCTTGTGTGGGTCTAGAAGGAAGTCAGGATAACATGGAACCAATCCTACCACTTTAGAAAGTCCAGAGTAATATGGAGTTGGGCCTATCCCCTTTTTTTCTGAGAAGCTCCAGCTTCCCTGGCCATTGTCACTGGGCCTCTGGCCTCCAGCTAATGCACTAACCTGCTTTAAATAACGGATGGCTTGCCCATGGTTCTTTCTCAGCTGTTCCATCTGAGCTATTTCCACATAGAGACTGATCAGATCTGACGTGCTATCCCCCTCAGCAGCAATAACATCATCAATTGCCCTTTCAAAGTATGATAGAGCAAGGTTTAATCTGTGGATGGCCAAGGAGGCTCTACAAAAAAAAAAAAAAAGTGGAAAGTCACAGAGAGGTCACTTACTTTGCAGACACATAAGGATTTAACTCTTAAGAACTAAAGAATTTGGGCTCAATAGGCCAAACTCCTGGGTGGTTGACTCAAATTCCAGTCTTGCTGTAAGTACATTCTTACCCACCAGATTCTACTGCCAACCATCCATTTAAACTATTTCAATGTTTCACTATCATCTAAACTTTAATTTTTAAAAAGGCAAATGGAAAAACAGTACCCGGCAATTCACAAGATGGGATGATTTACTCATAAACACAGGCTTTCTAAAATCGAAATGAAATTTTATTACCTCTGGTTTTCTCCATCAAACCAATGGCATTTTTGCATTATTCAATTCAGTTTAGTTTATATCTCCTCAGTTAAAGATGAGAGAAGACAGAGGAAACATTGTAAATTGGTTAAATGAATTATAGTACATCATATATTAAAACGCTTCACAGAGTTGTGTTTTCTTTTGAGATTAACAATAATATGGAAAGAGACTTCAGATGGACTAGTTGAAAAAAATGAGGCATAAAGCCATACTCAAGATATTCTGAGATTCGGTGGTAGAATGCTTGCCTTGCATGCATGAGGCCCTGGGTTCAATTTCTCAGCACCACATAAGCAAAAAAAAAAAAAAAGCTAGAAGTGGTGCTGTGGCTCAAATGGTAGAGTGCTAGCCTTGAGCTGAAGAGCTGAGGGACAGTGCCCAGGCCCAGAGTTCAGGCCCCACAACCAACAACAAAATAAAATCTGAGATTACAGAAATGATCAGATAGATGAGTCATTGGATGGATACATAGAATACAGAGAGAGAGAGAGAGAATAGAGCCAAATGTTTATAACGATTAATGTTGGGTAGTAGTATTACAATGGCTTTTTTTTTCTTATAGGTATACCTGTATCTTCAAAGTTTCCACAACTAAATGAAGAATATAATCTCTTTTCTATTTTCATTTGTTTGCGCCAGTAGAGCAAGCTGAGCTGGATATATATATATATATATATATACACACACACACACACACACACACACACACACACACACACACACACATATACACGCATACATATATACACATATATGTATACACATACATATACATATACATGTATAGACATATGTATATACATGTGTGTATATGTATATGGTTGTGGGATTTGAACTCGGGCCTGGGCGCTGTCCCTGAGCTCTTCAGCTCAAGGCTGGTGCTCTATCACTTGAGCCACAGGGCCACTTCCAATTTTCTGGTGGTTAATTGGAGATAAGAGTCTCAGGGATTTTCCTGCTTGGGCTGGCTTTGAACCACAATCCTCAGATCTCAATCTCCTGAGTAACTAGGATTACAGACGTGAGCCACTGGCATCTGGCTTTTGAGCTGGTAATATTAAGAGCAGATGAACGTGGAGTGGCTAGAGTTAAAAAAATGTCCAAGGGAAGAGAAAGGGAGAGGCTGTGAAGACTCAAGACTGTGAGAGTTGAATGCCATGGTCACTGGGGGAGGTCCAGAGAGTCATTAAGGGTTAGGAAACAAAGCCTCCAGTATCTGAAATTTAGGAGCCAGGTCTATAGCTGCAGGGTGAAGTACCAGTAACATTCAAATCCCAAAGCAGTATGCTTCTAAGTTGAGCACCTAGATAGAAGTCTCTGGCTTTGAAAGCTTAGTTCAATAGCCTCTAGATCTAAGGGCCAAACACCATAAGTCTCTGGGTTTGAAAAACCAATCTTGAAGCCTCTGGTATTCAAGAACTCGGGGATTTCCAACATGAAGGAAGTTACTTGCTTATTTGTGATTTCCTCTCACCTCTCCATAATCACCTTGGGACTCCAAGAAGGGCAGATCCATTTTGTGAGAAAACCAAATGCCCGCTCTGCCCCAGACAAATAATAACTTCTTATCATGACTAGACACCATCCAATATCCAAGGAATACCTTTGACTAGGACCACCTAATGATACATACTTCTGGCTGCTTCCTCCAACTCTTCTCTTACTTAAACTTAAAAACGTATGCCAGTATCCTGAAGGCAATTTCAAGAGAATTTCAGGGTCACTCAGCCTCCTTGTCTCCTTTACACTGCCACATTCAATTAAGTCTCTTTCCTCTGTCATTCACCACTGTTCATTTTTAACTTGATGTGCCGTTGAATGAATTGATTTAATTGAATGAGATACATTAGGACAGTAATCATAATAGTGTCTAGTATGTAGTTGTATCTAGTAAGCATTCCAACATTTCGAACAGTACATGCAAAAAATGGATATTGTGGAAAAAAATGAATGGATAAACATTTTAATTCATTCTAAAAAAGGAAACAAAGCTTTCTTTTACATAAGGCAGAAAAACTTTTAACTACAGCTCTGTGTGACAGCAGGAGGCAATTTTTAGATTCTACTATACGGTCCTATGGACTTAAGTCAATAATTTTATTTAGTTATGGACATTCCAACATCTCCCCCCCATTTCCCATTTGACTTCTAGATTCAGTTTGTTTAGAGGAGGCAGATGTAACACATGTGCTTCATTTACTTACCATTCAATCATCTTATGGTTTTACAAACAGACTTGCTTTCTAGGATATAAAGATACTTTAAAAATCTAAGGAACAGTAAACTCTTCATTTTTTTTCTGATAATCTGATGGGCCCACTCTTATTTCTAATTATTCCAATTCTCAGAGGATCCTTAATTCAACTGAAAAACAGTTAAGACTTGTTCTAGCTTGCACGAATTCCATGAACTTTAGTTCCACTCAGAACAAAACTTTCCTTAAATCATACACGTGCTGTGCAATTTCCATGGCCTCCAATTGCCTATCTTCACTATTATCTGCTAAGTTGTTGTACTTCATGACTGAATTAAAAGACAATCCAGAAAACAAAACCAGCCAATCCTAGGATAAATATAAGAGAAAACTTAACAGTGTGCTGAGAATTAAGGAATTCGTATCATAGATCCAACTTAAAGCAGCTTTAGTCCCTAGTAGCATATCCTCCTCCATTTTGACTTAACAACCCCCATCTTAGTTCCTCAGCCCTTTCTCCCAAATCAGGTGACCAGATTAGACCTGAATGCAATTGTTAACTCATGGAGTCCAGTCACCTTCAGCTGCAGTAGAGGAACGCCTTCAGCCTAGACCTAACCACAATTGTTACAAATAGTAAATTCCACCTTTTCATTCCTGTCCCCTGGCCCTATAAAGATCTCCCCTTTTCAAGACAAGCATTATGTGGTGTTGCGCCTGGCCGGAAAGGCACAGCATTGTTAGTTTGCTGGCAATAAACTTTGTTGTCTGTCTATTTGGTGTCCGTGTGGTCCTCTGGCTGGAACTTCCAGCCCCCTTGCCCTCTTCTCTCTAGCAAGAGAGTTTTTTTCTGACTATTGCAATGGTGGTTGTGAACATTTAGTGGAACAGTGCAAAAATAGGTACACATTTGGTAAATATGAGCCTGTTTTATTATGTAAGCCCCTGGCTTTTTTTATTCTGAATAGTTTTCTGCCCTTATATAGAGGAACAAGACAACATGGAACTCCAGGCCTCCTCCATAAAAATTTTACTTTCTCTATGCCCAGATCTTACCTGCCCAAACCAATCGCTAGGTCTTTCTCTGTGATTGGCATTCCATAAATGTATCCCTTATTTAATTCTGTCAGTTCCTTCATGGTTGTCTCTGACTTCTGCAGATAGAAATAAGCTTCTTTTCCAGTGAAATAGTCAAGGCAAATGGCTACCACTCCACCAACACAGACATTGATAAGCAAACAAAAGGGCCTCAGGGGAAAGGAAGCAAGGCTGGAAAACAGGCATTTAACTAGGTGATCTAATCCCCACGTGTGTACGTCATCAAGAGGGAAGCATTCTCTGGAAAAAGAACAAGGCTCTGGGTTTCTAGTGCTGTAGGCCTGCAGTAGATGAAAGTTTGCAAGAAAGAACGGAAAATTTAAATTACATTAGATTTCCTGTAGAGACATTTACTACTTCATGACAGCAATTATTCACTTTTTCCCCAAGTGGTTTCACTAGAATAGGAAAAAAAAAGAGACTTTCTGGGTAATTCAGAAAATCCAAGAAAAGCAAGTTTTTGGCCAGAGGCAAACAGGAAAGAAAAACCCAGGTAATTCCCACCATCTTTCTATTCTTCTCATTTTCAATAACCAACCTCTCCCTCCCCCCCCCCCCCCCCCCCCCGGCCCCGCGACAGACAAGTGTATCAGAGGAAGGCCATGAATTAGGCTTTGTGAATTGCACAATAAAACCAAAACTGTAGTGGGGGAGGGGTAATATAGAGCAGACTCACATGTGATGTGCTCATGATAATTAACATTTCGTCACCGTTAAAAGCTATCAGAATTACAAGCTTCTTGAGGCAAGGCATTGCTACAGTTTAGGTTTTATGTACCCTATAAAGTCTATGTGGTAATGGTTTGGTTCCAGTTGTTATTTGGAGGTGGTGACAACTTTTGGAAGTGGGGCCTAGTAAGAGGCTAAAAGGAGAAGGCCTTTGAAGGAAATAATGAGATACCTGCCCATCCTCTTCTTTTCTCATTTGCTCCTTGGCCAAGAGCAAATAGTTCCATTCTGGCACATGTTCTTGCCATGATGTACTGCCTTGCTATAGGCACCAAAGCAAAGGAGCTAATAGATCATGCACTGGAACCCCCAAACTGGGCATCACACTATACTTTGTAAGTTGAATGCCTCAAGTGTTTGCTATAGTGTCAGAAAGCTAAGGAACATAGGCAAATACCACTATCTCCCAAAGATATGGAGAACTACTTTTGTCTACTTTGTTTGGCTTCCCATTTCACAGGAAGTGCTCTCCATAATATTTCCAGAAAACAAAAGCTCCACTAAAACTAAACTCTATTAAATCAGTGGGTTTGGGCTGCACATTATAACCACATGGGAGGCTTTCAAATATCTCAAAGAATGGATGTACCCCCAGGTCAACAGATCTACATCTCTAAGGTGGAACCCACACAGTAGCAATTCTGAAAGCTCCCCAAAGAATTAGAAGGTGCAGCTTAGTTTGTCAAACTGCTTTAAATTACGAACCCATTCTCCCCATTCCTACACATCTCTATTATGAATACTGATGTTTAATGCTCAATGAAAAGCAGATCAGACTCAGGAAATTAGCACCTAGCAAGAAGATGTGTTGCTAGTGAGATCCTTTCTAGGACTCCACTCCACATTTACATGAGGAAGATAAATGCTGCTGCAGATGGAGAGAAAGCACCTAGTAGAGGGTCTGCACAGCTACCAAGATTCTGTGTCTTCTTCTCCTTCCCTCCCATGTATGACATGATCCATCTGTCATATGTGGACCAGAACCCCAATCACCAGACCCATCTGGGAAGGAAAGGATATCGTTTCTGTAGGAGCCAGGCCATGCCCAGTGTGTAGTAGAGCAGTACCAGAGCTCCCAGGATTTCTTTCTCCTCCTCCTCCGAGGCCATGTTTCCCTTCAGGGCTAATAGTTTGTTCTTAGCTGACTCAGCATGTTTCTTGGCCTGAGCTGGGAAACCTGGTGAAGAGAGAGTGGGAAGCAAGAAGGCAGACATTGAGGAGGTGTGTTCCAAAGCCATTCCTGGAAGCGGAGAAGGCAAGCAGTGTGGTTATCATAATAGTTGTCAGTTTAAGTTCCAAGATCTGGCTGTGAAGCAGAATTTATCTGGATGCTTATTTAGAAACACAGATTCTTAGGCCTAATCCTAGAGTTAGAATTCCTACAGAAATGGGCCCAGGAACTTCTATCTTCTTTTTTCTCTTTTCTTTTTTTGTGCCAGTCCTAGGCCTTGAACTCAGGGCCCTGGGCATTTGTCCTTGAGCTTTTATGTTCAAGGCTAGTGCTCTGCCACTTGAACCACAGCCCCACTTCCAGGTTTTGGTTGTTAATTGGAGATAAGAGTCCCATGGGCTTTTCTGAAAGGACTGGCTTTGAACAGCAATCCTCAGAACTCAGCTTCCTGAGTAGTTAGGACTACGGGTATGAGCCATTGGGACCTGGTGAAGAACTCCTATCTTAAACCTCAGTGATCCTTAGGAAGCTCTCCCAGCAGGGAGAATTCCACTTTTCAATTCTACTGTTGCCATGGCAAAGTTTCCCCATGCTTCAAATGGCAAATGACAACAAATAATTATAGACGCTCTCCCTTACCAAGCACATGGAGATAGTCCAGAAACAAACTATGTTATGCCATATAATGTTATCCTTTGAGCTTTCTGCAAAAGGCACTCTATAAATACAAGGGCTTATGAGTACAATTACTTCCATCTGGGAATTTTTTTCATCCAAGATGAAGCTAGTGATACTAATTGCACACACACACACACACACACACACACACACACACACACACAAATCTAATTTCTAAAAGCAGTGTGTTCCTTCACTAAGAAGACAAAGAGAATGTCAAACAAAACCCCAGCTAAAGAAAGCTGGTAGAGGGTTTCCCCCTGGTCTTTCAGGCAAAAGCTGGTGCTCCTGAGCACTTAATTCAAGCTAACAGAGGCAGACTTAAAACTACCCAATTTATAGAACTACAGTCTCATGTTCTGCCCCAGCTTATACGGATGCAGCTGAACCAACAGGACACACTAACCTGGTTTTATTCTACTATACTAAAAGCAATGACTGTTTTTCACTTTGGGCCCTCTCTTTGGGGACTGGGGAAACAACAGCTAGGGACTGATAAACATTCACTTCTGCCATCTAGGCCCACAGGGCTTCTCTGCTCACTTCACACCCCTGGCCCAGGTCCTACCCAGATTGCCTTGATTTTAGCCCTTGAAGTTTGGCTTCACAGCCTAGGTGCAAGTCTAGGACAACAGAGATCATTCAAAATGAGTTGGCTTTGATGCCCTGCAGCCTCCTGTGTTCTATGTGCAGGATCTCTTAATGAGTTACAACCATGAATGGGAACAAAGCCTTCTTTGCAAGAGCTCTAAAGTAATTCTGAAGCCAATTAGTTTCTAAGATACCTTTTCCATACAGATCAACTGAGATGGAAATGAACTTGGATAGTGAGAGTGAGGGCAAGGATCTATTACATAATAGGTAACTGGCCCTTAAATTGCCTTGGGTCAATTCCTAAAAGTCACTAGCATTACAAACACAGAGGTCTGAGAAACAGAATAAGCAGAAGTGTGTGTGTGTGTGTGTGTGTGTGTGTGTGTGTGTGTGTGTGTGTATGCATGTGTGCATATGTGAGCATACAAGGGTGTGTACGTGTTTGTACATGAGGTCTGGGAGATTATAGGAGTGTTAGGAAAGGTATGAAGACCAGTTTGCCCGAAGAGGCAGTTTGAGTGCAAAGACATAAAAAGTGTGTGCTGGAAATATAAGATAAAGCATTAGCTGCCAGTCCGCTAGTCTATCTAGACTTACGTTCATGTCTCTCCTGTGCTTCAGAGTGGTCTTATGAACTCCATCAATGTTCCACTTTCACAAAAATCTTAAAATTCTCTTGCCTAAAATCTTACTGCGTTTTTCCTGTAAAATTATCTTCACTTGAATTGTCTACCTGGTCTAGCTACCCTCTTATTTCCACTATCTCTTTCTATATAAAATATTTAGAATATTCAGCCTAGTCCAGGCATGATGGAACAGGCCTATATCCACAAGTCTGAGGCAGGAGAATCCCATCTAGTCTAGATAACAAAACCCTGTCCCTACCAACCAACCAACTGAAAAATAGGTACCATAGTCTCAAGTCCCTATTCCTTTCATTCATCCCTGTGGTCTGGCTTATGTATAAACTACTATGGAGCAACTGTTCTCCTGAGGACACTAGGCCTTAATGTTTACATATAGCCATAGTTCCTCAGACCCCAACCTGGCTTCAGCATCAGACATCCTTAGGTACAGAACCAACCTGATTCTCTTTACAACTCTTCTCTAACTGGTTCAATGCTAACTCTTTTTCCCCCGATCCTTCCATCAACAGATCCATTTTCAAAGTCTTCCAGTTTGCTTTCTCTCATTGCATCTCAGAAGTTCCACCAACTTCTGTAACATCAATGTTGACCTCCAAAGCCCTTTCTATCAATTGCACAATACTGACTTTCCCTCACCTGCTAGCATAGTTAGGCACTCTCCACAGTAAGTTTTTGGAGGACTTCACATTATATTCCCAGTATTTCACTTAGACAAGTTTCTCACTAAGTACTCTTAGACTGTTTATTGAAAGACATCAACCTCTGACCTTGACCTCTGTATCCTGATTCTGGAAAAGCCCTAGGAGAATAAGGAAAACAGGTCTGGTGGCTATAAAGCATGCATGCGTGTAATGAGGCATGAACACATGAATTCCTATGGTCTGTCCACATGGAAGGCTAGCTAATGTAATTTCCCTCATTTTAAAGCAGACACAGGACTGATGACAAGAAAATTAAAATGTACAAGACTAACAACAAGAAAATGAACTAGACTTTACAAGTGCTTTATTCCTCTCAAAAGTTTGTAATTTTTTAGAAATGTAACTTTATTGCTATTAGTAAGGTGTATCATCATTTCTTTTTTGGACAATGTTTCTACTTCACTTATTTTTTAGAATTTATTCTCTATTCTTTATTTCTTTTTTTTTTGCTTTTTTGCTTTTGTTATGTTTTTTATTGTAAAAATACAGAGGGGTTACAATTACATGAGTAAGACAATGAGTACATTTCTTATCTAGCATTGTTACCTCTTCCTTTATTTTTCCCCTATCATCCCTTCCCTCTCCACCTCCCCTTCCTTCACTTTTTAAAGCCTGAATTGTTTTATTCCATGGATCAGATACTATCAAATATTTAAGGTTAAAAACTTGGTAATAATACTTCACTTAACCAGGAGGCTGTTTCTCTTGACTAGGAAAAAAGACAAAAACCAAAACAAAAACTCTTCTCTCTCTCTTGCTGTCAAGACAAAAATCTCACTATAAAAATCAAGTTGAGGGGCTGGGAAGGTGGCTCAGTGGTAGAGCGCTTGCCTTGCATGCCTGAGGCCCTGGGTTCGATTCCTCAGCACCACATAAGCAAAAAGAAAAAAGCCGGAAGTGGCGCTGTGGCTCAAGTGGTAGAGCGTTAGCCTTGAGCTGAAGAGCTGAGGGACAGCGCCCAAGCCCAGAGTTCAGGCCCCACGAGGATCAAAAAAAAAAAAATCAAGTTGACCTGAACCTCACTACGTAGATCAGGGTAACTCAAACTCCTGAGCTTCCTGTCTCAGTCTCCTGGGTGCTAGGATTACAGGTATGCATCACTGTCAGACATTTTTCTAACTTCTTATCTCAAGTGTAATTCTTTATTACTATAAGAAAAACTGTGATTTAAGAAGAAAAGGTTATAAACACCATCTTTTATTTTGACTCAGCTTAGAATCTAATTGGAAGGCACATGAAGAAGTCACATGATTGACTATGGAAATGGTAGATTTCAGAAGATACAGGCCAAGTTCCTTGTACAGACCTACCACAGTTCTCTTCTATCTCTTCCAGAAAAAGCCATTTCTAGCTTTGTGCCAGGTTTAGACAGATCTCCCGCTTAAATGTCTTCCTCTACTGTTCAGTTGCCCTCGATTTGAGTCTGAATTCCAGCAAAAATTTTAGTCCCAGGGCCCAGGAAGTCTTCTTGTCCAGGCTAAACCAAGTATTAGCAATTGCTAATTGCCAACATCATGGATGTCTGTCTCTCTAATCCTTACTTTACTACCTGCAACTGTAGAACACATGCTGCACTTCATTTTGAAACCCTCTCTCCAAACAATTCCCTGTTAACTTTTCAGTTCACTTTCTCTGGGTCCTCTTTTACTACCCATCCCTAATGCTATTGTTTCCAGGTCTTATGTCCTTTGTCCTATTGCCTTTTCTTTTGGCACTTAAAAAATCAATGTCTTTCTACACACTTATTTTGGTCATACTCATCCATACTCTTCAACTTGTTCCTATGTGCTAATCCCTTCCAAATTGTTCTTTTCTTATTTTCAGGTCTGTTTTTCAGTTCCTAACAACATCAAAAAACATAGAATTGACCTATCTGCCTGAACTTCTCCATTGACTCAAATTTTTCTCCCCTTTTTCTTTTCCTCTCTTTTCTTTCCCTTCCTCTCCCTTCCCTTTCCCTTTCCTGTTGGCTACTTTTTTTTCTTTCTTCTTTTCTTACCTTTCTCCTTCCTTTCCTTTCCTCCCACCCTGCTCAGCCTCCCTCTCCATAACCCTTAACTCCCTCCCTCTCTCCCTCCCTCCCTTCCTTCCCTTCAGGGTCTTGTACATGGAAAGCAGTATGCTCCATCACTGAACTACACCATCTACCCCCTGCCCACTTAGCTCAATGTCCAGGTCATACTCACTTCCATTTCAACTCATTTTGTTTCCAGTCCTGAGCACTATCCCTGAACCTCTTTATGCTCAAGGCTAGCCTCTAATACTTGAGCCACAGAGCCACTTCTGGCTTTTTCTGAGTAGTTAACTGGAGGCAAGAGTCTCATGGACTTTCCTGCTCTAGCTGGCTTCAAACCATAATCCTCAGAGCTCAGTCTCCTGAGTAGCTAAGATTACAGGAATAAGCCACAGGCACCCAAGCCCATTTCAACTCTTGTCGGTACCTCTCACTCTACATTGAATTAGTCTCTATATGTTACCAAGTCTACATTTGAAGTTTATGTGCCAACTGTCACCGTCAGTGCCTTTACTGGCTGTCATCTTGGAAAGATTAATGGCCTAATTGTTCTTTACCTCTATCAGTAAAAGCCAGAGTGTCTCATTTTACACACAAACTACCACTTCTTTTCAAATCCCTTTGAAATTTCCCAAATTCTTTGATATCTGGACCCCAATTACCTTTTCAGTATGATTTCCAGGGATAACCTGTCTGTTCTAAAGTGTCTTCTGTTCTACTCATACCTAAGCAGAGGGCAGTCTAGAATACTCTAGAATACTCCTACTAACTCTTGTTTCAGAAATGTGTTCTTGACTCAATCTGTTGATAAATACATACTAAACTTCTACAACACAGTTTCTGCTCTTACAAAGCTTTCCCTTGGGTTCCAGGATTCCAATTTGAACAAAGGAATTCCATCTTATACTAGAATACCTTCCAGAAAAATCTCCTCTGTTGGGGGTAAGCCTCTACCTGCCTTTTCCCTATCCATGATGTTGTCTCCCCGTGCCCCCCCCCCCCCGGCACTGTGGCTCGGTGTCTCCTTCATAAACTAAGGACTAAAATACTCACTCCCTCCAAGTGTTATTAAATAAATAAAACTACCTTGCCATATGAAAAATACCCAGTAGTAATCCTCATCACCTTTAGTGTCTTTCTTACCAAGATTACTATGTGTCTTAACCATGGGCTCTCCCTTTCTCTTGCTGAGGGACAGGTGGATGCCCTCCCAGTCATCCTCAACCCCACCAGCTCCATTCACCTTCACAGACTGCCCTGCCTAGACTCCGCTGGGGGAACCAAATACCTCTCAGTGTCAAGTATCCATACGCCAGGTTGACCAAAGCCTGTGCACACTTCCAGTGTTCTTGCCCAAAAACAATCCGAGAAAGGATAACACATCGAATCAGTTCCTTGTTTGCTTGGGTATTCTGTAGAAAGCAAAAATTTTTAAAAATGTTTATGCTGTTAAAAAGGTAAAAAGTATCTCTCCTCAATAGAAGTTAAAAATGAATGTCATCTTTTTTCTTCTCATTCCTCCCCATGACACATCTGGTCCATCCATTTATTTGGCTCCATCTCATTCCTATTTCCTATAGCCAAGTTCTGTCTAAGTACCTAGTCTCAACTGTCCACATCTATAATCTGGCTGGACATGATAGCCACTTACTGCTGCTACGCTAATTCACCATACTAGATTTCATGTACTAGCCACAATAATTTCTTTTAATTTTCTATCACGAAAAAATGTCACTGACAATATGGATATGAACCACTATGGTTAAATCCTATTTTGGAGCTGTATTCTTCCTCCAGACACCCTCCTCTTCTACTGTGTTGAAGCAAATCAAAGACTTTATATTACTTCATGTATACATTTTTGTAAGTATTTCTAAAAGATATGGAATTATAAAAAACAAAATCATTGGCTCAGCACAATATTAACAGTGATTTTTTTCTTTTTCATTGTTATTAGAAAGGTGCTATACAGAGGAGTTACAGTTACACATGTCAGGTAATGAGTACATTTCTTTTAGCACCATGTCACCCTTCCCCTTGCTCTCTCCCAGTTTTTCCCTCCTGTTGTATAGTTCATTTTCAACAGTGTCTAGTGAGTACTATTGCTGCATTTTTCACCCTTTAACAATGTTTTCTTAATATAAAACATCTCAGCTTTTAAATCTAGTATGTTAGTTTTTTGATGCCCACAGACTAAGTCAGTCTCTTGAGTCTCTGTTCATCTGAGGTTCCTTTTCTCTCTCTCATTTTTTTTCTCAGAAAACATTTGTTAAAGAATCTAGCTTGTTTGCTTTAGTATTTTGTGAGTGCATCATCATGGTATCACTCGACATGATCCACCACCACTCTGTTGTGCCTTAATTCTGTTAGCTAGCTTTAGAATTTTGTCTGATTTTAGCTTTGACTTTGTTTGCTTGTTGGTGTTATATGTAGCCCAGGCTGGCCTGGAACTCATCATTTTGCTTCAGATTCCCAAATTCCAGGATTACAAGTATGCACCACCACACCTAATTTATCCTTGAGTTTAGTTTTGACTACAACTATTACAAAAGTAGCGGGAGGGGGCACCTCTCTTCCATTAGAATATAATTAACACATAAATTAAATAACATATAGTTCTCTTTCTATTATTTGGATAATTCATAAAGTATTATAAAATGCTGATATCCTAATTTTATCATTCCTTCTTCAAATATTAGCTTGAAAAGTCCCTAAAGAGAAATGTCTCCTAAAAGTATAGTCTGTAATAGAAAGGCAAGACCCAGGATGAGTCTTTTTTCTCTTAAAATCTTCAAAATGGCCTCATGCAATGATGACTAAATGCTTTACTATGCTTATAAATTTCCATATTTTAAGCATATTTTATGTGTCATCATACTCTCTTGAAAGTATAAATTAAATCACATGATGGCCCTGTACAAAAACTTCCAACTTTCTGTTTTTAATGAAGTCCAAAGTCTTTACCATGATCTCCTAGGCTCTGCTTAATACGATATAATATAGGATGTTATATATATATCATATATCATATCCAAATTCCTCACCATACTTCATCTTCTACTTCCCTACTGTTCCTCTTATCCTCTCTAGTACAGCCACACTGATCAGCTATTCCTTCCTAAACAGGTCAAACTCATTTCTCTTGTTGTTGTTGTTGTTGTTTTGGTCAAAGTCATGGGGCTTGAACTCAGGGACTGGGTGCTGACCCTAAGCTTTTTTGCTCAAGACCAGTGCTCTGTGTCACTTTTAGTCACAGTGCCACTTCCACTTTTCTAGGGGTTAATTGGAGATAAGAGTCTCACAGACTTTCGTGCCAGGGTTGACTTTGACGTGCAATCCTCAAATCTCAGCCTCCTGATTAGTTAGGATTACAGGCATGAGACGCTGGCACCCAGTGGTCAAACTAATTTCTAATGCAGGGATTTTTTGTCTACTATTCCTCTCAAGTCACTTGACACACTCTTTCACTGATTGCATATTTCTGTTTCATTTTCATTTTTCACCACAGAGAGGCCCTTCTTGGCTACTTTTCTAAAATAGCTATCTGCTATTTCCTATTTTGCACTCATTCCTATCTGATATAATATATTACTTGTCTTTTCTGCTGGTTTCTATTAACTGTCTTCCCAACTCCTTGAGAGAAGTTTATTCTTCATCTCTATGGCCAGGGAATGGAGCAGGCACACACACAGTATTTGGTGAGTAAGTTCTATTAATAAGGAGGAGAATGATGGGCAAAGGTGGCTAAGATATCACAGAATTTCTTCCAGGCACTTATTTCAGTGACTTTACAAAAACGTGTGGTCTCCAGTAGTCAACAAAGCCAGGTGACTGTTTCCTGATGAGATGAAAAGACATTATGATATTTATTCATAACATTGCTTTCAGGAAGACTGCCAAGAGTCCCAAAATCCTACTCTGAGATTTAGAGAAATCCCAAGTTTTAAGGTCAGTGTTTAAGTGATTCAAATCAAAGTGCTATGTAATTGTAAATCACTGGAAGTTATATACAGGTATGGTGTCACATTGAGTTCAAGGATGACATTCTCCTGACTGTCCGTCTCCCACCTAACCTGATGAACTACATAGTACATGATAAGTTTTGATTCTAGAAATCTTTCTAGACTGGATGTAAACTAATGATAGGTCCAAACCAGCAGCAGCAGCCTGATTTTCCTTTGCAAGTTACTTGGGTAATTTACAAAGGTTAACTTACAAGTAGCCATCTAGAGAGATATCATATTCTATCATTGGCCTCTGAGGTACTCTCAGTTTATCTTGAGCTAGCTCCTTCTTTAATATACGTGTACTTTAAAATCATTTTTTCCCTTGAAAAAGAATGATCAGGAAGCCAGTGTATAAACTCCTCCCTCTGTGGATAAGTCATGCTCTGGAAGTGGGCTGGGGGCCTCTTTTCAAAGCATTGCTGTCTTAGAATCCTGGACTTTGAATACTCTTGTTCACACACTTGTTTGAAGACTCCAGTTGCATGTGCTTGACTCAGTCTTAGAAATGAAGACCTACCCCCTAGCCTTGTTAGGCCTGACTCAGTCCTCAGCTTAGCTTGATTACTCTTTGTGTGTGTGTGTGTGGTTCTAGAGCTTAACCACAGGGCCTGGGAGCTGTCCTTTGCTTTTTCCGCTCAAAACTGGCATTCTACCACTTGAACCACACAGTTCTACTTCCATACTTGGATGGTTACGGCAGATAAGAGACTCACAGACCTTCCTGCCCAGGCTAGATTTAAACCTTGATTCTCAGATCTCAGCCTCCTGAGTAACTAGGATTACATGTGTGAGCCATGGGCATTTGTTTGGCTACTCTGGTTCATGGCCTTGGGCCTTACTATTCGGTTTCTACCTTCTATACAAAAGGTAACATAGTGAAACCTTCCAGGAGACATAAAAAATATTTAACTAAGCCTAATTGAATGGCAATAGAACAAAGCAGGTGTTAATTGTTAGTGTAGAATATGGAACACAGACACTCCCAAGGAGGAACAGACCACAAGCCAGGGAGGGAGAAGGAGGGTAGACTGGCTTGGTAATTACCTTCTGCTTTGTTTTCTCGCTAACAATGAAATAAACATCTTCCTCCACTTGATATGCTTTATTTTACAGTGAAGGTGGAGTATCTCTATTTTTTTTTAATATTTCTGAAATTCTTTATTCCATGTACTTCTTAAAATTTTTTATTATTAAGTAGTTGTACAAGGAGGTTATGATTTTGTAGGTCGCATTATAAGTACAATGCATCTTGAGCAATATCATCCCTTTAGTGATTCTCTCCCATCTATCATATTTTTAATGGAAAATAAATACAAAGTACATTTTTTCTTGTTTACCATTTTTTCCTTAATCAGCTGAGTGATTTTCTTCTGGGACTGAGCTAATTTCTGTTTGGGAAGAGACATACAGTCAATGCCATCTTCTTCCTCAGTTCTAGACTCTTCTTCACTCTCTCTTGACTCACAAGTGAAGCATAACTCATCTGTTTGCTTGTGTGATGGGATCTTGTTTTGTTGTGACCTGTGGGTATGAAAGAAACATGAAGTCAGGATCCTCAAAAACAAATAGCACTGAAGGAATAGAGCTCCTCAGTGAAGGATGAGGCCATGTTTTCTAAATTAAACTTGAAAAAATAAAGCTAAGTGGTATACTCATGTCCCTCTCAGGCCTAGCGTCCAGGACAGCAATGTGGTGGCTCAAAGTAAATAAATTTGGTGAACCAGTCACTTTCATTAGTCACAGCTCTGCTGTTTACCAGACACATGGCCTTAAGCAAGCTGTTATTTCACCTACTTCATAAAATTAGGTCAATATAAAATTCAACATCTAGCTGATGAAGTTAAAGAAGATAAATGTGATACAACTCATCCAGTGTTGTAGTCTGCATTTGGTAGTATATTTCAATTCTGACTATGTTGGTTACCATATTGGAGATTGTATGCTGTCTCATAAAATACCTTGCGGTTAAGAGAACATTGACGTTAGTAAAATCTAGAGTTCATAGCAGAGTATGTTAAAAAGTATCGCATAATTACAGTATTTTCTACTAATCAGAATTAGTCTATATGGTGGCAACATATGGAATAAATTACAAGTTAGCAAAGGAGACTCATCATTCAGTCTCACTATTCTTTTTCTTACTCTCCTTTAAGAGATACTTCACTGGACAATATTATCTTACCACTTTGCTTGTCTTCATCTCTTTCCATTATTAGTAGTTTTTATATTATTATCTTCACATAATTGTGCAAAGGGGTTTCAATTTAATCTGTCCATTGACACTAGATTAGTTTGTGTGTATGAGTGTGTGTGTGTGTGTGTGTGTGTTAGCACATCATTTGTAAAGACACCAATGTTTAAAGTCCCTGCTCTTGAAGATTTTTGCTTTTGGTAATGTTTGAGGTAATTTTGGTTATCACAACTTACTAGTGCTAGTCGCATCTAGTGCTAGTCAGTAGAGGCCAGGGATGCTGCTAAACATCCTACAATGAGTAGTCAGTTACAATGAATAGCTCTTTAAAAAAAAGAGATATCCAACCCACTATGTCAGCTACACCAAAATTGAGTCCTGGTAAAGAGAAATGAAGCCAGATGATGTGCTTTTGGGGGTAAGAGTAGGAATAAGGTCAGGGGTTCAGGGCAGATAGAGGAGGAGGTGGGTGGATGAAGTCATAATATTCAATGTACGTATGTGAAAATGGAACTAGGTAAATTGAAGGGATGGTAGGTTTGGAAGAGATGGGGAAAATAATGAAAGGGATAATGTTGATCAACATGTACTCACAAACTGATATGCTGAAATGAAATTCTATTGAAAAATTACTTAAGGATAATAGTGAATAATAATAATAATAGTTATAATGGGCTCTGGACTCAGAATGCCTTATTATCAGTATCACTAACAGTAATTTCTTTTTTATTTAAACTCCTCAGTAAAATGTGGTAATGACAGGACCTCTCTCACAGGGTTTTCAGAGGACAAATACCTTGTGCCCAATCAACTTTATTATGATGTGAATTTTAAAATTAATTGTTTCATAAAACCTCATTTTCTCATTGAGTAGGTTACATGTTGTCAATGATTTTTTTTTTTAACCAGACTTGTTATAAAGAATCTATTTTCTGGAACATTAAATTTTTTACAGATAGGAAAGAATCTATTGGATTCCACTTTACATAAGTTGTAGAGACAAACAGATATTTTGGCATTGTTATTATTAAAACACGTAACAGAAATGAAACTTTCAGCATAATTATTATTTAAGCACATCACGGGAACTTTCTCTTCCAGCATGCATCCAAAGGCTCTTTACCAGGCTTGCCAGGAGAGACGGTTGTCATTGAGTTCGTTTGATGTCAAACAAGATTCCATGGTACTTACAGGTGAAAGCAGAAGTTCCAATCGGTGTCATTGGTAACAGTTGGAATGTAGATGGGGTTGGCTGGCATCTTCCTACCAAGAATCACATGTGAGTTTAACTTTATTTTTTTTTGGTTGTGGGGCTTGAACTGTTGAGTTTAACTTTAAAAATAATCTTAGAAGCTGGTACTATTTAGACATCAAATGATACCAACATTAAATAGTAGCGTCTAAACATTGAGTAGCATTGAATAGAAACTACTAGTATTAAAATGGTCAAATATAAGTCACAAAAATTATGTAAATTCAGGGTGGAGACTACTTGGAAGCAGAAATTAGAGGCCTTTGTTTTTCCTGCTTTCTGCTCCACATTCCTTCTACAGAATGCCTGGACTTAAAAGCAAATTAAATGAAATGAATATTTAAAAAACTCAAAAATCTTCTCCTTTACATCTTTTAGAACTTCCAATCTATGATTACCTACTCAACTCAAATCCTGGTATGCTAGAGGAGCCGAAGTAACCAGCTCTGTATTAAATGAAATACATCTAGCGTATTAATTCTCCTCTTCCTAGGAGCCATTGCATTGGAGTGAACCTTACGCATGGTGGAAAATATGATTTACAATTACCCACGTCTCAAGGCTAATCCTTTCTCTTACATCCACGGGGAATGCACATTTACTGAGCATCAGCATGTATTAAGCTGTTCCTCATTCGCCCATTTCACTCATTCCTTGGGGAGATCCAAGGAGCTTTCCTTGACCTATAATCCAGAATTAGAAGAGTTGATCAGTAATTTTTCTTTCTAAACCCTATTTTCAAAACTAGGGGTTCTGACCCCCTCAACCTCCCACATCCTAATGTTCCTAGAATATGTAGGATGGGCACATTGCTGCCTTGTCTCCCACAGAGGTTACTCTGTATGATTAAACCCTGCCTCCACGAGCCCCAATTCCTGGCCACTGTTACCATGGACATTACCCCTGAGGTTCCTGTGGCTGCAGATTGAGTTCTCTGTTGGACAATGGCTGAAAAGCCACGACCTGGGAACTAGCCTTCTAGCCTCCCTGGGCGGGGCTGCTCTGATACCCCCTGCAGGTAGCTTCAGAGTCCTGGCCTGGCAGACCTCCTTCCCTGTGCCACAAGGGTTATGTGGGGAAGCTAGACCTGCTGCGAGGTCTCCTACTTCAGCCCAGGATTCAGACAATGAGGTTGCCTTAGGAACAGAAAGCAGACACAGTAGCCATAGCAACCTGGGACGCGCCCTAGCCATCTGCAGCTTGCTGGGCTGTCCTATACAAGACTACATGTAGCCTGACTGGGCCCTGAACTTCCCTGGCTGCTCTGAATCTTCCTCACCAGGCTATTCCCTCTCCAAGGTGAAGATACAAGAAGGGAAGGAAAGATCAACTCCACCAAAAGATGAGAAGGACCCTGTATTTTTCAGAAGTGGTATTCAGTCACTAGCCTAGGCCAATCAGTCCAGTGTCTCGTGAGTATCCCTGTTGAATTGGTTCACCCTTTGTCCCATGGTTTCTGTGATTCCTCTCCCCCCCCCCCAAATCAGATAAACTTATATACAAGACAAAGGGTACAGTAATTAAAAAGTAACTACAGGGAATTAAAAAGTCCCTCTTGTTACATTAGGCTCACCCAACAATCTAGGATAATCCTATTTTCAGCTCAACTGATTAGGTTTTTAATTATCCCTTGCCATATAACGTAACAGATTCACAGGTTCCAAGGATTACAATGATGGACATTTTGGGGGAGGGCACTTATTTTTCATGGCTTTAAAAACCCCTTTACCATCTTCTGGCTTAGGGGCTTATATCATTTGGTTGTACCTGACTTCACTTTCCTACCTTAAAAAAGAAAACGAAAGCATTTTTCATTTTATAATCTGGTATATCTAATCAATTCTCAAATTCACCCATTGTGAGCCTGGTTTGCATTAAAAGTGAAGGAATCTCTACACACACACACACACACACACCCGTGCCACCCCCCCCCCCCCCCCCGGCCCCAGTCCCCCATCTCTTGGGGCTTAACTTCTCAGAGGAGTCTTTCCCTGGCTGGAAGCCACATTGCCCATTTCCTCAGCCAGATTTTAAGATCCATTTATGATGAGTATCTTGGTTGAACTTTGATTTCTCCAATAGGCCATATACTGCCATAATGCTTGGCAGGTCTCTCTTCTGACATAAAAATGTCTTGCTTGGTGTATTACTTTTTCCAACTTTCTTGTTGCAGTTTGCCTTATAATTCTGCCAAAAAAAAAAACAAAAACACTCCCCCCCCCAACCATCTTTGCTAAATGGAATTTCTGCTGTTGTCAGCAACTAGCATTCCAAGTTCTATCACACTGCAAACTGTGGTGCTTCAACTTGTTCTTAGTTTTCTCACCACACAGCATATCATGTGATCTTAAGATGGGTATGCTAAGACCCTTGGAATCTGTCCTAACAAAGTTTATGTAAAAACAAAATTATTATTATTGCTTATTCAATTGTTTTAAACCATGTACTACTTTTAAGGGAAAAAAGAAGAGGAAAACAAGAGGGGAAATAAATCCAGTGAAATCTTCCAAACAGATATAAACAACACAGCTCAAACAAGAGGCAATCCTGAATTAAAGGATTGTGACCTACTTGCCCCCAAGTGGCTGCTACCTAGAGCAGCGTGGGAGACAGGATGGCCTAAGACTTAGTGTGAGAGAAGGGACCCCTCCCACCATTCACCATCATTCAGGATATAAAAACTCTTACACCAAAATGCGACGGAGCTTCCGAAGCCACTTCACACTTATGAACACAGGGAAAAAAAAAAAAAAGCTGACACAAAAGATGCAAAACGAAACAAGTTTATTTTCTGCAATTATTTCTGTAAATTACAAAGACGAAAGACTAAACTACAGCATATAACTTTTCAATATTTAACCAGAGTACTTGTAATAAATATGCATCCTGAAACAAGATAAAGGGCATCCTACAAAATGTCTCAAGTTTTATACTCTGCAGCATTTCTGTGCAGGGGTGAGGGAGGGGTGGCAGAATCAGGGGGGCGGGGATTGTTTTGTATTTTCTTAAGTGTTGTGACAAAAAGTCCTTTCACATTTCTTCGGAGCATATTTGGAATTGCTGCGCTATAATGAAAACAACACCACCAAGCTTAAAGCCATTTTTGTTTTGCTGTCATTGGTTCTCATCCAGTACAAATGAACACATCTTACAGTTGAGCCAAGCACCCTTGGAGCCAGGCAGCCCTGTGGTACGCATGGGCCCTGTTGGAACAGGCCTCCACTTTCAGCTATAGACTAAAAGTGGAGTCTTCTATTTATCTCCCTCAAGATCAATACAATAAGACAAGCTGCAAGCAAGTTAGAAACACTTTCTGAATAACCTAAAAGTAAAGTGAACAGAAGTACCCCTCCCCCCAAGACTTTCACTATGCACCATTTTACCACATCAGGATTTTATTTCAAAGTTGAAAAACTGACTGATACTAATAATAGGCCTTAAAGAGGTAATTGATGGCCACTTGTAGAGTGGGGACATTCCAAAATATTCAATCAGTAAAAAAGAGAATCGATTATATTTAGAAATGTACTACAAGTCTGGAGAAGACAGTGGCAGCAAGTCTGAGGGGAGACTGGTTCATGTTGAGTTGAAAACCTGGAGGAAAAATTTTTTATAGGAGGCAAGCATGGTTACCTAAAAAATATTTCGTTCATATAATCTAGTGTAATTTTACTTATTTAGGGGTTGAGATAGGAAAACCTCTTTAGGAGCCAATAAAAATACTATAGAGAAAAAAAAACTTTAAAAAATTGAGGTTAGGAACTATGAGGCATTACTTTTGGCTGTAAACACACAGTTTACTGTCCCTTGTTGAAATACAAATATTTGGATTTCCTGAGCTTCATGGATAATAGCAGGAGGCAAGTTTGCATAGAAAATTTGCAGTATGTCAATGATTTACTTAAAAAAGGAAAGATCTCTTAAAGGACAGTTTGCTTTTATTTTTAGATTTCATATTTTAGTGAGCAGTACTCATCAAGTTATAAAGTGATTAGCAGGGTGATAAGATGTATGGCAGCTTGGGGAAAAATGAGAGTATAGTTTTTAAAAAAAATCCACAGGATTATCATGATAAAGGGTAGGCATAGCTAATGTCCTAATAATTTGGCCAGAGATGAAATCACGTTTTGGGATTGGAAGCCAAAGGCAAAAAGAGCTCTCCTGTGCTAATGACACAGCAGAAGGGCAGGCACTGAAGCAGCTGTCAGTCACTTCATGGTAACCTCAGCAGATCACTTGATACTTGTGAAGCCGTTCACCCACCAAGGAGGGTGGCCAACATCAGGACCAGACCTCTGGGTATGGCCAATCCCAGCTATGGAATCTCAAAGGATGTCAGGGACATTTCCCTCTGCTGGTGTGAAGTCTCTAAGCAGTTCTGAAGAGGGCCTCTTCTCCTGAGAGTAGTCCTCAGAAACCTTTAGAAGGAAAGAAGCTATGCTACATCACAGTGCATACCACGAATAAGAACAATGGCAGTGGTCGCCAACAACTGGATCTAACACAAAGCTAGACAACAAGGGGTACTGTCCTGCCAAGCAATCCATTTTTACTTCTTCTGAGACTGGTTTTTACACATAGTCAGGATTTGCTTCAGGACTTTCTGGACATCTTCATCCATCTGGCCCTAGGAAATTCACAAAAGACATTCATTAGAACCTCCATTAAGTCATAACACCCATTTTCCTGGGGTATCAGATGGCAGGCTGTGATGAAGTCTTCAATTTATTCCCTCTAACTTTCAGGAGAATATCATTCCTATCATTTCCTACAAGTTTGTGAGGGCCTGAGTCAAACTGAGGGTACTATGAATCTTAAGTCTGTCAAAGCCTACCAAAGAGGGATGGGGTACCTGAAGTCAGTTGTTAATGTGAGCCTCGCCAGACAGAGCATCAACAAATAGAGAGGAAAGAAGTATTGAGTGCTCTGATAATACAAAACCTGGGTCTTCCTAATGAGGCACAGCAGACCCATCTTCTCAATATATGATGAGGCTGTTCCTAGTAAACAGCACAAAGCTCTGGACACAAAATCCAAAACAAAGCACAAGCTTTTCAAATGGAAGCATTCTCCCCTCATTCTTGTTCATTCTACTCATTGTATGGTGGGAATTTTGGCAGCATCTGCTACTGTGTTTCTTTAGGATGTCCAGACATTGCACCGTACCTGCACAGCATACAGAAGATGCATTCTATAAACTGATATGACCTCCTGGTGTTGTTTCTTGCATTCCTAGAGAGAGATAATTGGATGTGATTGGCAAGCTTAGATCATTAAAGAACAGAAACACATTATTCAGAGAAAGCTCCCCTGATTCTAAACAACTGCTTTATTCTACTATATGCTGGCATATGAATCTTCTAAAATTGCTGACATCATTCAATACTGCATTTCTGATTACATGTCACCTTCTCATTCACTTCAGTGACAATCACCTGAAGTTCAGATTCTACCCCACACTCCACAGGAATGGTGGAAAGGATTAAGAGTTGACAAAGGTCATCTGAGTGACACATTCAATTCTGAGTAATGGGGAGTCATTATTCATCGCTTCAAGATTCAGCATAAGGCTCACCTTCTGTGGAAGCTTTCTATGATTCTTACACGCGGGGTAGACACTTTTCCTCTGTGTGTCATTGCATGTCAGTGGATGCTCACTGTATTCCTATGTTTTGGGTATGAATCCCATGAAGCAAGGGCTGTGTCTTGCTCATTTGTATAACCTTGATATCATATGCAATACTTAAACAAGAGCTCGATAAACACAGGCTGAAGGATCTTTAGAATCTGAAATAACCATTTTATAAGGAGAATGACCTGCATAATACAGTAAGAACCATATTCTCCAAATTATTCCGCCAAATTATTCTGCTAAAGCTCTTAACACCGCAGAGCTAGGATTCTACTTTGAGCCCAGCCAGAGTAGGTGTAGAAAACAGAATTCATTAAAATTTAGTTTATACTGAAGAACTTACTTGAGGTATGTCTGTCTGTAAATGCAAACTGTAGATAAGATATAAACCTTAACTTGTATAAAAAAATGTCATTCCCTTGGCTCATTAAATATCTTACAGACACTTAAGTAAGCTAAATAATGGCTGTCCAAAGGTGACCACATACTAATTCTTAGCATTTGTAAATGTGGCCTTATATGGTATAAAGGATCTTTGCAGATATTATTCAAGATTTAGAGATGGAATGAGAGATTATCACAGATTGAGCAGGCTTCAAATGCTATCATAAGGATCTTTATAAAAGCATTACAAGTAAGGCAGAGGGAAGAACTGGGAATATAGACGCAGAAGTTGAAATGATATCCTTGAAATTGACAGGGGCCATAACCCAGGGAAGAAGGTGGCCTGTAGAAGCTAGAAAGTTAAGGAGAGAGCACAATAAACAAACACAAAAACAAACATAAAAAGTTAAGATTTTCCCTTAGAGCTTCCAGAAGGAACCAAGTCAACATCCTCACCTTACTCTAGTAAGCCCTAAAGTAAACCCTTTAGTAAAACCCATTTCAGACTTCCAATCTTGAGAAACCTAAGATAATAAATGCATGTGGCTTCAATCCAAGTTTGCAGTGATTTATTACAACACCCACAGGAAACAACAGAGAGGAAAGGGCTTTCTTGGGTCAGTAAGACAGTCTGAGAAGCTGCTTCAAACATGTAGATACACAATCGCAAAGAGCATGATCCCTGTAAGCAAAATGCCCTCACTATTACCAGAGACGGAGAAAGACCACTCTGGAAAAATAAGGAGGTGTGAAATGGGAGTGGGTAGCTGCCATGTTAGCAGGTGTGTGACCAGCAACTCGATTCCCTCCTTCCCAGCAGTGTATTAACCCACCTCAAGTACAAATGACACCTGGCAATCCCACCAGTATTTTTTTTTTCCATTTGTCCTCACCAGAGCAGTCCTCAGTCGGCTGCTCACTGAAGCCTAACCCTCCTTTAGGCTAAGCATCCTTCCCATGGTCATCTAGGCTAGAGTGTCATCTCCCTCAGCCTCCCCCCTAAACCAGGCAGTAGAAAGAAATCCACTCACGACCAGCTGTGTCTGAAGCTGCTTGACCTGCTGCTGCAGTGTGTCCAGCTGCTGGCTCTGTCTTTTGGAGGAGCTGGTTGAGTAGGAGAGCTGAGACAGGCTGTTCAGGGCCTCCTTCAATTTGCTGACTTCTTTTGACATCTCATTTATCTAGTGCATGGGGGAAAAATCGGTATCAATAGGCACTACTGTGTCTACAGAAGCAAAATTCCAGAGATTTCTAGGCGTTCAACGTAAGTCATTTCTATCTGCTTTTAGGACTTGAGAAACTAGAAGAATTCTCTTATTTTTGGTGTGCTTGTTCTGAGACTTTGAACTTAGGGCCCTAGGCCACCATCCCTTAAGTTTTTTGGCTCAAAGCTGACACTCTACCACTTGAGCAACAAAAACACTTGTGGATTTTGGTCTTTTGGGGGGGGGGCAGTTATTGGGAGTCTCAAAGACTTTCCTGCCTGAGTTGAGTAGGCTGAGATCTCAACCTCTTGAGTAGCTAGGATTAAAGGTGTGAGTGAGCCATTGGTGCCCAGCTACTCTTCTCTCCTCTCTCCTCTCTCCCCTCTCCTTACCTCCCTCTCTCCCCTAAGGTGAAACGACATAACCTGGCAAACTAAATCCCTCCAAATCTATTCCATTCTGATTAAGGCTCCTCCTGAATTACCTATTTTGATGGATGAAGGTAACAGACACTATGAAATCAGGTTCCCTTACCCTTAAAAGAGGTATTACTGGTTAAAAACTAAGAACAAAATTGAGAACCATTTCTTATTTGAAGATATTTGTCTTGTCCAGTATGGCTGACACAGTGCTGAAATGGACAATCAGGACTAAGTCCTAAGAACCCTGACATCTGGCTATCTTGCTTTTAGTGAATACAAAACCTCCTGTCTTGCTTAGCACGTCTTGTTATTCTATACCATCAGCTTTCAAAGCTATTCTTCAAGCACTTTTTTTTTTTTGGTCAGTCATGGGTCTTGAACTCTGGGCACAGGAACTGTCCCTCAGCTCTTCAGCTCAAGGTTGAGCACTCTACCACTTGAGCCACAATACCACTTCTGGTTTTCTGGTGGTTAACTGGAGTCTCACGGGCTTTCCTGCCTGCGCTGGCTTTGAACCACGATCCTCAGATCTCAGCCTCTTGAGTAGCTAGGATTACAGGTGTGAGCCACTGGCACCCGGCTCTTCAAACACTCTTGACAAAAGGGTAAAGATGAATCATGCCCCTGTATTATTCAGCGCCTCCAGTGGCAGGAGACTGGGAATGCAGAGCAGACTCAGTAAGAACCACCCTGAACTTGATCTTCGCTTCCCTCCCATCTCAGGGCCACATCCAGTGCCATCTCCAAACGCCCTGCTCCCCACATTCCTTGGCCAAGCCTTGAGACTTTTGAAAATGGAGAATCAGAAAAGTGTTTATGTGTACTCAGGGGGCAAGAAGTTCCTGAAATTTTGAGAGGGAAGATTAATATTACAAGTATCTTTTTCCTTATGATAGAGAAATCAATTTGAGATTCAAAATGAAGAGATGAAGTTCAAGGCAGGTCACAGTATTCTCAGCACCAGCAGAACTTCTGTTAGATGATTTGTTTGTTTGAGACAGGTTTACACTATGTAGCCCAGGAATTATGTACATGTACCACCACAGCTGGCCTATTAAATGATTTTTAAAGGGCAGATAGAGACCACCTATTTAAAAACGCTTTAATAAAAATAAACAAAAAGAACTAAGCAACCCAAAGACAGTGATGGGAAGCGAGGAATGAAAGGGAAGGAGGGAACAGCTTACACTAAGCAAAAGGAAAGAAACGTAAATATCACCTATATAGTATTGTCAAAGCTCATAGAATTCACAAACTTTATAGACCATGATAATGACAATTTGTGTTTGTGACTTTAAGTATCACTATTCCCTAATACTGTGAAACGTGAAATTTATGTATTTACCTAATCTCAATTAAAAAAAAAAAGAAGAAAAGAAAAGTGAGAAGGGGTGGGTTTGGAGCCATGGGTGACAATGTTATCAGACACTTTGTATTCATATACTGTTTTGTAGAATGGGAACTTCTTTGTACAACCATTTAAAGATAATACAATTTTAAAAAAAGAAAATGCATTCAGTATACGGCAGTGTGGCAGATCAATTTCCAACTAACTATTCTTACTTTGCTTTTGAAATGGGGCCTATGTGGCTCAGCCTGGCTGGCCTTGAACTCACTATCCTGGACACCTCCTGAATAGGCATTACAGTGGCACAACATACTATTCTAAGGACAGATAGTGACAGGCACAGAGCCTGAGCCTTCCTAACAAATCCTGTAAACATCTAGCACAGTGAAAGAGCCTACAACTGAAGAGTCTACAACTTACTGCTAGAAGCTCAACAGCAATCGAAATTCACCTACCTTTTTGTCTTTATCCTCCTCTAGTTTTGAAGAGCTTTCAGAAGACCTTTTCATTTCAGCAAGTTCTTCCTGAGCCTGCTGGAATTTCTGCAGTAGGTCATTTACTTCTTGCTCTTTGGCTTTCAAGAGAGTTTGAATGTTTTCCTTTTCCCTTCTCATTTGTGAGACCTCACTTCGAACCTGGGCCACCTCTGAATGGACCTTCTCTTTTTCTTTGACTGAATCCTTTAATTTTGCTGCCAACAAACTCACTTCACCTTCTAAGGATGATTGGAGCTTCTCATAAGAAGATTTGGGTACCATCGAATCATTCATTGTGGCTTTCTCTTCCAGGAGCTGTTTCTCTAGCTTTGCCATTTCCACTTCCTTGCTTGCAAGGTGCTCTTTCAGATGGCTGATTTTTTCTTCCATCTCTTTGGCAGTAGTCCGCAGTGTGGTTATCACTTGTAAATGTTCTGTGATGGACACAGAGTTCTCTTTCTGTGCATCCACAAGTTGTTTGAGCTGGGTTAACTCGTTCAACACTTTTGAATACTGAGACTTCATTTCACATAGTGCCTCTTCTGCTTTAGCCCTGGACACATTGGTCACTTGCATCAATTTCTCATGCTCAGCTTTGTGGATATACTCTGCCGTCACATCCTCTAGAGATTTCCTCTTCCTATAATCCTCCAGCTCAGCCTGCGCTTCCTTGTAGAGCTGGGACAGCTCACTCACCTGTTTATTGAGTTCATCTATCATCCTGTTCATGGCTTCTTTCATGTCTCCAGCTTCATCGCTGGCTTCCTGTGTCACGTGACTTTGTAATGTGTCTTTTAACTTCTTGATTTCTTCTTGGGCCTCTTGGTACTTCTCAAACAAAAATGCTTTCTCTTTATTCATATTCTCAATGACAGAGCAATATGAACTTTTCATTTCCTCATACTCTTCTGCAGGTGGCTTCATCCCTCCACCTTTTTCCCTCTCCACAAGTTTGTCTTCTAACTCTCTCACCTTCTCTTTATTTCTTTCACTTTCTTCCAATGCATTCTGCAGATCTTGCTTTAGCACATCTATCTCATCAGTGATTCCTGCCTCACTAAGAGGTGAATAGCTATCCTCATTCTCATGGGAGAGGAGACCCAGTTTCATCTGCTTCTGCACACTGAGGACCTCTTTCATGGCCTCCTTGTACTTGGTCTGAGTTTCTTTCAGTTTCTGACTGAGGTCAGAGCCATTCTCTGAAATCTCTGTGCTATTCAAGCACACCCGGTCTGCATTTCGAGACTGAAGTTCAGCTTGTAGCTGCTGCTTCTCTGACTCAGAGCTGTCTAATCTCTTCTGCAAGTCTTGCAAAGTCTCTTGTAGTTGCTGGATTCTAGCATCGCTGTCAACAGTGGATTTCCTCAAAGAATGTGCTAAGACTGATGGAGATGATTTGGAGTCTGAGGGAGGGCCTTCACTAGGCTTGCCCAGGGATGGAGCCAGGTCAGTCTGGGTAGAATGAAAAGCGTCAAAGCTTAGGTCTGCTTCCACCTCCTTGGATGATTTTGCCTAGAAAGGAAAGGAATTAGGTGTGGTTAGGTGACTGAAACAGAGGAACAAATCTGAATTTTAGTATTGAAAAGCAGTAAGATCTTTCTGCATGTGTATGCTTGCACCAGGAAAAACAGTGCTCTGGTACATGAGGGCTAAACCAATGATATCATTCATCACTTACTCATTTATCAGGGCAAATTATTTGTCTTTTTTTTAATCTCCCCCCCCCCCCCCCCCCCCGCCCAGTTGTGGGGCTTAAACTCAGGGTCTGGGCACTGTCCCTGTAAGATCTTCTGCTCAAGGCTAGTGTTCTACCACTTTGAGCCACAGTACCACTTCCAGTTTTTGAGTGGTTAATTAGAGATAAGAGTCGGATGGGGACTTCTTTGTCTAGCTTGGTTTTGAACTGGGATCCTGAAATCTTAGCTTCCTGAGTAGCTAGGTTTACAAGTGTGAGAGACCAGCACCAGGCTATTTTATCTTGGTCTTGAGTGGTATTAAGAGTTTGGATTCAGGGCCTCATTGTAGCTAGGTAGGTGCCCTACCACTTGAGATACAACCTCACCCCTTTTTTTTGCTTTAGTTACTTTTTGAATAGGATTTCTTATTTATATCTGGGCCAGTCTGGACCACAATTCTCCTATTTACTATTTACGTTTCCTGCATAGCTGGCATATGGGTGAGCCAGGATGCTGGCAGTGTTTTCAAAATTTTTCTTTGTTCCCCGTATCACTCTAGTTGCCCAGGAGGGCAAAGGACAAACTATAGCTATTGTTTATCAATTTCTTAAGATTGCTAAATGATCAAATTTACTAAATGAACAGCTGATCTATATTGACACATATTTTTAAAAGAAATGTAAAGTGTTCATATATAGTTATCTTATGAATCTTATGTAAATTGTTTATACAGTCTATTAAAAAGTTTAAAATATAGCTGACCCCATATTGCATGGATATATAATCTAGTATATAATGTATAAGGTACTTTATATATAATACACATATACATAAAATATATAAATACATAATCTACTTTAAGTTACAACTTACTTTATATGACTTAGCAATTTACAGAAAGAGATAATGAACAACACTCTAAGAAACAAACACAACTGCAACAGTAACTACATATTGAAAAGGAAGAAACTTATGCAAATATTTAAAACAAAATGCACCTGACTACCCTTGGGAAGACCAACTGCTTGAATCTAAAGAAGAGTTCATGGTAGCAATTTATTCACCTACCTGCAATTTATCTTGTAACTCTTTATTGTGTAAGGTGAGGGAAGCAACTTTTGCTTGCAATAGGACAAGAAGATCTTGCTGGTCAGCTTCAGAACTTACATCTAACAAGCTATCAGCTCCTTAGAAGAGAAAGAAAGCGATCTGAATATTCAAAAGGGGATTAAGCTGTCATTTTATTTCCAACAAACACATCTTAGTCTAGTTTCTCCTCCTAGATCCTCCCCCAGTTGGAGAGAGGAAAGCACTTTTCCCATACTGCTATTTTCTCACTATGGAATTGTTAGCACAATACAAAATTTAACTGTACTAAAGCCGATTCTGAAAATGGATGTGGTCATATCATTTTTCATTTACTAGATGGTCTTATCTTGATTTTTTTCTTTTTTGGTTATTCCTTGTTCCACCTTAAGTCCCAATTCTATGAATCCTTTCAGAACTATTTCTGTTATCTGGTTAATTTCTTGTCTCTAGTGCTCTAGTTCAGGTGTTTAGCATTTCCTTAGAAACTGCAAAATGGCTTTCCAACAAATCTCTGCTCCTTTCTTTTCTCTATACAAGAATAATAGACTAAGACATATTTGGAATGGATCATTCCTTTGGTTCAAATGTGTTAACTGTTCTTCCTCAAAAAATAATCTCCACATTCTTTTATATGGGCTTAGGCTCCTGTGTCTGGCCTCCACCGAACCTTCTCAGGTTTCAACTCCCTACATCTTTCCTACATTGCTATTTCCCGGACTCATGGTTTCAATTCTATCTCCTATGTTCTCACCATGCATTTAATTCACTTACTGTTTCACTCACATGACTGCCTTTGCTTTATTTCTACTGACATGGACCCAGGTATAACTTTCCTACTTGAAGCATCTGATGACCAGCCTAGCATGACATTAGAACTGCTTCTCTGAATCCCACTGTAATCACCGTTGTTGGCAAACCAAGTGGTTTTTGGTGTGTGTTGTTTCTTTTTAAACACTGTATGGATCATCATGCCCAAAGAGCATCTGAAGCAGTGCTACTCAAATGCTCATTGAGGCAAGGAACTTGTTCCAGATGGAATGCAATGTACTGCTTTCTTCACCTAAAAATCTTCCTAGGCAAGAAATCTCTGCTGGACAAAATGGTGTGCGCAGCTGGATGACATGAGCAACTCATTTTTCACTGCCAGCTAATAGTCTGTAGACTATTCCTATTTTTTTTTTTTTTTTAACAGAATAGCTTGTTACAGTGCCTTATATCAGAAGCAAGCTATTCTGTAAAAAAAAATGTTTTACATTAATCCAAATTAAGATTGACGTTTTCATATCTATGTTAAACGGCTGAGAAAATAAAAAACTAACAGAAAAAATAATTAGATCTGTATTATTCAGAGTATAGTCTACAGACTACGGTACTACATTCTTAGAAATATAATACATCACTAGAAATCTGTTCTTTAAGAGGGTCCTTTTTCTTTCTAAACATTTTTTTCTATTTCTCTTTTTTTTTTTTGAGATCTGGACTTTCTATGTAGCCTATGAACTCATGGATCTTAGTAGAAACTTTCAGAAGATAGAATGAATCAAACCTGATTTTGGTAAAGACAATATGATTGTCTATGGTTTCACAAACACTATCTTTGCATAAACTTATACCTCAATTAGACTGTGATGGCATGGTTAGACCTTGTTTAGACCAAGGTACAGGTTCCTTTTATTTTTCTGCTATGATTTGCTCTTATCACTATCTGCTGTTAGTGACAGTTTAAAGCATGTAGATGCTGCTCAGAACAGTCATTTTTAAATGCATAAAATACACAGGCTGTGGTAGTCTAAAGATATCAAGATAAATATCAAAATAAAAATGCAGGTCCAACCAATGCCATTAATTTACAGTGGAGATACTATGAATGTCATTTCAACATATCTGCAAAACAGTAAGGGTATCAGAAATTGTTTGTGAATTGTTTCCCTGGTCTTATTATAAGTATTATATTTTTTGTCAATCTTTATAAAAAGGAAATGCTAACATTTACTTAGAGAAAAATGAATATAGAAATGTATTGGTATTATTTTTTTACATCTAAACTCAGAGACACTTTAAAGTCCATGTTCAGATCTTTACAGTACAGTGCTGCTTGTCCATTGGTCACTCTGACAAGTGGCAGGCTGGGTCTGACCAGCTCCCTGCCTGGAGGACCGGGCGGGCCTCTGTTCTTGTTCTATGGACATAGTGTAAACACAATATGATCCAAGGAACAAAATCAGATTCTTCTTTATCTTACCTGTAGTACTGTCACTGAGTCTTTCTTTGTTTTCTTGGATAGAACTAATCTCAGCCTGCAGAAACACAAAAATGACTTAAAAGAATGCTTCTACATGCAGAAGATTACACCAAAACATCAAACAGATTTTTCTCTTTGAGTTTAAAGCCAGCAGAGCTATTAGAAAAACAATAAGAAAGTTCCAAAGCAAAAAGACATTTAAAAGCAAAAATGAACTAAAGTGAAAATTACCTACTAAGATATAATTTCTGAACCTTCAGAAGCTGCAGACAATAGTAAATGCTTCAGGAATGTTTCAGAATGTTTCAGAAATGTCATTTAGGGAGTACAGTACAAATATATTTAAATTATAACAATCTTATATAACAGGCTCCTTTACTGATCTTAAATCTGAGGAAGAAAATAACTTTGATAATGAACTCAGACAGTTCTATTTATCTGGCCCATACATTTAAAAATATAAAGTGGCTATTTTTAGCTTCATTATTTTTAGAATTATCTTCTGTTAATATATTGTTACTAATTTTTCTAAGAGAAATGGTAATAAATAAGTCCTGTATGGGAGGAAGGTAACTACAATTTTATAAGTGAATAAAAATTTGGGTGGTCTTAGATTGACAACTGATCTTCCAAATCATTCCCCTAACCCTGCATATCTATCTCCTATCTCTACAGCTTACCTCTGTCCATGAATATCTGTTAATGTTACAAAAAGAAACCTTAGAACTTCAAAGGCAGACCCTCATTTCAAGATTCTCATTTTACAACATAACTTGGCAGAAATGACTGTGTTTCATCTAGATGAGCCACAAACAATGATAAGAGATCACTGTGCTGAAAGGAACTTTTGTAAAATCCTTAATGTTAGAAATTAAGCAGCTTAGTTTGGCACATGCTTATCTTTACAAAAAAATTGCCCTTTCTTTATTCTTTCTTATTTTTCCAAGTACTTAGTTTTTTCCCCCAAGTCAATAAACTGTTCTAAATTTGCTATTTGGAGGTTCTTTTTTTTTTTTTTTTTGTACTGGTAATCGAACCAGGGATGTTGCGGGTGCTAGACAAGCTCTTTGCCATTGAACTACATCCCAGCTTTAGTTTAAAGGTTCTGACACATGCATATCCATAGGGGGCCCTGTAATCCAGATACAGACTATGTTCAGGAAAATGCATTTCCTCCTGCCTTGTTATAGTCAGCCCCTGCCCTTGACTCCCCAGTAACAGACAGCAATTATTCTCCTTTTCTTTCTTTCTTTTTTAAAATATTAACATCCTCTATAATTTTTATTATTGATATTTTGTCAATTTCAGGCTAAAGATTGTACATACATTTCTCCAATCAATACTTAGGCTTCTTGTTTTTATTTTTGAATGGCATATTTTTCATATTTAATTTTATACTTCTGTATTGACCCTGTGTCCTTCTATCATCCTAAATCAACTTATTCTTACCATGGTGGCTGCTTTCTTAGAATTTTCTACACAAATAATCATGTCACATGTCAGTAGTTTTTTTTGTTTCTAGTGATTTTGATTTTTTAATTTTGATTTTTTTTTTTCTTTTTGTCACTTTAGTACAAATAATCAGAATCTCCAGACAATGTTCTACAGCATACATTTGAGTGGTTTTCCATTGTTCTCCTTTTCTAAAGCTGCTGTAGGGGAATGTCTTACAAGGAAATTTTTGCAGCTGTCTTGTTTTATTCTTCATATGATTTTCAGATACTTCCATGATGATGCTTGTACTTCACACAGTTCATTCATTCCCTTTTATAGCTGAGAAATATTCCATTATATAAAACTGTATATATTATGTATATCACGATGTTCTGAAATACATACATAATGTACAATGGCTAAACTGAGCTTAGTGTTTTTTTGGGGGGGTCCGGGCCTGGGCGCTGTCCCTCAGCTGTTCAGCTCAAGGTTAGCACTCTACCACTTGAATCACAGCGCCACTTCCGGCTTTTTTTCTTTTTGCTTATGTGGTGCTGAGGAATCGAACCCAGGGCCTCAGGCATGCAAGGCAAGTGCTCTACCACTGAGCCACCTTCCCAGCCCCCTGAGCTTAGTTTTTATCTCATACAATTATCATTTTCTGTGAGTAGACCACTTAAATTGTTATAAACTAGTGACTATGTTTACAATATGCTTTTTGAATTTATTCCTTGAGGTATTTCTTTTACTTGGCTCATACCTTTCCACTCCTACCCCTAGAGTGAGACATTCTACTCTCTGCTTCTATGAGTTCAAGTATTTTAGATTCCATCTAAATGGTGTTTGTCTCTTTGTATGAAAAGGCAGCCAATTCTTGTTAGTAACTATGATTTCTTTTCTATATTATTGTCTCATGGTACCCATACCAGGAAAAATAATCCAAGAGTCCTTCATGGTGAAAAGGTTATAAACCAATGATTTGGAAGTATGCATTTCTCCAGCTTTGTGCAATTCTAAGCAAGCCTATTACAAATCTTAAAATACAGTAACAAAACTAAACACAGAAAAGAAATACCTTGAATGGCACTTCAGTAAAAAACACTGATTCTTTTCCAGAAAGTGGTGTGGAAGTTATTGATCTTGGAGAAGACACATCACTCAACTTAAAAAACAAAAACAAAATGAAATTGCTAGTTAAGAACCTAATTTCAAACTTTTACTTTCCACGGCTGACAAACCAACAGTATGAACTTTGCTGTTAAACTAACAATAAGTGTTCTTTGCTTAATAAATTCTGGGTAAACATCTTCAAGTCTTTCCAGCTACTTCAAATATTTTTGAAAGTTTGCAGAGTATAACTAAGTAAACTTATTCCTATATTAACGATTTTTAAATCTATAAAATTTCTCTTGCAGGTTGAGAATATTTAACATGTTCTTAAAATTATCAGATGAGACATTCCTGTCTACTACTTAAAAATGGATTCTTTCCCTATGACCTATGTTTTTCATAAAAATAAATCCTAATCTGCTTAAACTTGCTACCTTATATTTCTGAGTTTCCTTTTCTACTACAAGCTCAGAAGTAAAAACTAGTTTTACTACTAGCTGATCATAAATGTAATTAGAGAGGCAAATACATTTTAGCCATGTTTTAAATAACCAACTAAAGTATATTTTCATCTTAACTACCTCTCCTCTCCCTCCCCCTGCCCCTTACTAGAACTGTTACTATGAGGACCTAATACTGGTCCTGAGCTTATTATCTTAAGAGAAGCATGCCTGTCTTAAGATCTTGAGATATTTCCATGAGGCTTTAAAAAATATAAACTGCGCGATTCTACGGTTTTAGAAGAGATTAAACACACACACATTATTTCCATCCTAATAAAATTCTAAAGCAATTTGTAAATTTGCTTTTTCGTTTGTTTGTAGTGCCTGGGATCTATTCCTGGGCCTCTTACATTGCTAGGCAAGCGTTCTACCATTGAACTGCATCCCCAACCCCACCATTTATAATTTAAAAGTATTACAGGAAATTTTAAGTGTGTACTGAAGGGCCAGTTGAAAACATTTTGTTTTGGCTTAAACACAAAACGACAGCCTTGTTATATGCCGGTTGATCGTTAGCTTGCTTTTGTTTTTACCTGGGTAGGACTGATAGGAGGTGGTGGAGCTTTGCGTTTTTTTGGAGTTCCACTTCTTTCTGAGCTTATTTTAGAGACTTGATCATGCTGAAAGTTATACAGTCCAAGAACGGAGGTGGGTTAGTTAGGTTAGTAAAGTCTCAGCAAGTAGCTTCATCAAACAAATGAGAAAAACCTCAACAGTTCATGCATTTTTTACTTTGTGAAAATCTGAACTCTGTTACCAACAAAAAAATAATATGCATGCTCTACACTCTCTCTTAGCAGCCCATATTTTCATAGCAAGAAGATAAATAGGATAAAATCAGATTAAGTAGATATAGAGGACTAGGGAAGTAGAGCATAAGGAGGTGTCTATCATAACTTAGAATATATTCAGCTTTCCATCTTAACACAATGCAGTTTATTCCTTAAAAAAATGTAAACCTAAAAGGGAAGCCCATTTCCTAGATAAAATTTTTATGGTTACAGGTCTGTCGTCTTTGTGATATTACCAGTAATTAAAATATTGTTATTCAATCTCAGAGTTTAAATCTTATCAAATGTTTTTCACACAGGTAGGAATTATTAGTATATTTCAGAAAAGGATAAAAATATATAAGTAGTAAGTTTCTAGTTACATGCTTTGGAAATAAATCATTAAGAAAATATTTGTCGCCTTATAACTATGGATTATGTATGCCAAGGATATTTGAGTCTTAAGTTTTTTGACATTAGTACATGTATCATGTTACTAATGAAATACAGTTAGATCTGAACATTTTCAAATTCCCACAACAAAAGATTAAAACAAACAAACAATCACCATCCCCTAACATAAATACCTGCTTTGGTTTCACTGGGGTCTTTAAATCTAAAGAAGAAAAAGTGACAAAAGAACTATAAGAACCATTATGACTCATATCTCTTATCTACTTTGGGTGGACACAGGGATACAGGGACATGGACACACACACACACACACACACACACACACACACACACACACACACACACACACACACACACACACACACACACACACACACACACACACACCACTTAACACTTCATTTTTCCTCAAGGATATGTCTAAAAGAATAATAAAGCATATCATATTGCATACATTCCTTTATCCTTTGGGGAAAATGGAGTGCATAAAAATTTAAAACAACATTGGCTATTTTCTTTCACATACCAGCATCCTGAGAGATTTTTGATAATAGAAGGCTTTGAATTCCTGCATTTTCTGAGAGTTTGGAATAATGTAAGGCATTGTGTCCAAGAGAATCTACAAGGTTTAGGTCTGCACCCTTTTTAATTAAGGCTTCCACAGTGTGTGAGCTGCCAATCTCACAAGCCAGCATGAGAGCAGTCCTAAAGAAAAAAGAAGACATAAGAATCAGTACTGAAAACCCACTATGAAAACTCTTTCCTAGGAAATCATTTGCCTAGAGATGGGAAAAAAAAGATTAAGTGCAGTTAAACCTTTACTACATTTAATCTTCCCAAGAATTCAAAATGAAATGCCATCAAGAAGTAGTGGCTGCTGCTTTTAAAGCTTCAAGTTATATATATCAAAATATTGAATCATAACAATTACATAGACACAATCTTCCAAAATATCTGATATAGAATGATGGCAATTCTTGTAACTGGCACATATCTTAAACCTTCTTTCTCCTCAAGTATTTTAAAGAGCTTAAACATTGTTAAGAGATTTTTTAAAAGGAACCAATAGTTCATTTCTATTTTGGTTTGCATGAAAGTCATGGGAAGTGGTTCACTCACTGCACTGTTTTTTTTTTTTTTGGGAGGGGGGGGGGTCGGTCTTGGGGCCTGAACTCTGGGCCTGGACGCTGTCCCTCAGCTCTTCAGCTCAAGGCTAGTGCTCTACCACTTGGGCCACAGCACCCACTTCCGGCTTTTTCTGCTTATATTGGTGCTGAGGAATCGAACCCAGGGCCTCATGCATGCAAGGCAAGCACTCTACCACTGAGCGACCTTCCCAGACCCTCACTGCAATTATTCAAGAGTACTATCAGAGTCATTCAAACATGATGTCATAGAGGTTTGGCAGAAATTGCTTTTAAGTTGAAACAAACTTGATTACTAATAAAGGTAGAAAATTAAAAAGGAGAAAGGTTGAAAATACTTGATATCATCCAAAATACAGCTGTGATAAGACAGAAAATAGAATATGAGTCTCTGAGGTGATATGATTTCTTTCTACTTGAGTACCTTCCATTTTTGTCCCTGGAATTGACATCTGCTCCATGATCCAGGAGAAAACGACAGACTTCACTGTGGCCATTTTGTACTGCAAGAAGCAGTGGTATATTCCCATCCTAGGAGACAAGCTCACATTTAGATTTTAACTCCAATACCAAGTAGCAGAATTACAAAGGCCTGTTCTTCCCACATCCTCCTGCTATCTATCTTACACTGCTGGTCTTAGATTTAACTCATCATGATACACTGTGTCCCTTAGAGCCACTATTACATCTTAGCACAACTCTTTACTTTTCCTACAAATTTATCTTTCCCTACAAGTCTCAGCCTCTTAGGCTGTTTGCTTTTTTAGCCCTCACAAAATCTGAATAGTTATGGAGAAAGTATGTCCAGGCTGAAGGCAAGTATATCATGTGTACTAAGACAACATGCTGGAAATAATGGACTCATCACACCATTCTACCTTTCTCTTTCCAGGATGCACACATACCTTTTCATAATCGTACTAGATATTAAAACATACTACAAGAGTCTATTAGTAACACATGACATGATAAAGTAATGGATAAAAAGAAATTAATTGATTCAACAGAACATGACAGTTAAAAATCTCTTTGGGGGGAATGAAAATTAGATCCTGACATACAAAATGTCAGGTAGATTAAGAATATAAACCGTTTAATACAGAATATTTAATGAGAGAGTACTTGGAAGAACATAAATTTTAGGTAAGAATTTCTAGCCAGGCGCTGGTGGCTCAAGCCTGTCATCCTAGCTACTCAGGATCTAGAGGTTCAAAGCTAGCCCAGCAAGAAAGTCTGTGAAATTCATCTCCAATTAACCACCAGAAAACCAGAAGTGGAACTTTACTGAAGGCAGAGCACTAGCCTTACTGAAAGAGCTCAGGGACAGTACCTGGACCCTGAAAATATCCAAGATTAACCAGAAAATATTCAAAATTATCACATGGGGTATAGAAGGAAAACAACAGCTTTTCTATTTACACTTATTTATTTTTACAAATCAAGAGGTTTTTATTCCTATCATGGTTGATGACAGAATATATGTAGTCCTTAGAAATGTATAAGAAGTTCCTATAAAATATTTTAGTGACCAATGAGGATTAATAAAAACATGAAACCATGTGACAGAAAGAGAATCTAGGAATTTTGCCAGTTACTTAGGTGACTAAAGTCTTAGTGACTCTCACAAGTTGTCTACAGTGCTCAGTGTCCATTTCTCCTTCTAGTGCCCATCTAGCACTTACCAAGTCCTTGAGGTTTATAGGGCTCTTGTGCTCACAGAGGACCTGCACAGCCTGAAGGCAGCCCTGCGCAGCTGAGAAAGGAAACACAAACACCACTCCAGTCACAAAGCTTTCGTCACAACCAGGGCATCACACAGTTTTAGGAAGGAAAAGTTCATAGCCTGCCCACACAGCATACACTCACTGAAGATGCACTGAAAAGAAACAGCACTAGCAAGGCTAAGTATAAGACACTGGAAAACACTGCTTAATTTCAGTGTTATTCACAACTACAGCCACTGGCTGCCAGTTGCCTTCAGGCAAACATTTGGCTTAGCTTTTCATAGGATTTAGCTTTTCCCCAACTAGTAACCAAAGTCCTAGAGTGCAGTGTCAACATTTGTCTGTTGGAGTTTTGTGTCAGATAGCAAAGCAAGAGGCCTATAAATATATAAGAAGTTCATCATGATGCCCCAAATGCATCACACATTATCTGGAATGTACAAGTGCTTTTGACTAATCCTTAAAAAGAAACTTCAAACACAGCTAAAATGTGTGTGTGTGTGTGTGTGTGTGTGTGTGTATGCATGTGTATGTATGACCTCTTGCATGTAAAATACATGTCCCTCCATGAGCCATACCCTTACCATGGTAACTTTTACTGATTGCCTACAGGCAATTAATGAATTGTAGGTATGCTCCTTGATAAAACTCTGCATGTTTTATAAATGGAGTAAAATGGGAACATCTAAGGGTAATGACAGAAATCAACCCCAGAAAGACTCCTGTAAACTGAATGGCTTAAATAAAGAAAACGAAATATTCATTTCTCATGGAAGAAGACAAATGAGAGAATGCAAGGTAATTACCTGCATAATGTAAAGCGGTTTTCCCACAGCTATCAACATTTTCAGCTGGGCATTTGGACTAGAAGGTAAAAGCACATATATTAAAGTACCTGCACAAATTCTATTTCGTTCATTTTTTATTGCAAATTATGAAGTAATTTAACAGGAAACACATAATTAAGTCCAACCGCCATGTTCTAATTGCTATGCTCTTGAGGGAAAGAGACCCATGGGTAAATAATCATGAGACAAACAAGCTGTCACCCCATTGGCTGTTTTGGCTGTCCATACCTCCCTTATCTCAGGAGTCCATCATTATTGGATAAACCCTAGCTAATTAGATGCTCTGGGATGTCTCAAGAATCAACGATATATGGCTCATTCCTAAAATCCTGGCTACTCAGAAGACAAAGACCTAGAGGATAATGGATCAAAACCAGCCCAGGCAGAAAAGTCTACAAGATCCATCTCCTCTACAAGATCCATCTCCAATTAGCTAACTGGACAAGGCATGATAACACCAGCTGTCAGCAAGAAAGCCAAGCAGGATTACAAGGCTGAGTTCAGGCCAAGAAACCAGCACCAGAAAAAAAACCAAAACCAAAACCAAAAAACGTACTGAGCTTCCATGGCCTGTACTTCCTAGCTTCTTGGGAGGCTGAGATCTGAAGATCATAGTTAGAAGTTGACCCAATCATGGCAGGAAGGTCCATGAGACTCTTATCTCCAATTAACCACCAAAAAGCCAAAAGTGAAGCTCAAGTGGTAGAGCACTCCCTAGCCTGGAATGAAAAACCTAAGGAGTAATGCCCAGGCTTTGAGTTCAAGCCTCAGTACCAACACCCCTTACCACTCCCCTAAAAAAGGACAAGCAACAAAAAGAGAAGAGGAAGAGAAGATGAGGAGAGGAGATAGAATGGAGGGGTGAGGAGAGTAGCCCTGAAAAGTCTATGTTTCTTTGCCTCTCCTTCACTCCTGACCTCAGTCCAGAGGGTTCTCCATTGTTCTTCCTGGAAACTTTCTTCCTCCTTAATGTATCTCTTCAACTATCATCCTGAAATCTACAAATTAAACTGACTCCCTACCATGGAGTTTAACAGTGAGTATTGTGTATTAGCTAGCATGTGCCAGAGTGGCTTTCAGTCTCCTAACAATCCAATGTAGATACTTTTATTATTCTTAGATGAGGAAACTGAGACACAAAGAAGCTCACAGTGAATAGAAGAGCCCACATTCTTCTTCAAATGTAACACATGTCACCTGTGGGCAGCAGCCTTGCCTTGCATGATTCATGCATGATCCTACTGGCTTCTGGTCCACACCCTTTGTACATGCTCCTCTGTCTGCTTGGAATGTTCCCTTTGATACCTGCTGTGCTAGCATCATGGCTTACATATTACCTCCTCCATCTGGCCTTCCCTGCACTGCCACTTCTCAGCCCTGTTTTCCTTCTTAGTCCTATCCCATTTGTAATGTATAATTAAGTCATTGTTAGAGACACAGAATTCCACCGGGATAGAGATACAGTGCTCAATTGGCCAGTATATACTCAATTCTGAAAGTCATGCATGGTGACAAGGAAACACAAGAGATGAAAATGTTGGTGGGACTAACTGGCACTCAGGAGAAGAGTCGGTGTGAATTTGCGGAATTCCACGAAGCTCCATTTGTGTTCACTGCCTTGTGGGTACAACTTGAAAATGGTAGGCAGTAGAGAGAGGATCTGTCTCCAGCAGTCAGAAAGAGCAAAGGCCTAAAGAGTCCAAAGAGATCAGTAAAGGCAGAGGGTGGAAGGATGAACAGAGCAGGAGTCAGTGGGTCTACATTACAGACAGCGAAGGCTACACAGACAAAAGGGAAAACAGATGACTGGAGAGAGAGGCCTGGCACCCAGGGTAAGTATCCCAATGGGAAGACATCAAAAACAGAGCTTTTTAACAACTATCCAGAAAGAAGAACTTGCTCCAACAACTTATAAGCCAGAGAGGTAAGAACCGGCTACCTGAGAGTGAAATGCCTGCCCTTTAGTGGTGAGAAGAATGGAGATCGAGTTACTACTTACCAAGCGTTGGCCTAATTTTAGAACAGCACAAGGAACTGTTTAAAGGCTTCAAAGATTCCAGAGAAAAACCAATCCATTTGCATAACCAGATATAAAATTACATTAGAGGCTAGAATATCTGGTCCTAGCCCACAAAGACTTCCAGGCTTGTCAGGTTAAATCTTCCTTAAAATCAGAGCCAGATGCAAGGTCTGAACAGCCAAGCCAGGATGGGAATAGAGATTGAAAACACACACACACAAAATAAAGAACAAACAAACAAACAAACAAAAATGGAGATAAACCTGAGGGTGTAGATGGCACTGCATCTTATTTGAGCAAGAAAGGAGTGATTTGTATTTATTCCAAGTCTGTGACTGAAGGAAGCAGGTAAGCAGAGCTCTGTTAACTGTCTTCACTGGGAAGCCTCTGAATGTAGTATCATAGACAGTGATCTATTTTTCTTGAGTTTTGCTTGGAAGACCTGTGAAGGTTAACCATTCTTGGAACTGGCAGTGCATCGTGTAATGCAAGACATGAAGCTGTGATCAACGGAGTGGGACAAGCTAAAGAATGTGACCACATTTCTGCATTCGACTTTCAAAAGCCAAATGAAAACAAGATGCTGGGTCCCCAGCAGTGCTGGCGAAGGCCAAGACAACAGCTTGACAGAACAGACAGTACTCTAAACACGGACTTTATTGCTTGGGTACTGTTCCTGAAAACAGCCAGCTTGCATTTTGACTGGCAACAGCTGGACAGTACTGTAGCATGGCTATGGAGGGTGATGAAAACTGCATCTTTATAAACTTAGGGAAGTCATTACCTTAGGAGGGAATCATTATAAACTTCCTGGCAAGTTTATCAAACCAGGGAGCTCATTCAAAATTATAAAGAAGAATAAAACCAAGCACTTTTACAGGAACCAAGAAGTAAAACTAAAAAAGCTCATCAAGTTGCATACAAGGAAATAATGCTGAAACTTTACGCTGGAAGAGCTGCTTTCTATTAAGCATTTACTGAAAGCAAATGCTAGCACACTGGAGATCCACTGTGGAATGGATTTTCCAACACTGAGAAAAGATTCTGCAAAAGCTAACTACATAGAGGATACAAGTCCTTCAGAAAAGAAGTAAAAATTAAATAAAAGGGGGGAAGGGAAAGTACTAGGAAGACATACACTAATTTGTGTGTGTATCTGTGTGTCTTTGTTACTCATATTTTCATATTTGAGCTCAGGGCCTCACATGTGCTGGCAAACACTCTGCCTCTTGAGCCATGCCTCAGATAGGGTCTTACATTTTTACTAAAGGACAAAACAAATCCTCCTACCTATACCTCCTGTGTAGCTGAAATTATAGACATGAGCTTGTCTAGTTTATTTGTTGAAAGAGGAGTTTTGCTAACTTCTGGCCAGGCATGAGTCATTTCAAGTGTCACTCCAATTTGGGGGGGGGGGGGGGGAGGGAGGATTAATGGGCAGTGCTGGGAATTGAACTTTGGGCCTTGTGCTTATTTGGACAGAAGTTCTACCACTTGAGCCACACCTTAGGCTCTATTTATGTTGGTTATTTTATGCGAGGTGGGCCTGGGCTCCAATCCTCCTACTTCAGCTTCTCCATGTTGCTTGGGATGACAGGCATACACCACCACACCCTGCCACTGATTAAAAGTCTAATGAATTTTTATGTCCAGGCTGCCTCAAACGGTGATTAAACCACTCCCCAACCCCCATCCCTGACTTCCAAGTCGCTAGGATTACAGGCCAGCATGCCTGGCCTCACTCCAAATTTTGATGAGGATTCTCCTGCCAATGGACTTGATATGGAAATAATCTTGCCTTTGGGTATCATTTTAGTAATAAGGATACTCAGCAAACCCGGGATGTGGATAGCATTTTTTTTTAAAGTATGTGGAGAGAGTTATTTCTTCTTTTTTTTTTTGGGGGGGGGGGGGTCCGGTCGTGGGGCCTGAACTCTGGGCCTGGCCGCTGTCCCTCAGCTCTTCAGCTCAAGGCTAGCGCTCTACCACTTGAGCCACAGCGCCACTTCTGGCTTTTTATTCTTTGCTTATGTGGTGCTGAGGAATCGAACCCAGGGCCTCGAGCATGCAAGGCAAGCTGCTCTACCACTGAGCCACCTTCCCAGCCCCAGTTATTTCTTCTTTTATAGATGAAGCTACCTTTAAATTTTAAAAATAACACATGTATAAATTTAAGTTGCCACTGCTTTACCTGAAGGAGTTTCTTGATGCATTCAGGATGACCATTCTTGGCTGCAAGGTGTAAAGCGCTGTGTCCTGAATGGAATAAAAGCGGGAGGGTCAGGGTTTCAGAAAAGACCATACTTCTCCCACTTGACCCATCACTTTCTCAGCTCTGCAGTAAAGACAGCCATGAGAAAATAAACTGCTACTTGAAAAGATAGCAGTTGTTCTTGTGGAGATCAAGGTCTTGTTTTCTTAGTGCAAGGAAAGCGAAAAGACAGCAATCCTACCCACCAGGGGAACGATCAGAGGCTGCAATCTCTGGGGGTGAGACTTGTGGTAGACTCAGGACATGGGGCCTGGCAGTTCTGCTCTCAGCTGTCAACATGTGTGACAAACATCCCCTGGCTACAAGTCACACCACTGTTAAAACACTGCTGACCAAGAGCCCCACAACTGCCAGCTCACAAGATAGTAGGGAACATACAGAAGTCCACATACTTCTGTCCCTATTTCTGACCCCTCCAGCCCTTGTACTCCAGCCCCAAAAGGAAACCACTCTGTTTGTAGATATTCAAAACACGAGGAAGAACAGCAGCACAGCAATCAAGTAACCATAGTTAAAGTTCCCTTTGTGACTCCACATGAGTCTCTGGTATTTCTATAGTCAGATAACTACAAGAAATCCTAATGTTTTACCCAACTTCCCTGCTGACAATTGGGCCTACAGAACTTGCAAGGAAGAAAGGTTCAGCGGAAGCCGAAGGGGTAGAAGATGCCCATGCTGGGGCCTCCTGCAACTACTCTAAGTTTACCCTGTCTCCACTTGTTCTCTCACTGCCTTCGGATGCCACTGATACACGGCCTTCTGAACAAAGCCTTTCTTGGCCTCTCCATGAAAAATTCCAGTTTTGGTGAATTTTGAGTTAAACTGAGCCAACCCAATATATCTAGGAAAATCTTACATTTCCCAAATCATTTAATCAAAACTATCATGTCACCTTGGGGATAGTTTGGTTAAATGTAAATAAGTAACTCTTACTTTGGGACATGCTCCAAGTATGGTTTCTCAACCTCAGGGCTACTGATACTGGGTCATTGCTGAGTGGCTCTCCTGTGAATTATAGGAGGTTAAAGCTGCCCACATGTCTTCTCCAGTAGATGTCTAGTTATAACCATCAAAAATCTCGGGACTGGGAAGGTGGCTCAGTGGTAGAGCGCTTGCTTTGCATGCATGAGAACCTGGGTTCGATTCCTCAGCATCACATAAGCAAAAAGCCCGAAGTGGCGCTGTGGCTCAAGTGGTAGAATGCTAGCCTTGAGCTGAAGAGCTAAGGGACAGCGTCCAGGCCCCAAGACTGGACCCCCGCCCCCCCCCCCCCAAAATCTCATCACCAGGCTGAGAAAGTGGCTCAGTGGTAGAGTGCTTGCCTAACATGTATGAAGCCCTGGGTTCAATTCCTCGGTACCACATACACAGAAAAGGCCAGAAGTGGTGCTGTGGCTCAATGGTAGACTCTAGGCTTGAGCAAAAGAACAAAAGAAGCCCAGGGACAGTGCCCAGGCCCTGAGTTCAAGCCCCAGGACCATCAAAAATAAAAATCATCAAATGTCCTTTGGGAACAAAATCACATCTGGTTCAGAACCCTAGTTGAGAGGAGTAACTTATTTTATATCTCAGTTTCAATATATGATTCTCTTTTGTAGTTAAGTCTTCACTTTATAATACTAACAAAAACTTACTAATTATAGAATCATACAGCTAGGAAATACTATATTTAAGATCAGAGGGTCACAGGATCATGGTGAGCTACACAAAAGCATGTGTAAGGCCAAAAGAGTCTTCCTTTCATTCTGAGACTGATACACTGAGAAGTTAAGAGCGTATAAGAAAAACTGCCTTGGGGCTGGGAAGGTAACTCAGTGGTAGAGCACTTGCCTTGCATGCATGAGGCCCTGGGTTCTATTCCTCAGCACCACATAAGAAAAAAGCTGGAAGTGGCAATGTGGCTCAAGTGGTAGAGTGCTAGCCTTGAGCTGAAGAGCTGAGGGACAGCGCCCAGGCCAGAGTTCAGGCCCCACGACTGGACCCCCCCAAAAAAAGAAAAACTGCCTTGCTTCGGGGTGGTACGGAGTGAGGGGAGAGGAGAATGAGAAGAAAACCCTCTACATCTCCCAGAAGAGCTGGGGAAGATTAAGGAAAAATGAGCGAAAAGAGACTCTCAGCATTAGAAAAACAAAGATCTTTTCTTCCTCTTCCCCTCTTTTATAGAACCCCTACTCCCTTCCAGGATGACTAAATCATAAAAGTTTAAGTCTAGTTATACTGTGCATTAACTAGGCTTTGGTGGGCTAGCTTGGCCTCTCCAATCATCATTTATACCACTGTGTCTAAGGATAAGCACATTCTGAATTTTAAACAAATGCCTCACAAATGAACTTCTGGAATACATCCTGATTGTAACTTGGACAATGTTTATGTTGTGTATGCAGTGTATTAACTTTGGATGATGCTGTGAACAAAAGCTGTTCCACACAAACAAAATCCATTTGACAAAGGCATAGCTCTCCAAAGCTAACATGGTAGGACATGGATATAACTAAGGAACAGACTTTCCTTTCACTTCGTGTTCTAGTCAGACCTGGAAGCAAGTGCTTGGTTTCTAGAGAAACAAAAGTTCTTTCATTCCCTAGTTCTGTGATGTTTTCTCTTAATTAGCTGCCTGAAAGTATTTTTTTTTTGTAATTTAAAATAATCTCAAAAATCAAAATGACAAATTATTCCTTGGATACAATACTACACTAAAATGAAATGTTTTTCATTGCTAACATTAAAATAAAACTGTCTTTCCAAATGCAAATTTTTCCTGGACAGCAGATACTGATTTAGTGACAGAACCCCAAGGTTCTGAACTGCAAGGAAATAGTGCATGGGTCTGGCTCTAACATAGTTATAGATCTGTCTGGAATATCAGGAAGTAATTTCCCGGCAGACAAAAAAAAAAGGCAACCATAATTCAAGTGCACTCCTGCAGAATTCTGTCTACAATTGAAAAGAGCAATACTATTTATAACTCTTAAGTACTAGACTGCAGGTAGCTCAGCTACCCCAGCCATAGAATACATTCTCCCTAATGTAACTCAATGGCCATTTATTCAATGCTTAAGGTTGCTGGAAAACATATGAGCCCTAATATGATAGAAGGATGTTTGACAAGGCTGAGCACAAACTTATCCAGTGCATGCCTCAACATTTTATGACTGAGAAAGTCATCAGATATACACATATGGCTAACTTATATCAAAAAGTCAAATCCTGAGAAATCAGTTTCTAGTCATAACATAGAGATACTCAGAAATAAGATAAATGATATTCAACTAGATTCTATGCCTTAAGATACTGCCTTTTAAAAATCAGGGTTTCAGAACGGAGGAAACATTTAAGTTATAAAAGCGTAAATTTATATTACAATTTTAAATATTCTTACAATTGCATTATGCTTAGAAATCCTCATATTTAGTCCAAATTTTTTTTATCACCAAAGCACATTCACCTTGTTGTATTCCTGAGATAGAAGATCAGATTTTACAACATGTCCTTAAAACTCAACATCAGAATTATGAAATTATCCCTTACTCCCATTTTTTAAATCAAATATACATTGTTATGGTATGTCACACAGAATCAAGGAGCATGTGCATGCATGCATGTGTGTGTGTGTGTGTGTGTATGAGAGAGAGACAGAGACAGAGAGAGACAGAGACAGAGACAGAGAGAGATGGCATGTTTGTGACCTCCCCATACACATGGGTTCATGGATTCATACAAAGTCAACTGCTAAAAATCATACAATCTTTTCCAGTTTTCCTTTATTCTAAATTACTATGTGAACTACATTTATTGGTTATAACTTGCTGCTAAACTGGACAATGACACATTCTCTGCCTGAGTTTTAAGCTAAACGTTATCTTTCAAATCTTCACACAGTTTCAGATTTGAGTAGGATTAGGAATGTAATTGAACAGAAGAGCCACCCAGAAGTCAAGAAGTCTAACCTACCAACTGAAGACACTAGAGAAGAAGGCTCACTGTATGTGATGTCTTCATACCTCAATTTCCCACTCTGTCTTCTTTATAAGTCTTATAATGTTTATTAGGAAAATCAGGAGCACAAAGGGGGTAGGAGAAAATTTAAGGTAGGTGAATGTGACAGAATCTCCAGATCCTCTTTCACTCTGTTTTTACCTCCTTCTACAGCAGATACCTCTTTGATTTTTAACTAGACACTTTATTGCCCAGAACTTTCTTGTTTCCCAATACGATACAGCCACAGTCCGTGAAGCACCACAGGAAATGGAGTAGATCTCTGTGTGCAGGGGTATAGGTGCTTCTGCTCTTTCCCATGTTGCTAGGGTGCAGACAGCCTAGGCTACTGGAACCAAAAAAAACCATCCTCAAACCCACCACAAAGAAGAGCCAGGGTCCACATGGTATAAGCATAATGTTGGACTTTCTTTTGAGAAAAATGAAATTCTAATGTTAGATGCAGTCACAAAGTATCCAATGTATATGCTTCTTAACCAAGGAAACCTGAAAACTAATGCTTCAGAAAAGTATTGATAATAAAGAGAAGACTGGTCATCTTCCAGCTTCTGATAATGCTTCTCTATTCATTTAATTCTATCTGCTACTATAGAGTATAAAAACAAACAATCAAAAAAGCCTAGGTATCAGTTTTGATGCCAAGATCTGAAGCTTTTCAATAGCCTAATGTGTAAGAGAGAAAAAAACCAGCATGGCTGAACATAACAGCCAAATGCAGTGAGCACTAACATGTGCCCGGCACTGCTAAGATCTCACAGAAGCCTATGTAACACGGTAGTTGACAGAGTACTTAACTATATCTACCATCTTACCTGTTGATAATGCTCTGTTCATAAAACTGACCATAAGGCATCCATAAACATATTCAGAATTTCAAACATTTCATATAGAAGAATAACTTTAAGAAATACTCATTTCTAACTCCAGTAAACCAGTGTAAAAAGGAGAAAACTTCCAACTTGACTAGCCTATAGATTTTAATTATGAATAAAAAGGAGATGAGATCGTGACAAAAGTGGTAAAGTACTTGCCTAGCATGGACAAGACTCTAGGTTAAGACTCTGCAGCATCACAGGGGTGGGAAGAGGGGTGAGAAAAAAGAAAAAGAAAAAAAGTCTGTGTATTTTGAAAGAAAACATTTTTTTCCTTCAAAAATCTCTACCAGGCAGTTTGATTTATGGCAACAGATTTTTCTGCCAGTTCTCAATAGGTTTTTGAGTTGAAGATGAATGGGTTTCAGTATTATGGCAGTAGTTTTAGTGAAAACACCTGGCTTGTCCAAACTGAGCCATTTTAATTCCTTCTCTAATCACAAAATCTGCTTGGGACTAATGAGGACTATTGAGGCAAAGAACTGAGACTTTCATTAGTGCAACATAAATTATTATTCCTCTTAAGGTACTTAATAAACTATTCATTCTCCTACTATTCTCCTACTAGTATTGGCATTTCTCAAATATTTTTGAAACTCTGTGGAACTGCTCAGGAAATCATTCTCTTATTTCATTCTCTCCCTATTTTTTGACCAAAAATGGTTTCATCAGTTTGACACATTTTACCTGACTTGACTTCAAATGGTTCATGGTGTGTCCTAATAAAAACCTATTCTTAAATGATAAAGGTTCCCAATCACTGAGATTATCTAGAAACAAGAAACACAAACAAAATCAAAACAAAACAAACTTAGGCAGAAAAAGCATGCCAGAGACATGGAAAATGATTCTAAATGTTCAACCATCTTGTGGGCAAAAATATTGTTCTTTTAATTCCCAAGTGACCTCCCAAGATGACTACACTTAAGAGGCCAATTTTTGGCAGGGAAGATTTTCACATATGATAGAGAAATGCAAAGCCATTGCTTTGGTCATTTTGTATGGCCAGCAGGGGCAGTATCAAAGTTACAGCCCCAGGGGCTCCTGAGAGAACTTGTAAAAGGTAAGACTACTGTACCTCCTCTTTCCCTCTGCCTTTTCATTTGTCAATAGTGGATTCATATAATAGCCCAAGGAGCTTTAAAATACATACCCATTAACCCCAACACAACTGACTGTGAATCTTAGAGGGAAGAGCCTACAGTCTCTCTCGTGTGTGTGTGTGTGTGTGTGTGTGTGTGTGTGTATGTATGTATGTGTGTGTGTGTACTCTTTATTCTTTTCCTTTCTTCCTGCCTCTCTCCATTGTAGCTCCCAGGTGATCTGGATACCATGTAGTACAAAGAAAGGGAGAAGAGATTGGGAAGCCAAGGTCAAGATAATAACCACACCTCTGTCCACTGAGCTCGTCTCAAGTAGTTGGGTGACATATAAACATTTGCTCCCTATATCATGCTACATTGTGATTGATAAAAACAAGAATTTGGTTGGTTAGTCCATACATGTAATCTTACCTATACTTATCATATCATCAAATATGAAGTACAAGAAGTATACAGCCTCTAGGTGACTAAACACACAGAAGAAAACACAAAGGAGAGCAAAATGAAACTACATCCAAACCTAGCCAATCCAAAGGGATTATGTTCTCCTCAAAGCTATCTGTAGACTCCAAATTTGTCGTAATGAACATACCTCTATGACACTTTCCCACTGGCCTGTTGGTTTCAAAGATTAAAAACCACCTACCGGTAGTATCTTGGGCAGTCACATCCACACCATGCGTAAGCATGACCCTGAGGCATTCCACGTGTCCTTTAGCAGCAGCCAGATGAAAACTAGAAAGAGAAGGAAAGGCATTTTCTTAGGGTTTTTCTTCGCTCATAGCTCAGCTCCAGAAAAGCCTTCTTCTTCACGTGGACATATTCTCAGCTGAGCTCCACAGCCACTTACATAGGCATTGTTATCAACCTTATATTCCTCACATAAATAACCGACTACCTACTAAAAGAGCTGGGTCATTTTCTTTATTCCCCTCAGACAGAAACCTCTGAAAGAGGAATGAATCCTTCCTTCTCTCTCAGTCCCCATGCTTAGAAGAAACTCTTGATCAAGAGCTCTTGTACAAAAGGGCAAGACAGGAAAATTGCTATGGTTAGCCATGTTAAGGTTTTAGCTTCAGGAAGTCTAGTTCTTATTTCTAATGTCCATGACTTTGGATGAATGAACACTTCCAATATTATGGCTTTATCAAAGCTCAGAGGAAAATAAAAACGTGTAGTCAGATGAGAAAGTATACTAAGATGTGTACGCCCTTTAAGAGCTCACACTATCTGGGTTTTTGCTTCTCTATTGTGATCTATGAGAGTTCTCTGCATCTCCATTTGCAAAATCATAAAATAAACTGTGAGGAACAAATAATTGTGTAAAAGCTCCTTCCAAAATGCAAAATGTAGTAAATCTTTTTAAAAGCCACTAATTACTACAGCCTCAACCACATAAGATGAAGCAATTTGTGACATGCTGCTTAGTATCAATGCCTTGTCTCCATGTTCAGAAAGGAGAGGTGAGCAGAAGCTAAGTCAGACCCGCATTGCTTAAAACCTGGAGGGTCAGGAGGTGAAGTTATGTGCCTCTGCAGTGAATGGAACTTAGGGACAAAGTTGTAGACAGTGGCAGACTATAAAAACCCATCCAAGACCAGCCCTGTCCACGCCTCACACTTGAGCTACTTGTATCCTGGCACCTCTCAGGGATGTAATCATCCCCACAGCAGTGTCTGGCAGCAGCAAGCCATTAATATTTAGCCTCTGATTAGGGACCAGAAGCAGTGCCAACTTTTTTAGTAAGATCCTCAAGTGGAATGTTGTGCTTCTGTGAGTGAGACTGGTCAGAGGCAGAACCGGGATTTGTCGATTTCTTCTGTGCATCCTCAGAGGTGACAGTGCTGGGGACTGATGGGCAGTGGCCATGCCCTGTCTAGATGTCAGACAACCAGGCATGTCTAGAGTTACAGCAGGCTTAGGGAACAGATGGTGCCCAGGTCACCACCTAATTAAGAGCCTCCTAATAGCCTGTATCCTGGAACAAGGGCTAAAAGAGAGTTTGCAGATTGAACTGAATTGAGTGGGAATGGGATGGGAGCAAAGCAGGAAGTTGATTACACACACACACACACACACACACACACACACACACACACACACCATTTTTGCAGCATCTGGAGATATAAAAGATTAGTAACTATGTTGGTGGGGGTTCACCAAGCCCTTATGGCTACAAGGCAGAGAAAACTATTAAACAACCTAGAAAATACACAGGTTGGCTCACCCCAAAGAGTTATCTGTGTGGCCCACAGTTCAGAAACACTGCGACGAACCATTAAAGGCAATGTATAATGATGAAATATAATTGTCTTCAAATAAGTTAAAGAAAGACTGAGAAATAAAATGAGCACATTTTCATCTTTGTATTGATATAATTCAGATGTCACAAAATTCACTCTTTAAAAATGTACTGGTGTTTTTGCATATTCACTAAGTTGTACAACCAAACTCACTGAGGGTCAGATTTTTCACTATGGTAACAAAACACCTGGCAGAAACAACTTAAGGAAGAAAGAATTCTTTTGCTCTTGGTTTCAGAGTTGTAAAGAGAGCTTCAAAGCCAGATGTTGCTGAAGAGTAATAGTAAGTTAGAGACTTCTTAGGACCTCGAATGAATAACTGAAAAGCAGGAGAAAAGCTTAGCATCCCTATTTCCATTTTGCATATGACTTTGCTCAGACTTTTTCCTCTACAGTCCCTCTGTAATCACTCTGGAATCCAGGAAAGACAGGACCGATGATGGGTAACATCATTATGACAAGGGACTGAAACTACCTCTAAAGAAAAATACAGCCTCCTGATGACAGACCACCCAGCAGATGGCCATGAATGTCATCCTGACAAGTGATCAGTGATAATTTCTCCAGAACCCTTCTTAAAACAGGGACTGACATAATGACCAACCAGGCCATACTTTGACCAGGACTATTTAATAACTATGTGTATATCTCTCCTCATGCCTCCTCTATAAAATCTAAAGTTCATATTTAATTCCTGACTATGGCGGAACATGTACTGAAGTACTATCTTCCTGTGGCTCTTACATAATAAATGTCCTTTCTCTGGTTTTCACCTTGTCTCTTTTTGTCTGATAGGAGTGAGTGGTCAGACTTCACAAAACACCAGCTATTTGGGTCTATTGTGGCAGCAAGGGATGGACTAACCATTCAAACATGAACCCATGGGAACATTTCATATTTAAATACTATCCTATACTTACTAAGTAGAGTTTCCGTGGCTCACACCTGTAATCTTAGCTACTTAGGAGGCTGAGATCTGAGGATCATGGTTCAAAGCCAGCTTGGGAAGAAAAGTTTGTAAGACTCTTATCTCCAATTAACCACAAAAAAAGCCAGAAGTGGAACTGTGGCTCAAGTGGTAGAATGCTAGTCTTGAGCAAAGAGTTCAAAGACAGTGCTTAGGTGAACTGGTAATAAGTAAGTAATAAACCCTATATATACTATGTAATTCTTAAAACAATTGCCCTGTAAAATACATTTAAAAATCCCTTTATTTTTTAAGTCATTCCCCATTCCTCTGTCCTTCAAGTAGTTTGGAAATCACTGATCTACATCCCATGTCTATTACTGTATTCTAGACACTTCCTAAAGACTAGATTATATAACATGCAATCTACTATGTCTGGCTTCTTCCCTTTAGCATGTTTCAAGGTATGTATGTATTATAGTACATATCTATACTTCATTACCTCCTTAATAAGATTTCATTTTATGAGTCTACCACAACTTGATTAGCCATGCATGCGCATCTGGACTCTTTCCACTTTGGGCTATATTATTACGGCTAAAATATGTATACAACATTTGTAGGACATGCTTTCAATGCTAGAAGGTGTGTTTATCTAGGAGCGGAATTGCTGGGTCATATGCTAACTATGTTTTAACTTCCCAAGGAACTACTTAAGTCTTAAAAGCCGCGGTACCATCTTGTCACTGATGAACAATGTAGAAGGGTTCCAACTTTCCACATTATAGCCAAGACTCATTAGGGTCTGGCAAATTTTAGGAGATGAGAGTTTTAACTACAACTTAAAATATCCAAAGGCAAAAAAAATATTTAAGTCTTTTGTAATGAGCCCTTTGAAGTAGTTAGTTCAATTAATTAACAGCTGAAATTTCCCCTAAAAGGAATATAGAAGATTGAATGCAAAGGAAGTTAGGAACATCCTCTGGCCTTGTATCCACATAAGCTTTTACTTCTAATTATAAAGTGTGGCCAATTCTTTCAAAGTCCAGAAATGTCATTCAAAAGCTTATGGGAGATTTTTTGTACTTATCTCTTCATTTAGATTGGTCAAGAGTTTAATGGAGATGGGGGGAAGGTGGAGACTGCAAATATATTTTTTCTACTCCCACAAGGACAATGGTTACTGCCCAGGGATATGGATGGTAGTTAATTCTGATCTTCTGAAGTACAGCACTTCATTGACCGAGGTCTTGGCTATACAAAAGAGAGGTTCATGGGAAAGGAACATGATAGAAATGAAGGCTTTCAGACAGGCACCATAGACTCACACCTATAATCCTAGCCAGAGAAGGCTGGGAGGCTCAAACAAAATAACCAGCAAAAATTTGATGGTGTGGCTCAACTGGTAGAGTGCCAGCTAAGAGAGCAAGCTGAGCAAGGTCAAGGTCTTGAGTTCAAATCCTATTATGAAGAAAGCATTGTTGTCATTATCATCCTTGTCATCATCATCATCCAAGTCTCTCCATTCCATCCTAAATCTACCGAATCAAAAGCCACAAGCACAAGGATTCCCAGCTGATTTCACAGGCACACAGAAGTGTGAGAGGTGCTGTTCTAAGCGGAGAATGAGTTAAAAACACCACATAATTTTATTTGCCAAGGCACCCATTGTTTCAATGTTCTTTGAAAACATAATCCTCTTAGCCTTAAAAACAAAAGTTCCACAAAAAAGGGATCCCCACTGTGTCACGTTTCCTTGGAAGGGGAGATGTTTTTAGCTTTGCTTGTATGTCTCAGCCAGGGTCCTTCCACAGAGATGTAACTAAAAGGCACAAACAGCCACAAGATTTACACAAAACTACTTTGATCCTTTGATGCTGACTGCTATTTGGAACACTCCTGCGTTTGTCACTTGGAAAGACCCCAAGGCTTCAGTGCTTCAGATTTTGCCTCTCCCTCACTTCTATTATTCCCCCCACTACAGAGTCAACTCACTGAGGTCACTCCCTCAAACACCAGCTGGGTGGCAGCCTGTGAATCACATAACACAGCCCCATTGCTGTGTGTAATGGGGGCTGAGGTAACTTCAGTTCCCTCACTTCAAGCCATGTTGAAGGCAATAAAATGACAAATGACATCAGTAATAGCAGCTAATTTTCCAAGACACTTTGCTGGAGTCATCTTATCGTCACAGAAGTCTTAAGGAGGGTTAAAAGGCTTCCCATTTTACAGAGGAGGAAACGAGGTACAGAGAAATTCACTCTGATTCAAAGTCCCAGAACAAACAAGCAGCAGATTTTTCCTAGGCTTTCATCATGTCTCCAGAGCTGATCCTTCAGTTCCATGTTGAGAAATGGCAGTTTGTTCCATCCACTTCAAACTGAAATGCTATGGACTATAACTCACTAATGGCTGTCAGTTCTCTACACAACACAGTTCAAACTAAAACCTGGTGGAAACATTTGGCAAAAAGCAAACATGGGCTTCACACAAGGGTGGACTGGGAATGCCAGGCTCTCAACTGGATGGGAATGCAATCTCAGAGCTGAACAAACAGCCAGCAAAACCACTCAGCAAATTGAGCACGCTTTCCTGAAATAGATACCCTGGAACAAGGCTGGAATATTTCCCAAGACTCTTTGCCAGAAGGGGATTTGAACTGATGCTATTCAAAAGCCCACAAGTTGTGGCCCTGGAAAATTCCTTGTTTCCCAGTTGGTGTGGTTTCTCATTACCAGCTGTAATGTACAGACATTTTCAGGGCTACTTTTATTTTTTCAGGAGCATTCATTCATAGAAAACTACATTCAGAACAGGCTCTTGTCTCCTTCACTAGCCAGGCTCCTAGTTCCCGGAAGCCAGAGAACTGAACTCTGAAGGCTCATCAGTACTCCCCAGTGCCATTATCTAACCAACCTCCATTTTCCAACTCAAGCTGCTAACACACTCATGAAAACTACAGGCACCAGACACATTCCAGAATCTCAGAGTATAAGATGTTCTAGAACCTTCCCGATAATGATGGTTCAACATCTGCACTGCACAGAGACATGAAGAAATAAGGAGAAGACATAAAATATCAAGACTTGAACTCACTGCCATGAAGGCAGTTTCTCTCACTCCACGCATACCTCCCACTTTCCAAAAATACTTGGGTTTTTAAGAAAGAAGTCATTGTGGTCTGGAAAAGACTCACAAATGGTTCATGCTACTAAGGGGCTTTACTATAGCCCCACGAGAGAATCAGCATTTTAGTTCTGTAATAGGAGCTTCACAGACAGACCATCACTTCTATTGTCACTGGGTGCCTTTTGGAAAACTTTTTTTCTGGAGAAAAAAAGTGATGTATGGGGGCTGGGAAGGTGGCTCAGTGGTAGAGTAGTGCTTGCCTCACATGCATGAGGCCCTGAGTTCAATTCCTCAGAGAAAGCTGGAAGTGGTGCTGTGGCTCAAGTGGTAGAGTGCTAGCCTTGAGCTGAAGAGCAGAGTGACAGCGCCTAGCCCCAGAGTTCAAGCCCCGTGACCAACAAAATAAAAAGAAAGTGATGCTTGTTAAAAAAAAACAAACAAACAGGCAAATTAAGCATGTATCTTTTGGGCTAATGCTCAATTTTGCTTCCCAGTACATTTGTATGCTAGTTCCCCAAACAGGTCCCAGATTAGCATCACTTAGGGAACTTGTTCAAAATGCAGACTCTCAGGATTCTGCTTAGATTCCAGAGTTGAAGTTCAGCAAGCTCACAGTCACACATTCAATTTTAGGGTCAGTGGCACAACAGAAAGAATCCAGTAGTCTTTAGGTTTGGGTAATTAATCCTTAGCTTTAATCTCCACTCCACCATCTCCTGAGCACTTCATAGCAAAGTTAGGAGATACTGAAGATTAAAAACTTGAGAGAATAGAGATCAGTAAAGAGGAAATGTAGATGGGGTGAATTTGAACAAAGTATATTATATGTGTTGTAAATATCACAAAGAAGTCTGTTTGTATAATTAGTTTATGCAGAAAATTTTATTTTCAAAGGAAGGAATTTTTGATAAGCTTACAGTCTTTTAGGAAAGCCATTCAAATTCACTATCCTCAGTTTATTCACCTGATCTATACAATCAAAGAATTCTTTTTCCAGATTCAAAATGCTAAGATTCTAATGCAACCCACCAATTGTTTTTTGTTATCTCTAAATAGATGTACACAGGGGATACAATCCAACGTGTCAACCAATGAGTGCAATGTATCTTGATCAATGTCACCACATTTATTCCAACCTCTGAATTCTACGGAGGTCAAAAAAGACTGGGCCCATAGAAAATTTTCAGCAGGAAAATTCTAACAAGTGGATTACAAGGTCTGGATTCCGATTTCAGATTAGAATCTAAGGGTAAAAAGGGAGTCTTGCCTAATAGCTTCTAGTTTTAAAAGCCATGAACAAAACTAAATTCTAATCTGTAGTGGGTGTTAACCCAAATGGCCCAGGGAGAAATCTTGCTGGCAGAGAAGTTTTGTTGCTGACTGGCTTTCAATGATTTGCCAAACATTTACAATACTAGCTCTAATCATTGCTTCTACTAGAACTCATAAGGCAGACAGTCTGAAGCATTTGTTACCTTTCTCTGCTAAACAGAAAAAAATTGTATGAACTCCCAACCCTTTGCAAGTCACACTTTTTTCTTCATAAAATTACCGAAGGGTAAGTAAGAGCATCAGATACTGTGGTGTGGTTAATCTTAACTATCGATCTGACTGGATTAAGGAGATTATGAAAGCACCTCTGGGTATGCTTCACCTAACAGTGCTTTAATTTGTTGACGGATTCAAAATTTGAATAGACTAATAGGACACCGTCTATAGAAAGGCGGTTCCCGTAAAGGAACCACTTAGGGGATTTGTCCTTAGGAGGGGATATATCTTGCCCTGACCCTTTCCCATTACTACACTCTTTGCTTTCTATTTGCCACGAGGTGAATGGTCTCCTCCATAGTCTCCAGCCATCAGGATGGTTCTGCCAAGGACATGGAGCCAAGCAACTAAGAACTGAACCCTCTGAAAGCAGAGCAAGTTGTTTCTCTCAAGTATCTGGTTACAATTACATGCAAGAAACTAAAACACACGGGAGAGAAATTGACAGGGCTTTTAAACTACTGGGTAATGAATGAAAAATATAGGTGAAAACACACTGCGCACTATCACAAGAACAATTTCTTCCTGGGAAAGGTGGGGGAGGGGAGCAAGGAAGGGAGTGGTACCAAGGATTGAATGCAAGTCCTTGTGTTTGCTAGGCAAGTGCTCTACAACTGGAGCCCCCCACCTGAGACACAATCACGTTTTTATTAAGAAAGGTTGGCCTCTAACGCTGGAGTTTGTTATCAGCAACAAGATAGGCCCCTTAAGTAATCAATACTCATTAGGTTCTAGGTGATTTCTAAATGGCAGAGGCAAAAGAGAGTTTTTTTTTTCTTTTGAAGGTCGTGGGGCTTGAACTCTGGGCCTGGGTTCTGTCCCTGAGTTCTTCAGTTCAAGGACAGTGAGCCACAGCACCACTCTCAGTTTTCTGGTGGTTAACTGGAGAGAAGAGTCTCATGGACTTTCCTGCCTGGGCTGGCTTTGAACTGGGATCCTCTGATCTCAGCTTCCTGAGTAGGTAGGATTACATGCATGAGCCACTAATGCCCAGCCTCAAAAGAGAATTTTTTTTTTTAACAAAGGCTTCATGAAAAAGGTGGTCCAATGGACATGAATGATACATAAAACTCTGCAGTGTGGTGGTAGCATTTTAGAAGGCAGGAACCGAGGCTAGGAAGCAGTTTGAAAAGGACAGGCGTGTGCTAGTGACTAAACTGGCCTCGACCCTTGAACTGCCTGGCGTGAGAAACTCCTGCTCCAACATGCCCTCTTTCATGTGAGTGACTGAGGGCAGGTCACTGACTGTGTGCTCTTGAGATCCATCCCCATCCTCCTCTGCTCGCCTCTACCACAGCCACTACATTTCCCAGGCTCTCCTGACCTCTGTGTTGGGGGTAGGCACTGCCAGACAGCTAGGGGGAGGGGCGGAACCAGAGAGCTTTGACATTGGGCAATGGTTACCCACTGGAATGCTTAAAATTCTTCGTTCTCGATATACTTAACCCAACTCAGAAAACAGCTTTCAATGAAAAATTCTTGAGATCCTACAAGTATTTTTTTTTGGGGGGGGGGGGGGTCCAGTCGTGGGGCTTGAACTTTAGGCTTGGGCACTATCCCTGCACTCTTCAGCTCAAGGCGAGCGCTCTACCGCTTAAACCACAGCACCACTTCCACTTTTCTAGTGGTTTATTGGAGATAAGAGTCTCACGGACTTTCCTGCCTGGGCTGGCTTTGAACCGAGATCCTCAGATCTCAGACTCCTGTGTAGCTAGGATTAAGGCGTGAGCCACCGGCGCTTGGCCCTACGAGTATTTTCTTATTTTTAACTTCCAGATCTATTCTCAGATCTATTCCAGATCTATTCGTTCTACAGCACAATTTTGCAACAAGTCCAAGTGAAACTTGGACTTCAATGTTTCTATCCAAAAGAATGTGTGTGTGTGTGCATACATGCATGTGGGTACAATAGAAAAAACAATTTCCACTAGCCATCCCAGGTTGTCCTTAACCCATCTATACCTGTCCTGATGTAGGACTTGTTGGGAAGCCTAGATTAGGAAACCTAGCTGCTTGATGGTTCTTGCATTAAACAAATCCTTCAAATTACCCCAGGTATTCTGACAACTCTTCTGCCCAAACTGAATTCCACACCAAAGCAACCAACTCTCTGAAGATGGAAGCCAGCATCTGAAATGCTTTCCAGATGATTCTAATGAAAGTCAAGTTCAGAATCAATTATCTACTCCAAATGGAGCCCCAATTATGATAAGCATTTTAGAAAGAGAAGAGAACAATGGTCAAGGTATCTGTTTTTCTTTTCAATTTGGCCTGGCTCTGTTCATGCTGTCACCTGTACCTGCACTGTCCTCTACCCCTACACACACCCAGATCCCAGTGATCTGTTCAATGTCCCCTATATCAAACCCTAGAGAGGAAGCATTTCTTACTTAACTCACTCTCTGTCCTGAAGCCCTCATGGACAGTATTTTACAGGTTATGTTCTTCAGCATTTTTAATGGCCTTGTCTTCCCATTTCAGTCCCTGGAGAACTGTATTTTCTCCATTTTTTAATCTGTTGACAATAGAGTCAGGGACATTCTGGATTAAAGGAGTGCCTACCAATTGGTAGATTAATAGAACAAAACCTTTGAACATATGTCCAAGGTATAAACAGAGGCAATAACATCTTCAAAAGTCTATGTGAAGCCAGGCACTGGTGGCTCACACATGTAACCTTAGCTATTTTTGAGGCCAGCTCAGGCAGGAAAATATGTGAGGCTCTCATCTCCAATTAATCAGCAAAAAGTCAAAGTGGAGGTGTGTCTCAAGTGGTAGAATGTCAGTTTTGAGTAAATGACATAAAAAAATTAAGCTAAGGGACAGCACCCAGGCCCCAAGTTCAAGCCCTAGTACTGGCACAGTCTATGTGACCCAAAGTGGAGTTGGTATCACTTATCAATGTAATTGATAAGTCTCTTGGGGATTTGGGGGCATAAAACTATCCTGGCGCATGTCACAGTCTCTGCCTCTGCTTCTAGGGCAACTTTACCCGTTAAGACTACCTAAAGACCTAAATACCTGGTATTACCTAAGGAAAGGTAGAGAGTGATGTTACAGGAAGGAATATAAACTGTAGTTATATATACAGTATGTGGGGGTTTTAGGTAAATTAATGTGGTAGCTGTGGGAAATACTAGAGATAGCTGATTAGGCAGTATAACTTGATTTCTAAGACAAAACTACTGGAATAAAATAGCGAACACATGCCTATTCTAAAAAAAAAAAAAAAGTACAAAAAAACTACCAGCTAAAGAAGCACCTTACTGTACTGACTTGCAGAGTTCAAGGCTTACCTCTCTTCCTCTTTAAATATAAATTCCATAGTCATCTAAAAGTACTTACATAAGCTCTTGCTTTCCAAGCCAAAAAGATCAGGTTTCTGAAAAATCTACGTCAATGTACACATACACATACACAGTCTCAGACACATAGACACACTTTTTAAAAAATCTACATATACACATGCCCTGGTGAGTATTTGTTCAAATACTACAGTCCTAGCAGTGATTTTATTTAGTCTGGTTGTTCTTAAAACAAACACACATAACTTTAATTAAAGGCACATCCAACATAGGGGAAACCATCTTGAAACAATTAGATTCTTCTACAGTAAAAGGTTTCAGGGCACTGACATCCTCCCACTTCCTCCAATCCCCTCAGGAAAGAGACCAGATGGGGCAAAGGCAAGCCAAGCCTGATTCCATAAACACAGCCTGGAGCTGTAATTCTCTGCCCTGCTCTATTTTTTTCTCTTCCAACCAAGATACCACCTTTCTTTGGGTCTTCCCTAAATGAATTCCAGTCAGTTAACTGTTTTTACTTTTTTTTTTTTTTAATTCTGCTCTTTGATCAGTTTTAGAGGGAGAAAATTTCTGACATGGTTTCTTATCTTTCCCTGGCAGGAAATACTCCAGGAAGAAATTGAGAAGGAATTACCAAATCATGCATCTGGTCATGAACCTTGGCTATGGAGGCTTCTGGAAAATGTCTGAAAGATGGGTGCCTCTGACACCATATGCTTGTGAGTTTCTGGGCTGTCTAGTTCCCCTTGTAGTACAAACTGTCTATTGAAACTGTCCTGAAAGCTGGGGGACAAATTGTGACATGTATCCAGTGAGTTTACCCCTACGTAATTTACTCATGAGTTTCTATCAGCAAAAAGATACACTGAAGAGTCACTTCTACAAATACCAACATTAGAAAAAAACCAACAAAACAAAACCAGTAGGATTCTTGCCCACAGCGAGCTTACTCTATTGTATGAAGGTCAAATCCTTTAGAAGACAAAGGTTTTTCTTACGTGGCTAACATTCCTGTTGTTCAGTACTGTAGGATACACTGGACACAGAATCTAGACAAATGTGTGGACACTCTTGCCTAAGAGGCAGCAGGAGCAAGTAGCCCATCTCTAGAAGCAAGAACTCTAGGTAAGGCAGTGCCAGAGGGAATAACCTGGAATGCAAGAACCAGGACTGCATGGACAGGCAACTGTAGATTCCAGTACCAAATTACAACATGGGTTATCATGAAAACTCTTTACAAAGGAGGTCTGGAGCCTCTTGGTGAGATGGAACAAACTCTAAAGAGCAGGCAGAAAATGAGGCTAAGTGCTCTAAGTATCAAATTGTCAAGAGGAAATGTGACCAAGCCCTTCAGAACGAGAGGTGTGACGCATCTCTCACATGTTCACACACAAATGCTACCCTTGAAAACTCCATAGAGCTGGCCTAACCAAGAGCAGCAGCAGAGGTGAGTCAAGCACAGCTTCAGTCAGTCACAGACTGTGAGCTGCACCCAAGATTTGACTGGTTACTTGTTACCAAATCACACACACCTAGAAAGAACAGGAGCAGCTGAGAGATTTCTGCAGCTTAGGCAAAGTTAAGTGTATACTCAGGAAGGGATGTGGAGATTAGAATAAACCTCAGTCCAGAAGTAGAGACTTACAAAAGTGAGAAGGCTCAGGCCAAGGGAGCAAAATCACAATAGCATCCTTTACATGATTATATGATACCAAAGGGACAAGAAAGGTGGTTCTCAACCCCAAAGCCCCAACTCATTCTGAATATGCCAATCATAGACCTGAATAGAAATAGGAAGCTAGATAAAATTGAATTCTCACATTCTTATGGTCACTAGTTAATACCTTTAGTCCTCAAAAAATATCCTAAGCACAAAAATGAAGTGTTGTCAGATGATTACTTATGAAAAAAAAATCCTACACTGAGAAAATAATTACCCCCTCTCCCGCTTCCTTTCTTTATTAGTTCTCCTAAATTTCCACATGTGTCACTGAATGAGAAATAGCTGACTTGCAAATACATGGGCAGAGGTGTGAGAGCTATTTTCAGAGTTTATCCAGGAATAGCTGTATTACATGGGTCTTGGTTTTAGCAGAAAACTAGAAGTGGTCATTTCTATATAATGGCTGCATATATTTCTACTACTACTACTTAAAAAAAAGCACTGAATGAACACTGACATAACATGGAAGAACCTGGAAAATATGATAACTGAAAGTAGCCAGAGACATATTATATGACTCCCACTTATATGATAAATATTCAGAATAAGACAAACTCACAAAGACAGCAATCAGATTAGTGGTTCCCAGGGGAAATGCAAGGAAAGGAGGGAGTACTTGCTTAGTAAGTACTGGGTTTCCTCCCAAGAGTGATGAAAAAGCTCTGGAACTAGAAGGGATGGTAGTGAACAACAGTGTGAATGTGCTTGCTGCCAATAAAAAGTAGCCTTTCAATTATAAAACACTAAATGCTATGTTACCTGTATTTTACCACAATAAAAGAGAGTAGACAATAGTCTAGCCATCTATTCTATGCAAAATACGTACACTTTTGCTCAGTACACTATGAACAAAAAATATGTACACATTTGTTCAACTGTTCACAATTCTGTCTAAGCTACTAATGTAAATTCTCTATCTTTCCAGTGAGTAATATCTTAGACAAAACGGATGAATGCTTATCTTAGTAGTATCTCAGTAGTATCTTAGACAAAATTGATAAACACTTATCTTCTCTTTCTCTGGGATGACTATAAGAAGTTGTCTTCTACAGATACCTACAAAGCTGGACAGTAGCAGGTACATACAGACCCAGAAGGCTGTACAGTGGTATACAAGGTAGATCAAAAGACAAGTCTCTATCACCAGGAATTTCAGAAATACTGACTCACCAGCTTCCCATAGACAAAGTAAGTAAAAATGTCATAACATCACCTCATGTATAACCATGGGTATCATCTCTTTTTAAAGCCCCTTGATAATTCTAAAACAGAAGCTCCCTGTATCAAGAATCCTTAACCAGTCTGGGATAAAAAGGGAAGAGAATTGCATGAATCAAATGCCTACTGTGAACTGGAAAATGCAAGCTCTTTCCATATGGTACCCACATCTGTGGGCTACCTTTATCCTCTCAGACTTCTAGTTGTCATGAGCACTATGGTCCCTAGCAGAGGAGCAGGAGATCAGGGGCTTTCCCTCCTTTACTTAAGGTAATCAAAAATTTAATATGTAAAGGGTCAGATAAGTATTCTGGACTCTTTGCACCATATGGTCTCTGTTGTAACTGTTTAATTCTGCTTTTGTAGTTCTGGAGCAAACATGGACCATGGTTAAATAATACAGACAGCAGGTCCCAACCCCTACTTAAGAATCTAAAAAGATTCCCGGAAGTCTTAGTACTCCAGTTATCCACAATGGGAACCTGACAGTAACAAACCATATATATAAGGCTTCCTCTTTTCTCATGCTTTCTAGATCTCTGGAGAAAAAACTAGTGGCAGTCAAATGCCTTGTCTCACATTTGAATACCCTGCTTCTGAGAGCATCCAACATTTGTCAGTGTTCTTCTGTGCTGTAGCAACTTATCACCTCCCTTTTACATTGAGAAAAGTGAGGTTCAACAATCACATAATTCATAATAATAGACATTACAAATAAGGACAGACAGGACCCATAAGAAGTTGATCTACCTTCAAAGTCCCTGATCTCTTTACAATACTACCAGGGTAAGGATAGATAGACACACCTAAGTACATGCATGTATACATACACACACACTCACAGACCCCAGTACTTAAATATATAGTTTTAATTTACAGTGAGCAGGAGAGTTCAATGTAATGGCAAACCATGAAATAAATTACAGTACTCAGATAGCTACCTATCTACAGTAAGGGAGTTTATAAAATTATATAATATAAATAGCAAAGCTTGAAGGTGATGCAAAAACTATTTTTCTCTTTTATATTGGTTCTTAGCTAGGACCAGCTGGCTATAGTTTTGGTAAAGTGTGGGTGTATCTGGGCACAATTTACAGCCACTTGGAAATGCTTACTATGTAATGTGGAACTGGTAGAAAGAAACTATATTAAACACCCTCACACATATTTTAGCATGGGAGTGGGAGGGGGCATGGCAATAATTTTACAACGATCTCATAAGGGACTCAAGAAACTCCACTTGAACACTGAGGATTCTAGAGAACGCCCTGGGAGCCATGGCGGAGTCAATGTGGTAACCAATGGTCTGCTTACGCGGTCTTGCCCTCGCTATCGTGCTTGGTTGCGCTGGCCCCCTTCTTGCCCAGCAGTGAGGCCACCTTCTCCACGTCTCCATTTTCCACGGCCTGCAGCAGGCGGTCATCATTCTTGTTCCACTCATTGGTCTGTGAAGCAAAGGACAGAGGCAGAAGAGGTGAGTGATGTCAGCTAAACCCACACCACTGATTCTGTTCTCCCACCTCAAATCAAAACCTGCCCCAAAGGGGAAACTAAATAATACCTTCTTCTTTACCATAAGGACACTCCCCCCAACACATACAGTTTAATAAAATACTGTCATCGAACTTTGAAGGAGGTTACTCCCTCTAACTATCCTTGGGAAGACAAAGCAAGTTAGATGGACCTGGAATCCAGTTTACACATTAGCTAATTTCTAGCTAAAGTTGACAGATGGCACCTAAGAATGCTGACCTTTGACCTAGTCTACAGCTCACTCAAGTGCAAAGGGTTACAGCTCCAAACTGGCCAGTAGTTCAAGGTTATCTGAGAGTTAAAATACATACAATTCTTCATTGGCTTTTTATGGCCACAGTTTCTGTTCTGCTTATTGCATCCAAATTTCTTGAGCCATATGCTGATTTTAAGTAGTTGTCTATGCTACCAAATCAACAAAGTACCACCAGAAACAAAACTTCTTTTGAGCAAACAATTAGGCATCAAACAGCTTTGGGGAAAACCTCAACCACCTTCAGTCCCAAATTATTTTGCAAACCACAGAAACAGTAAACTTGCATGTGCATGAAAACCAGATTTTAGTTTTAGAAAGGAAACGAATTATCTTCATGTTAAGAGTAAATGAGCCCAACTCGAGTATATGACTAGTTCTCAATATGAAAGGTAGCAATGAGCCACTGAAACTTTTAGAGAAGAATGAGAGAACATATCAAGACTGGAAGGTATATAAAGCACTTAAGATCAATGAGGGAGAAGATGAATCTGGGCACATCAAAGCTCCTGGGGGACCGTGAAGGCCCAGCGCAACCTCCAGGTCTTCTCCATAACAGGTTCTGAGCTAATCCTCATTCTTTCAGCTGTGGACTCAACCACACTGAGAGAGACATATCCTCTTCCCCACAGCTTTCAATAGACAGATCCTATGGTCAGGAATCTAAGGTATTTCATATTGACGCTTCATCATAAAACACTACAAGGAAGTAGACAGAAGGAACATGAAAGACTAAAAAAGCCAAGAAGTGGTAATATTGTAAAGCTACACTCTTTCCATGCTCCCATAAGTGTTCTCAATCTTTATATTAATGCAACAGAAGATTTGTTAGGGCTGATCTCTTGCAAAGCACAGGTGAGTCCACCAGATATCCGAGTCACCTTCCTGTCCTCACATTCAGGACTATAAAGTCACAGACCACGGATAAACACAGCAGAAATGCTCAGAACTGCATCCCTGAGAGCGTTAAGACTGACCTCTCCTGTTTCTCTGGGGGAAAATCTTTCAGTGTACAAGACAGCTTCTTTTCCCTCCCTCCTTCCCTCTCTCCCTCTCTTTCTTCTTTCCTACAGAACACAACCTGGCTCAAAACCTGGCTCAATACTGCATTTACTTCATGTGGGCACCAAGCACTGGAAATGTGGCCAGTGAGAGCCTAATGCTTAACGCTGAGTTGTCATGTGCCAGTCATAGTGACTACCACACAGAACAGTACAGTTCTCCACGGTGACTCTTCATATCTTTCTCAAAGTATGAGTCTACCCATACTCAAGACACTGAGGGTTATCTTCATTATGAACTCAGCCTCCGAGAAGAGAACACAGAAACCAATGGGCCCTACCCCAGCATTTGTTAGTACACTGTACTTAACAATCTTAGCAAATACCAAGACACAGATTATATCTGATTTCCCCCACAGGGCATTTTATAAAGAAGGAAACAAAAAAAGTTTATGAAGTTCATTAAGGGTCAATCATCATTACCTCTATTATTCTAAAAAACAAAATAAAACTACTGTCTTCTAAAATCCTTCCCTAATCTAAAGTGACCAAATTAAAATAGGATTGGGAAGATCAAAAGAATGTTAAATCTTAGTAGACAGGACTGAAAGCACTGAAGCAAAATGAAGGCCATATGAAAGGATTTTCCTTTTCAATGCTGCTATGGCACTCCACCCTTTAGAGGAAAATCTGATGACAGGAATTCCCCAAATCAATTCCACATGGATCCTTTGGGAGTTCAAGTCTCTATAAGACATGGCAGGAAAGAACCCCCAATGCTCTCTAAGAAGGCCAGTCTGCTTTGAGGTCTGAAACACCTCCTGATCTAGAGTCTCCACGGTGAGTAGGCCAGAAGCTCCTTTTCTCTTATAACAGATGAGGTAATGAAAATATGGATTCCTACACCAAATATTGAATAAATAACTACAATACCATTCAGTCTGCAAGTGCTACAGCCGAAGCTCAGAGTGCTTTAGCAGCAAGACAGAAATGAGAATGGATGCTCATATACCTTGGAGGCCTTAGACTAAGCAGAGGAAGGAACCAAGGAACAGAGCAAGCTGGGAATGGTGGAACAGAAAGCCTGATTCTACTTTGCTCCTCTGAACTTGCAGTGGATAAATAAAGCCCTTCTACCCCTCCCCCCCCTTTGCAACTACTCTGCAACTACAGTGTTACATTCCATACCCTAAACCCCACCACCAGTCACAAAATGAGACCAACATGTTTAAGGAATGCTCTAGGTGTCTTGCTCTTGGGGATCCAAAATTCCTCTCTTCACCCCTATCCTTCTACAGGGAAGTATCAAATTGAAAGCAAGCATCAGAATAAAGTTCAGAAAGTCATCTTGGGAATTAGAGCTGTGGCTAAATGGTAGAGTATAAGGCTCTGAGTTCAATCCTCCATACTGCAAAAAATGCACACACACACACACACACACACACACACACAGATACATAAATGAAGAAAGTCACCTTGGTCAATCTACTGTCTAAAGGTAGGATTGGTTAAACAATGAGAAGTAGGAAATTTTGTCCAAACATTACAAGTTAACTCATTCATTCTCCAGAATCAAGACTCCATCTGGAAAATAACCAGCAAAAAGCAAGGCTGGAGGTGTGGCTCAAGTGACAGAACACCAGCTGAGCAAGCTCCTTGCCCTGAATTCAAATCCTAGTACTAACATAAATGAATGAATGGCCACTATTGCACTGACAATTTCATCTTTCATCACTATCTATAAATAGCCTGGCTCTATGGGAAAGATTCCTGGTTATCTTAAAGAGTTTTCAAGCTATTACTAGGTTAAGGTGACATACTTAAAAGTGAAAGAAAGGAAGAGAAAAAAGGAAGGAAGGAAGGAAGAGAGGGAGGGAGGGAGGAAGGAGCCTACATTATGGGTCACATTAATAAGGTAAAATATTTTATGCCAAACTGTTTCTTACTGAAAATCAGAGTAAAAAAAAAATCACATCGAAACAAAAAAAGCCACTGCTTTAGGATAGATGCTCTGTGGCAGTACCAGCTATACAAAGGCTAATTTGTCAAGGCTTAGGCCCCGCAGGCTCTCTCTACGCCTCCCTGTGACCTCTCTCTGCTTCTTTGCTCCACAGGCTCCCCAGGGTCCACCTACTTAGATCCACTCAAGCCCACAGTCTAGACCAGGTGAAATATTGCATGCTGGCGTTTGCTCTGGGTTCAGTTTGTTCACTGTGGCTGCCGTCTTCAGCTCCCTGAAGGCTGTGACAACAGCCTTTCTTTCTAAATCCCGGGTGCCCAAAAAATATTCAGTATTTGCTTGTTGGTTTGAGCAGGAGGTTCTTCATCCAGATTAGCCTGAATTTCTCTTTGAGTTAGCAAATATTTGCACTTTCTTTGATAAAATGCTTTCATTTTCTTGCAAATTATTAAATCCTATTTCAGATTTTTTTTTACATTTTTATAGGCCAAATAAACCCAACTCCCTTAGCTTTTCCACAAGAGGCCAATTTTCCAAGATTTTAATCTTGTGTATACTTTCTCCAAATCTTCATATAAAGGAGCCAAGTCTCATAAATTCAATCAGGATGAAGCTGGTGTCTCCTGGTCATGAAAACCACCTGGGTGCTGGCTAAGTTTGCACACACAGCCAAGCTAAAATTTACTGGGCAGATTTTCTTCCTTCACAAGAAAAATAAATGATTAGGAAGGGAGTGGAGAAAAAAAAAAATTCTTCACTTTTTCTTTGCAGAACTAGGCATGCTCTCTCATACCAAAGCTTGTTATTAGGCTTTCACTAGTGTGTTGAATACTCAAGCTGTTTAGAAGAGACCTAAGAATGGGAGTGACAACATCGCTTCTAAAAGACAAAATAGGTAAAGGGCATAAGTATCCACCAAGAGAAGATAGATAAAGAGATTACAATATAGTCAAACAATGGGCTACCACATGTTACAGCTAGCTGGAGAGATATTTAACATAATAGTGCTGAAAGAAGCAATAACACACACACACACACACACACACACACACACACACACACACACACACACACACACACACACACACACACACACACACACACACACACACACACACACACACACACACACACACACACACACACACACACACGGAATGCTATATGGTCAATTTCTGGCCAAGCTGACACCAGGTAAAGTATATTTGAAAAGTTTTATTCCTATCATGTTCACTATGGAAGACAACATACTGCCAAATCCTGGTTCTTAAACTTTAGAGGTCTTATGAATCTGCATGGAGAATCTGATAAAGCTATGGGCTAGTCTGAAAATAATGTACAGACACAAAAACCTTGCATACAGTTTGGAAGGCTCTATGGCTTAAATGTGTACCCCTGGCCCATCTACCCTAATTCCTGGTGTAGAAAAGGACAGGAGTTCATACTCAAGAGTTCACATTCCCTTTGCATCTCCTCATTGCCTCTTCTAAATGGCCTTGAAAAGTCCACAGTCTCCATGTAAAAAGTACCTGAGTCTCCATGTCCTTATGCATAAAATGGAATATATCCTATTTGAAATTATCCTGAGAATCAGATGTAATATAGACATTAGCCTGGCTTATATTAGATATCCCCAAAATGGTAATTATTCTTATTGAGCTAAATGAACCGCACTCTTTCTAATCCTCTATGAAACTTTTTTTTCTTTCCCTTTTTCTTAAAGTATTAGGAATTGAACTCAGAGCCTCAAGTGCTCCACTACTTAGCTGTGTCCGCAGTCCTTTTGGTTTTTGTTTTTCAGATTGGGTCTCATTCTTACTTTGCGCAACTGCCTACCTCTACCGCAGCCATGTCCAGCTTAGTTCTCAGATAGGGTTTTACTTTTAGCTGGGCTGGCCTCAAACTGTGATACTTTCATTTCTACCTCCAGAGTAGCTGGGATTTCAGGCAGACCCCACCACATCTGGCCTTCTATGAATCTTAACATCTACAGTTTCCATCTGCTTTTAACATCTACAGTCTGACAATCCATTTACCAATGTTGAAATAGGTAACACCTTAATGCAAACTTTCTACTATGTTCCTTAAAAATTGCATTTTAAAGGGCCCTAGAGAAACCTTCACAGACATGAGACTAGTTTATTGAACGTGGCTCATTTTTCTAAGAGACTGTTTAAACAGACACTATTTCAACAGAGCACGAGGCCCCATTTGCAAGTTCAGGAAGCCATATGTTACGCTCCAGAGACATGTGTAATGTGTCGGCTATGAAGGGCTGCATGTGGGAAAGGCAGACGTTATCCTCAGTGTGGGTTCCTGACATTCCTGCTAATATATCACAAATGAGATTTTCAATGGCTGACCAGTAAGTTTCCTATTCTTCAAATCATTTCCAAATGACAACCACTTGTTTAAAGACTTTTCCATGAAGCTTGGCCTTTTGAAAATCTTGCATGCCTCCATCCAGGGGAGCAAAAACCATGTCAACTGTGTGATGAATGCTGGGGTTTTGGCCACTGGCAATGTCAAGGCCTGGCCAGACATGGCATGCATTTTATTTTGGTTTAATTGGGGAGAATTGAAAAGCCAACGAAAACGCAGTGGTTATAGCAATCTAGCTAATGGACAGACTTGAGTTTTGGAATTATGAGCCCAAAGTAATCCAGAGGCATAAATTTAACTAGAAATAAATAGAAAGGGTTTCTTTGGTTTTCCTTAAGTAAGATGCTAAAGGCACAGCCCTCGCCAAAGCAGTTCCTGTCCCATGGGTCTGCTGGGGCAGCCATTAGGAAAAATCGATGAGCAAGATTATCTTTGGCTAGGTCACATTTTTCTCTGCAGTTTAGGAGTGCGGCTTGTTTTGCCAATATAATCAGCAAGGCCAAGGTAAGAGGCAAAGTAAATAGTATTTTCACTGGAAGGTTTCAGATTCAAACTGTTCAGAAATACACACACACACACACACACACACACACACACACACACACACACACACACACACACACACTTCAAATTTTAAGAAAGAGGATACGAAACAAGCAAGCTTCATGTCCATAACAAAACTTCTCATGCTGACTATTCTAGCCAACACTTATTAATATCTATCTACTACAAAGCAAAAGATTTTGTACATATTATGCAGATGAGACCTAATTATTATCACACATTCATTCAATAAAAATTTACTTAGTTCCTTGTACATGACTGACATAGAGCCTTTTCCAAATTTTCTATACAGTTGTGGAGACAAAATACAACATTGCCAGAAATATGCCAACAAAAGAAAACAGCCTGATTTTGTGGCTAATGTCAATAGTCCTAAGTACTCAAGAGGACAAGATCTGAGGATTGCTGTTTAAAACAAGCCCAGGCAGAAAGTCCTTAAGATTAACCAGAACAAAAGTCAAGCATGATCAAAAGGCCCTGAGTTCAAGCCCAAGGAGAGAGAGGGGAGGGATTATCAGAAGTCACCGAAAGTGAGTGAAACCTTAGAACGCATAGAGGGGAGAGTTCTCTTGACTAAATCATGAACTACTAGACTAGACTTTGCAATGAGCAATACTGAGGTTAACAGAGAGATGACAAGGGTAAGGAAGACACGATGCATTAGTAGAGAGAGTGTCCAAGTGAAACCTTAGAAGACTATTTCCTGTTCACAGAAAATAATTCCCAGCAACTCACGATACAAACATTTGACCCTCCTCCTAGTTCCAGCAAGCCTAGCAGTTTTCCAGAGTCCATCTGAAATAAGTTTTCCCTTCTTGTATATTGTCATCTTATTCCCACATTCTCTGGTATTTACCCTGAAATCCATCAGTCTCCCTTTATTGGTCCGTGTCGGTACTCTCTATGGCCTCTTCCACACACAAATACCAGATTCTGTGTCGTGGACCTACACCTGCAATCCAACTCAGGCAGGTGCACATGTCCACCGACTGCGTCACAGTACCCATACCATTGTTCCCTGTGCCTGGCCCCCTGACCACCTCGACAGAAGCTCTCCTTGTTACGCTCTCCCATGTGTCTCCAGCACAGCACTTGGCACAGCTGTAATTAGACAGCTTTTCTAATGTTTCTGTAAGGTCCATTGGCTCCCGGCAGATGGCAGTTACAAGGCCTGGCCAGTGGCCAGCATCTGTGTTATTACCACCAAACCCTGGGGTCCTTCCCCCTCCCCCCCGACAGCCTGCCAGGTGGCAGGTACTGTAGTTGGAGCTGCTCATTAAGTAGCTTTGTTCTTCCTTCTGCTTTGGAAGACACTATTGATGAGCCCCTTCTTCACCACCTTTTGATGCAAGCTATTAAAGTGCTTAAATTCTCCATAATCCTACTACGTTGTTTCCTCTACTACACCAACCAATGTTAGAACAGTATATTTGAAAACCATGCCACCGAGGCAGAAATCTCATTAGAGCAGAGTTAAGTCTAGGAATAAGCTTAGCCAATTTTATCCTTCAGAGATGTTCCAAGTAATTCTATTGGTTTCAACTACTCATTTCTTTTTTTTTGGGGGGGGGGGGTTTGAAGAGAGAATATGAGAATCTCTGGTACTGTGTGAAACTTGGTCTGAGCCCTCAAGAACTCCTAAGACTGAGGACAGAAACACCCCCAAATTAACTACTTATACTGTCCACAGTCAGTATTTGTTAGAGGATACACTATTATTACTTAAAACAACTAAAATGTTAGTGACAGGAACTATATGGCGTAGGTAGCTATAGCTAGCCCATTTTATAGATGAGAAAATCGAGGCATAGGGAGATTAAGGAACATGTGCAGTCACTACACTTGCAATATAGTTGGTTTTCTGAAGGGATAGCAAGCAGTTCAATGGATGGGAAAACGAAAGAAGGGACCCTTTGGATGAAGAAGACAAGCACATTTATAGATTGAGGCAAGCAATCAGTGGGCAGGCTCAGAATGATGACAGAGACAGTGGGGTTGTATGTAACTAATATAAAGGGCCAGGAAGGGGTACACATGAGAATCATCACAGGCACAGCCTGATCTTTGTAAATCACAGTCACATTCAGAGATGCGGGGTGGAGTGAAGTCAATGTGTGCTTCGTGATTTTGATGTTTTCTTGGGAAAATGGGAGAGAGGCAAATTAAGCGTGGTCAGTGTGGGTAAGATCCCTGACAAATGGTAACAATCCCAATAGCTCCTGGAGGAAATGAGGGAAAGGGTTTCTAAGTGGTCTTGACAGTCCAGTGGGGAGCAGAAATTATAACTCCAAAGGAACCAGTTGACAGCACCATGTCATGCTTTACTGGAAGATAAATCAAGAGGGTTTGAGGGTTGGAGGTGGGGGTGGGGGGGGGGAGAGGATATGGCTATGAAGAATGATTAGAACAGATTTCAGGATCAAGAAGATGGGAAGTGATGGTCCAAAGAAACCTAAAGTACTGAGAATGGTGATAATAGATGTGGGCGGGTCTAAGGTTTAGTCCTGTAGATCAGAAGTGGGAATTGGATGGGCCATTTATACAAAATATTAGATTACCCACAATGGGAAGGAAAAGAAAAACACAAGCCAGACCCTGGATAAAATATCAGGGAGCAACCTAGACTTAGGGCCATCTACCCAAAAGATAGTGAAAAAGATGAGAGTGGCTGCAAAACAATTCCAAGAAGGAATTAGTACTGCGGCTACAGAGTAAATGAGCCCAGCCAGAGGAAAGCAGGGCTTCTGATGATCTGCTGAGACCCTACTAGTATAACAGCCCCTTCTCATTCTATTTCCATAACAGTATCCTTAAAAAGTCATGTCCTCCCAGAAACTCAAAATGTGATCTTATGTGCAAAGTCTTTCCAGATGCCATCAAGCTAAGATGAGGTTGTATTGGTTGGGGTAAGTCCTAAGATCTTATTAAGAAGAGAGATTAGGAGACATAATACCAACAGAAAAGGAAGCCCATGAGATAATAGAGTTTTGTTGTCATTAAAGAAGGAACACCAAGAATCCCTGGCAACACCAGAAGGTAAAAGAGACAAAGAGGAATTGCTCCCTGGTGCCTCTGGAGGAAGTACGGCACTGCCAACAACTTAATTTTGGACTTCTAGCCTCTGGATGTGTGAGGGATTACCTTTCTGTTGTTCTGAGCCTTCTAGAATCCAATCTATGGGGTAGGTATTATTTTCTCCAGTTACCTGATAAGAAAACTATGGTTTAAACCAAAGGAGGAGGCTGTAATGCTTGGTAAGAAATGTACGCATTATCATGCCCATGTAATTGTAACCCCTCTGTACAGTATGTTCACAAATAAAATAAAATTAAATTAAAAAAAAAAAGAAAACTATGGTTTACAAAATAAAAGTACCTTGCCAAAAATACAGAGGGTGCCAAAGTCAGAACGTGGAAGATTTAGAATTCAAATCCAGACCCTTGGTGCCCTAATGCCCTTCCTACCTCCTTCCCATTATGGCCATGAAATGAGGAGAAACAAAACCAACTAGAACAGAACACCAGATCCAACTAATGTGGGCTGGGTGAGACAAAGGAAAAGATCTGGGTCTGCAGGCACCAAAATTGGAAAGTTAGCTCAAATGTCCTGTCTGTCTGTCTGTCTGTCTTTCTCTCTCTCTGTATCTCTTTTCTTTGGTAATGAACCCCAGACTTCTTGCCTCAGCTATCCCAATGAATCTCTTCTAAATATAGGAAATTAGTATGAAATATAAAATTTGTAGTTATACTAAAGCAAGTAATACATGATTATGTAACTTTATATAACTTTACAAGCTCTAGTGAGTCATATATATACTATATATCAATATCACATATATAGTATATTATACATTGGTATGTACTATGTAATTATATACAGCACTTCAGACATTCAGATTAGGATGTCAAACTGTATATAGTTTTCCTATGTCAGGTCTTAGGAGCCTGGATTCTGATTCTAGGTTCAAATCCTAGCTTTACCACTTACCAGATATGTGACATGACTTCATGTGTCTGTCTCAATTTAAAATATGGACTAACTATACATTTTAACCTATTTGACTTCTCAAACAGATTGCACTGGATGGCAAAAACTTTCCACAATGCCCCTCAGCTAGATCTATTGTGCATTGTAAATCACTCCATTAAAAGAGCACTTTCTCCGTCTTGGATGAGATATTCCAGTACTCTAAACATCATTATCATCTCCAAATTTCTACATATGTTCCCACTGGGATTAGAAGTTTCTAAAAACAGAAAATGACTTCAATATTCAAAAATACTACACTTACAAAAACGTTATTTAACATTATTAGGGATTAATTTTAAGTAGTATTTGAGGCTAGAGACACCACTAATTTATTTATAACAGAACTCTTTAACAATTCTCAAAAAAGGGCATATTTGTTACAGCCTTTCTACACTCCAATAATAGAAAAACCAGAATACAACTCCAATATCTCCCCACGGGGCCTGGGGGAGGGGAAAGTCTAGTTCCAAGAAATTATTTCTGCCTGACATCCGAAGGCAGAGGCCAGCACTTTTATAGAACACAGACAAGTGGCAATGACATTCACTATCATTCCAATCTGTCTAGGGCTTCAAAAGAGTCTCTAGACAGACAGCCCTCCTATGTCATCGTCTCCCTAGGCCCTACCCCAGAGGAACTGGGCCTCCTACACAGGGCCAGAAAGGCTCAACACTGCACCAGTGCATCTCTTAAGGAGAGCAACTTAGAAGAAAAGCCAAAGATGCTGGCAGACATGGAGACCTGAGGAAAAGTCATGGAAGTTCCCGTATGTGAAGCTTCATTCATTACCATTTTAGAATCCACAAGGATCCAAAAATGTCTTTCCTTAAGAGTTTTATGGTACAGTTGGATGCCAAGTGACCAGTAGAGAAAAAAAAAAACAAAATAAAAATTGCCCAGAGGGGTGAAGTCAAATCAAGTATTGCTGGAACTGCAATGTGCAGTCTTGGGGAATTTTGACTCTATTCTAAAATATAGATGCTAGGAATCTGTCATTTTAATCACAAACTGGAAAGGATAAATCTAGTGCTAAAACAACGGCTTAATATGTGAAACTATAGATGCTTTTGAAATTTGTAACTCCATTTTCCAGGGCATACTATCCATGTTTTATTAAATCTTAGATACTATGTCTGTTGAAAGGCAGTCACTCGGTGTTCAGTGAGTGGTACCCTACAGACTTTGAGCTCTAGGGCAGGGACTGTGGCTTTTCTATCAATATCTAAAGCTCCTACTACAAGGGCTCGTACATGGCCAGAGATGAACAAATGTTTATTCAGTCAATGAGGAAAAGGCTCAAGCAGAACACTGAGCATTAAAGATAAGTGTTACCACTAAAAATAAAGAGTATCCCTCCCTAACAATTGTCCTAAGATATTCTTTTTCTCTCCTCTACTGCAACAATTTTAAATGTCACTACACTAATATGTTCATCCTGACATCTCACAGCTACTGGGCAACAACTGGCCCCTTCTGTCACGGCTATCAAACTCCTAATACCAGCAGTAAACAATCACAGATCTGCAACATCATCTCATCTTTTACCATGCTGCCTAAGGGTGTGAAACTGCCGGGAATCACAGCCCAGCTCTCTCCAGTGACCTCGGACAAGTTACTTTATCCTTATACAGCCTAACTGTAGAACAAGAGATAGTAAGAGTCATCTCTAACATTGGATAGTTGGGAGAACTAAATAAAGCAGATATTTTTGAAACAGTGTCTGGCACATAGCAAGCATTCAGTAAGTGTTAGGTAATGTGGTTGTTATTCACACTCGTGAGGGGGAAATTCATTCTGTTGTTTGAATAATGGTTCTTTCTCTCTAGGCTTAGTGGCTGTTACATTCATAATCTATTCTCATGGCCAAACCCAGGTCTGCTGACTAGCTGTAGATCAGGGAAAAGATGCTGAGGACTGCACATAACCCCAGGTTGTTTTTTTTTTTCATTTTTTATTTTTATTTATTTTTGTCGGTCATGGGGCTTGAATTCTGGGCTTAGGCACTGTCCCTGCGCTCTTCAGTTCAAAGTGAGTGTTCTACCTCTTGAGCCATAGTGCCACTTCTGGTTTATTGGAGATAAGAGCCTCATGGAAGCCTGGAGCCAGTGGCTCACGCCTGTAATCCTAGCTACTCAGGAGGCTGAGATCTGAGGATCTCGGTTCAAAGCCAGCCCGGGCAGGAAAGTCCGTGAAACTCTTATCTCCAATAAACCACCAGAAAACCGGAAGTGACAATGTGGCTCAAGCGGTAGAGCGCTAGCCTTGAGCTCAAGAGCTGAGGGACAGTGCTCAGGCCTAGAGTTCAAGGCCCATGACCAACCAAAAAAAAAAAAACAGAGTCTCATGGACTTTCCTGCCCAGGCTGGCTTTGAACTGTGATCCTCAAATCTCAGTCTCCTCAGTAGCTAGGATTACAGGCATGAGCCACCGGTGCCAGGCAACCCCACCAGGTTTCTGCTATCACTTGTGTTTACCCAAGAGAATTACTACTTTCTAAGCTACTAAAGTGATGTGAACTTTGGGAAAATTCATCCAAATCTTAGGCCTATCTTAACTGACACATCACTCTCTCATTAAAATGAACTGAAGAACATAAAAGGGACAACTTGCATTTCCATAGGAAACTATGCAAGGATGACATGCCCACGCTAGAAGTATCAGGATATATCCTGTAGTTTTAAGTTAGGTGGGACAAACATTGAAGAAAGGCCAATTGACAAATGATACCAAAAGCTGCTTTCTTGCTTAGCAGGATACTTGGAAGAAACATCATCAAAGCCCCAATCCTAGTGCTAACTCAGAGTGCTCAGAGCTGATGGAAAGGGTGGTCTATGTTTATCTGACTCCCTTCTCAGTACCCTCAGTGAAATGTATCACAGGCCAGCAACACAGCAAACAAACATGGGAGGACAACAGGCAGGCATATGTAGCCGACTGGAGGCAATCATGTCCTGCCAAAAAGGGGCACTGCCCAATTTCCAGGCTGCTACTGCCATTGAACCCTTTGGTATGAACAGGATCCTGCTCCAACTGTCTCCAAACCACACATTCTTTGGGCAGCTGGACTTCTGAAATGGGAAAGTAAAGGATAATGACTATAATTTTCCTTCCTGCTTTTATTCCCCTGGCAAACTGGGATATTTTAAAAGGAACATTGTAATATCCAACAGACCCCACTCATTCCTCAATTCCAGATGAGCCTCATCCTCCTTCTATAAATATTAACTCACAAACAGCACAGTTCTATGAAAAGCTCTGGCAGTCTGAAATTCGTTCTTTAGGAACCAAAGCACATTTGTCATTACAAAATAGAATTCTAATCTTTAAGGAACCCATGCAGGCTTTCAACAAAAAAAAAAATTATGTCTATGAAACTACACTGAAGAAAAAAATCTGGAATCAAAATGTGCATAAAGAAGCCAAATTTAAAATGTGTTTGAACCAGTAATTTTCAAAATTTGGAGCTAAAAGACAAGCTTGAAAGGGGAATTGCAGCAAAGTTTTGAACTAAAGGAAAATGACCCTCTATTTTGGGACACATTTTTTTCTTTTCTTTTCTTTTTTTAATTTAAAGGCCAAAGGTAAAGTTCTATTGGTATCCAGCTAGAAAACAGGTTATTTTCAAAAGCTTCCCAAGTAAGTCTGGCCCATACTTCTTCAAAACTATATACACCAGAAGACAGTGAACCTTCACACAAAGAACTGAGGGAGGAACCAAGCATTATCCACTCATTTCTCTTCCCAATAAATAATCCTTAAGATGTAAGGACAAGTCAAATACCACCTCAGACAGGCAAACACTGAGCCTTCTTTTTATCTACATGCTCCTTTGCAAACTTTCCAAAACAACCTGGGCTAATGGATCAGGAAGCAAATCAAAGAAGCCAAGAAACTGAAAGTCTGACTGATAGAATGCTAAAAAGCAAAAGAAATAAAATTACTGTTGACATAGTTATCAAAACAACAAAAATGTAAAACCAACGGAGAACTTGAAGATACAGATGTACTACTAACTGACATCACACTACACTAAATGTGTAAACTTTCAAGTTCCAAGTCTGAAGATGCCATGTTTTCATGTGATACTCTCTTGCCTAAGAGACATTTTACTGACAGTTGAAGATCTGCTTGGAGCAGATGGCAGGTATCAATTCCAATAACCCCAGGATTCTCTCATAGCACTTTTAACCAATCTCTTCTTAAGACTTGCCTCCAAAAATTGACTCCCTTACGACTTTCCTTAACCTGTCAAAACTCCTTCAAGCACAGCTCAAAAATTGCATTGCCTTTACCCTCAGCACACACTGTATTGTATTATAGTTGTTCTGCATTTATCTTACCTTTGAATTATTCTTTTTAATATCCTGACTCAGCACAGACCTGGGATTCTACATATTTTAGACAACAGAGAAAAACACGACAAATAAAAGACCAAAAAAGACCACTGTTACAAGTTTTTCATGTAACACTGAAGAATTTCCTACTTTCTCTCACTGTTATCATAATTTGATCAAACCCACACTTGATAGACTTTTATGAAAATCTTTAATTTACCCTATATTTAAAGCCTACTCACCAAAAGGTTTTCAAAGATGTGCCCATAACCATGAAATTCCAACCAATTTGGAATTTTTAAAAAATTATGCATTGTACTACACATAGTACAATTTTCTTCTCTGGAGAGAAGAAAAACCACCTACCACCAGTGACCTGCTGTGTAGCTTAAATGAGATTATATATTTAAAACATTTAGTATATTCCATGTACATAGTAAGTGCTTACTAATACATTATTATGAAGACATTTTAATTTAATTTTTTTTTTTTTTTTTGCCAATACCAGAGTTTAAATTCAGGGCCTTACTCTCACAGAGCTTTGCTTGCACATAGCTGATACTCTACTACCTAGGCCACACCACCAATCCAACTCTTTGCTGGTTATTTTGGAGATGAAGTCTCATGAACTTTTCTGCCCAGGCTGGCTTTGAACAATGGATCCCTCAGGTCTCAGGTCCTGAGGAGTAAAGATTACAGGCATGAGTGCTGGTGTCCAGCCATGAAGATCAGTTCAAGGCCAGGGCCCTGGAGGAAACCCAGGGAATTGGACCCATGCCCAGGTTCCTAACTCAAGAGTTCACAGGCTCACCCTGGATCTGTCTGAATAAAACCATATGGACCTGTGATGTCACAATTTTCCTGCCTAGGAAAACTTCATTGTGATTTATTAAGTAAAGCCTACAGAATTAATATCCTTGAAATATTTTAATTTTTCTTAATAAGTTACAAACAGTTAAGACAGAAAATGAATAGCATTTAGAGCCTCTTTTTTATTAATTAGAAGGATCTCATTTTTCTAGTCCTTAAAATGCAAGCTACAACATAATTTTTAGTTACTTGGATGATTTATGCTGTATTAAAGGCACTTTTCCAAATTAGCACATCCATTTATAAATGCCAAATAATATTTAAGATATTCACTTGTTGAAATATAAGCCAGATTGTGGAATGAAGTAATAGTTATTAGGCCAACTAAAGAGAAAGAAACTGACTAAAAGCTTGCAAGTTAAAAAACTTTCACATTCAGTGCTTATTGGAAATGTATAAAATCTTCACTAACTTAAAACATAAATGGCTAAAGCTCTAGACACCTGGTACAAGTCCATATCCTAGTTTTTCATTCAATTTAATAGCATTATTTCTTCTTGTTGTTGGTTGTGGGGCCTGAACTCTGGGCCTGGGCGCTTTCCCTCAGCTCTTCAGCTCAAGGCTAGTATTCTACCACTTGAGCCACAGCACCACTTCCAGCTTTTTTTCTTTTTTTTTGCTTATGTGGTCCTGGGGAATGGAACTCAGGGCCTCAGGCATACAAGGCAAGCGCTCTACCACTGAGCCACCTTTCCAGCCCCTAGGATTATTTCTTTAGAGAAGACTTTTATGTACACAAGATTCATTTCAGAAAAATTACAGAGAACAATTCACTTTTAATTCTACCACTCAAGAATAACACTGTGTTACTTAAAGTATCTATACCCACAGGATAAGAAATGAACTGGGTTTATCCATCGTACTTCTTTGGTTTTTCCTCATGTATGACACAGGGATGGACATTACTTTCTTTCATACAGAAAGAAAAGAAACCCTACAAATGTTTTGTTTCAGTACCTAGTTTTACAGGAATGTAAAACAGGTCCTGTCCTGCATGCATACTAGTGGAAGAGAGAAAGCAAACAGATGATGGAGGGTAAATATGGTAAAAAAAATACTTTACGTATGTGTGTGAAAATGGAACAATAAAGCTTACAGAGATTAGTTTGGGATGAGGGATGAGGAAGAGTGACAGAGGGCGTGAGTCAGATCAACACACATTGTTTGTATATATGGGCATGTTAAGATTAACCCCCTTTGTGCAACCATTTGATACAAATAAAAATGTGAGGGACCTTTTCGGCTTGTCCCAGACATATACTACTTATTGCAAATAAGGGAAACCATGGGACCGATGTTTCTTTGCACCTGGCTTACTTCACTTAATATGATTTTTTCCAAGTCTTTCCATTTCCTAACAAATGGGGCAATGTCATTCTTTCTGATGGAGGCATAAAATTTCATTATATAAATATACCACATTTTCTTAATCCATTCATCTCTTGAGGGACATCTGGGTTGGTTCCATATCTTAGCTATGGTAAATAATATGTAAATAATAACATAGTTGCGCTGGTAGCTTTAGTATGGTCTTGTTTGTGATCATTTGGGTAAATGCTCAAAAGTGGGATTGTTGGGTCATAGGAGAGCTCTATGTGGAGTCTTTTGAGGAATCTCCATACTGCTTTCCAAAGTGGTTGAACAAGTCAAAAGCCCAAGATAGGGACACAAGTGGTTTTTTCTTTCTTGCTATTGTTTCTAACATATTTATAAGGTACCATGTGATTTTTTTGTTGCTTTGTATGTTCCTCCCCCACAGTATAACCCCTGTTTTCACTGTATTTGCTGTCGGTATAATTTGTGGGAGAGAAGAGAAAAAACAAAATGTTTAAATAGGGATACAGGTTGACCCATTGTAACAATGACATGTACAAGACACTGTTGAACAACAAACTTTACAATTTAGGCTGGGGGGGGGGCCGGGGAGGGGGAGTGTAGTTGTGGAAGTGGGAGAGAGGGGATGGTAGGGGAAAAATAAAGGAGGTGGCAACAATGCTTGATAAGAAATGTACTCATTACCTTGCTCATGAACTGTAACCCCTCTGTACAGTATTTTCACAATAAAAAACATAAAAAATGTGGGGTAAAGATACAAGGGGAAAAAAAGAAAATGTGATTTCTAGATTATAAGAAAATTAACTATCTATTTCCTTAAGTTATTTTTCTCTAGACTAATATTGAATTGTTGCTAGTTCCACCCTCTTCATTTCCTTTCACTTCCTTCCTTCTCTTCCTCCCTCCCTCCCTTCCTTCCCTTCAAACCCATCTAGAGGCAAAAGTAACAATAATATTTCTCTTGCATATTCTAAGGTACATAAATAGATATTTAAGTATACAAATAAATATAATTATAAAACAATTTACCATTCATTTAAAATATAAAATAATCCCTAACATTTTACTTTGATAAAGGAATTTATGTTTGCTTTAGGTAAAAACAAATAATATAGTTTAACAAGAAAAAAATGTTAAAAGGGGGGAAAATAAACATTCACAACCATAATTTTGATATTAAAGTAAAAAAAACACATTAACATTTTGGTTTAATTTCTTTCAATTGACTTCTCTAAGAATCTCTTTTTTTATCATAATTGATTTTTGTCATACTTTTTAAACTTTAATACATTAAAATCCGTTCTATGGAGCATAAGTTATTTTATAGGCTATATAACATTCCATAAAGTGTTTTACTTAGTAAGATGAACATTATGTTCTGTTTAACATACATGCTATTTTCAGGAAAGTATTCTGTCTGTGTAGGGTGAAGGTTTTTTGTTTGTTGCTTAGTTTGGTGTTTGTAGCACTGAGAATCCAACTAGGCGACCCTGTACATATTAATTAAGAGATTTCCCACTCAGCTGCACTGCCAGCCCCTACCTTTATATATAATTCTAAAAAAACACCTAGGGTACACTCAAGTCTTATATACTTAGAGAGCTACTGGAGTTGTGTAAACCTCAGAATTTATTTTTATGACCACCGATAGATATTTAGAATATTTCTAAACAATTTGAGTCCTTTTGCACACTACTCATAAACATATTTCCATATGTTTTTAAAGAAAAGTTCCAATCCCATTCAGAGAAAGGGAGTCCCTGTCATCTTGGTTTGTAAAGCCTTCTAAATAATTAGGACAGTAATTAATCCTTTGCCAGAATGAAAAGTAAGGCTTAATTTAAATCATAATGAAATTGGTGCTTTTTTTTTAATGGCTTCTTCTTTAACAGTAACTGCCACACTTTAAATGGACCCAGCCTTTGAAACAAGCACATTTATTAAGTATAAGCTTGGTAACCTAGGAGACTCCCACCTCTCCCTTCTATCAGAGCCTGATACCTCAGAAAAGCAACTTCAGTTGAATAGATGGCTGGCTGGCTAAGCCTCACTGAAGTGGACAGAAGGAAGAAGAGAAGAAAAGTGAAACTCAAAAAAAAAAAAAAAAAAAAAAAAAAAAAGGGCAGGAATTCCCAAAGTAGCCAAGTAATATAGTATAATATTCTAAGTAACAGCTTCAGATTAAACCATCAAAAAAGCATAGATCTAGAAATTCATGAAATTGGTAAGAATGAAGAAATTTGAAGAACATACAAGTACCAGTCAAAAGACTACATCACATTTCATGCTTGCACCATCCACAGAAACTCAAGGGTGGTAAGTACACTACATTTGAATAAGTGGTCAACTCATTCCTATATTAAGACTAGTTGAAAGAATCAAGTGGGTTAGCACACGTAAATACATCATTTTTAAAATTTATTTATTATTTATTTTTGCCAATCCTGGGGCTTGAATTCAGGCACTATCCCTGAGCTTCTTTTGCTCAAGGCTAGCACTCTACCACTTGAGTCACAGCATCACTTCCAGCTTTTTCTGTTTATGTGATACTGAGGAATCAAACCCAGGGCTTCATGCATGCTAGTCAAGCACGCTACCACTAGAGCCACATTCCCAGCCCCAATATGTCATTTTTAACAACATTATAAAGCAGTCATTATTAAATAAGATTCTGAAATTCCAAAATAAGGCCACACTACCACTTTTGCATCATCTCCAGGTTCCTATGGTGTTGGGTACAGTACCCCATTGTTTAGTCAAACATTGTTTAGTCTGACTGTTGCTGTAGAGGTATTTTCTAGAAATGGCTAACATTTAAACTAGTATACACTGAGTCAAGAAGATGGCCTTCCATGAGCTGGTGGGTGATCTTCTTGACTCAGTGTACACTAGTTAAGGCCTTATCCAAAGAATTAAAGGACAAAGAGAAATGACTAAGAACCATCCAGAAAAACAGTAATTGCGCTGCCATACTGCATTTGAATCAGCTTTTCCTAGAGCTCCAGTCAGCAACACTGACCTGCAGGTTTCACTTCTGCCAGACCCACTGTCTCCTCCCTACTCCCCACTTCTCAATACGCACACATCCTATTGGTAGTGATTCTACAGAGAACTCTAACAGACACCATCACTGCCACTGACAGCTGATCCATAAAAGTGAAATCTATTAAAAGTTTGTACTTATCTAGGTGGTATACATTACACAACCTGTATATGATTAGAGGTATTGGTTTGCTTAGGGCTGCCTTAACAAAACAACCCAGCCTGGGTAGCCTAATCAGAAGTAACTTGTCTCACAGTTCTAGGTTCTGGAAATCCCAGATGAAGATGTCATATGTTGGCTTCTTGGCAGAACTTTCTCCTTGGTTTGCAGACAGCCATTGCTTATTGTGTCTTCATGTGGTTCCTCCTTTGCGTGTACATCCCTGGGTCTCCTCCTATGAGCAAGTTCCCTCCTCTTGTAAGATGCTACCTGATTGTACAAAGGCACGTCTTGAAGGTCTTATGTTAATCACCACTTTAAAGGCCAGAACTCCAAATACAGTTACATTCTGAGTTATGGGGATTAGGGATTCAACGTATGTATCCGGGGGACACAGTCAGTACCACGTCACAGGGTCTACTGGAAAAACATACAACACATAGATTATATGGCCTATGAAAAAATCACTACTTAAGGGGTAGCTTTCAATCAGAGCAGTGAAAAGTGTCCAATCAAGAAGAACATGTAAACAGATCTAAATATTGTTGACAGACAAAGTAAGAAATAACTTTAAGTAACAGCCTCAAGTCCAAGGCCTAAAGTCAGACATTCTAAACAAAACCGTTAAATATACAAAAACAGCAAGGATTTAGGTATTTAAGGCTACTTTAATGATTTCTCTCACAGGCAACATGGTATTAACAAAACTAGTTATCAAATCCATCTCTGGTCTGAACTGGAAATGATGTAAGACCCTTGTAAATATATATGAATGCCATAGTTTTGACCACAAGTTGTTCTGAAAATATGGATCTAACAGGCAATATCAGTAGGTGCCAATGGAAAATACAAGGTAGGGGCAAAAGATAATGCAATAAGAAGACAACAAGAAGAAATTAAGAGGGGATGGAAAAGGAAAGAGAGGGGCATAAGAAATTGGTAAGAACACAAGAGAAGGTAGGTCTCCCCACCCCAGTGGATTGCACACTCTCACAAGTCCCTCCTTTAATTAAAAAAAGAAAAAAGAAAAAAGAAAACATCAGACCTTATATGTGGAAATATGTATACATCTCTAAAGACTTTTCACCTTTTCACCTTTCCCCTTGTGCTGCCTAAATAGTGAGTCCTCATGGAAGTACCATTACTTGTGACACAAAAAAATCTGAAGACAGAGCAATTAAAATGACTTTCAGTGTCTAGAAGCAATTGAACATTTGACAGACTATATAAATGGCAAATAACGACAGGGCTTTTCACCTCTCTCTCTCTCTCTCACTCTCCCTTAAATTCTGGGTTCAATTATGATAGATATGCAGTTTCAAAATGGCTTCATATGTCTAAGAATTTATAGTTTGTTTAGCTGTAAGAATTTGTCACTTTCAAACAAGCATGGAGAGAAAACGACAAATAAATGTTTGCCAAAGAAAAATGTTCATGATAAGACTATAAGGGAAAACTCTAATCCCCAAATCCAAACTCATATCCCTTTGAAGTGACTTTGTAGGGTCTTTGCTCTCACCTTCAGAGGGAAGACTAAGCAAATGCTTGGTGCATTTTTCTAAATCTCGGGGTAAAACATAATTGATGAACTTTTAAGAAGGGTTAGGTACAAGAAACACAGCTCTTGTCATAAAATAAAACCATGGTAGAGAGTAGGAAAGAAAATGCCAGTACCAGTCCCTGGTTTCTCCGGTATGCCTTTACTACTACCAATGCCAAATGGCCCTGAGGGCTTGGTTGATCAATACACTGTTGACCATTAGACATTTCAGACTGGCTTTCAGATGAAAATTCTGGCCCTAGTTCACAGCTGGGCAGTGACACGTGTCATGGGATAGAGTTTAAAGTGCTGCATGCGAGGCCCTTATATTAAGGTCTTAACATCTGGACTGGTATGCTACCATGGTAACCTGAGAACCAGCCTTGTAGGGCTTCCAGGAGTCCCTCTGCCAAGCTTTCCAACTGCTCAAATTTTGTGGCAGATTATATTGTCCCTCTTCCAGAAGCACATTTCTCTTCCCTTGCATCTGGACAGGATTCTGTGACATACTAAACCGCTGGAATATGGCAGCAAGTTGATTTCTAAGGCTGGGCTGTAATAGGTGACAGAGATTTCCATTTGGCTATTTCTTGTTATGCTCAGCTTTGGAATTCCAGCTACCATGTTGTGACAAAATCCAGGCCATAGGGAAAGAGAGGTACAAGGGATTTTGTCAATAACCTCAGCTCAGATCAAATCACCACCACTAAATGAAGCACCTAGCAATTCCTGCCTAAGCCTTTAACCCAACTCTCCTCTCTCCAGCTGAACCTACCACCTCATGGATCAACTCTCCCTGTTTAGAGAATTTATAAATATAAGAAATGTTTTATCCCACTAAATGTAATCACTTTATAAACAGCTTCAGTAACTGAAACCTATATTAAAGCTCAAGTTAATACCAAGAACCAGAAAGAATTGTGTGGGGTTTTTGTTTAATTTTTTTTTTCCCCATTGGGAGGTGATGATGCTGGCCTCACCTAGGTTAGGCAAGCACTCTGGGAGGTGATGATGCTGGCCTCACCTAGGTTAGGCAAGCACTCTACTACTAAGCTGTATCTTCAGCCTCCATTAATTCTAATTTTGTCATTTTGAGTCTTGGGTCTGTCTTGGAGCTGTTCAAACATAGGCAGAAAGCAGAAATGCCTCGAAGTGTTCACCTTTCTGTTCTAGGCAGGAAATGCAGTGGTAAAAATTTCAATTCTAGCCAGGTATGAGCAGTTCACGCCTGTAATCCTAGCTACTCAGGAGGCTGAGATCTGAGGATGGTGGTTCAAAGCCAGCCCAGGTAGGAAAGTCTGTGAGACTCTTATCTTAAATTAACTACCAGAAAAAAGGAAGTGTCACTGTGGCCCAACTGGCCTTGAGCAAAAGAGCTCAGGGACAGCACCCAAGCCCAGAGTTCAAGTCCCATGACCACCACCAACAACAAAAATAAGAAAGTAAGTCTCACTTCCAGGCTAGGGACATGGCTCAAGTGGGAGGGCACCTACGTAAAATGTACAATACTCTGAGTTCTAATACCCAGTACAAAATAAAATAGTAAAAACCTTCAATTTATCCCTGAGAGTTAGAATCTCCCTTTTAAAGATGAGGAATCTGAAACACACAGGTTTAGTAATTTATCCAAGATCATATGGGAACTTAAAATCTTCTCATTCTCCTATGGTTCCCAAGTAGGAGAGGCTTTGGCCTTGGAATGGAAAGTCTGAGTGGAAAGGAAGGCCTCAACTTGGTGAAGGTTCAAGGCCAATGAATCCATATGTCATTTACAGTGTGAAACATGCCAAACATGTACAACTTGCAAACAGCAAATTCTGAAATAATCTTAATTCAAAATCAGTTCGTCTATTATTGTTTTTGGTAATTAGATGTTTTCTCAACCCACAGATGCTAAAGAAGAACTAACGGTAAAAGGTAAGTATCCATGAAACTTCTACATATATATGTCACACAGCAGACTTTTCTTGCTTTAAAATGTTAGGAACCCAGCATCCACACACACCTTCTTGTGGGTAACTGACACCCGTGCCTGAAGAATTGGGACATCTGTTGACCACAGGAAAACTCCAGGGTTGCACAAGGGCAACATTCCATGTGTAGTTCTTGAATAAACATGGTTACCAAGAGCTGTCTCTCAGACAGGGCTAAGGGGGGCGGGGGAAGGGAGGGTGCTTCACCACATGCATTCATTTACTAATTGTGCTTCCCACAATTAATGACTAGTCAGCAACTCTGGGATCTGTCACCCACTCCTTCCTCTTCCCTAAGTTATAATACCTAACACAGTCAGATTGTGCCGAACAAGTAAGAAATTCCATCCATAAGCAACCCTGTATTAGAATTCCATCTAAATCTTTTTGTGTGTGTGTGTAGTCTACCTGCCTAGGTACCCAAATCCAAGATATCTACTTGGAAGTGTTCAGCATCAGTTGACAGGAAAAAGGAAAGTTTTTTTTTTAAACCCTTGATTCTTGTTATCATTAACTTCAGGCATGTGAACAATTTAGACATTCCTTGTGGTAACTCTTTAAAATAAACAGTCTTAAGATGATCTAGAGTTTAGCACTGTTTAATTCATAAATGAAGGAAATGTTTGTCTTGTATTAAGTGTACAATTTCAACATATACACAACACACACATACACACACACACACACACACACACACACACACACACCAATGCTGAATGTATAAAATGATTGTACACTTTAACCTCCACACACTGACCTCGAGCAGACAGACACACTGACCACAGAGAAAGAATTTCATCTATTACAAAAATTATATGGTCCATGACAGGCAGAGGATGAGGCTGCAGGCCTCCTCATCTTTCTCTTCTAAGGTCTGATCCATCTATCTCCCCACCACTGAAGGAAATCTGGACTAACTTGGTATTCTCTCTCCTTTCAAAGAAGGCTTGAGAAGATGGAAATGTAGATGTAGAAGAGATCTTTTAAGAAATTTACTCCAAATGCACCATCCGCTGCCTCACAGCCAAGCTATGGACTTTGACTTTGACTTTCCAGCTCACTTTCCGATGGAGGCAGAATGGCAGAGTGAGAAGGTAGGGAGGACCCATGGTGGGTCCTAATGCAACTGTCCCCAGCCAGGGAGCCTCAGGCCCACCTGGATAACACACACACCAAACTTACTGCCTCTCAAAAACTGTGGGCCTAAAAATCAGTCCCCCTCTCCCCTTTCCCCCCCTCACCCTTTCAAGCCTATACCTTTTCCCATGATCCAAAATATTTGTCTGTGTGCCTTCTGTTTTGCCACAAACAACTCCAGATGTGTGCTATCAATCATTTCTAAAGCCAAAGTTCTTTGCAGATTTCAAATTCCTAGAGGACAGGAAATACAGTTGTTTTTCTTGCGCTGTACTGTAACCACCCAAGTTGTGCATACAAATACATAAATTCCTGCCAGGAAACTATTTTTTTAAGCTTCATTTTTAAGCATCAAAAATCTGGGAATTCTGGGAAGGTGATAACATCCGTAATTTATAATCAACTAACTGTGATTCACTGACCCACAACTCATTCATTCAACCAAAGATATACAAACAGCTCCTCTGCAGCAGTCTAGAGAGTCCTCCATGGAGGCCAGTCTATTCCTCCCTCACAAAGGTGCTTAAGGTTAAAACGAGAGGACAGAGTTTAAGGTGGGCCCTAGGCAAAAGGCACTGAGACCTCATCTGATGGGCCATAATAGCAGTGTGCCTACAAGCAGGTATGAGGCCCTCAGTTGAAACCCTAGTACCACCAAAAAACAAAAACTAAAAAGCCACAGCTAGTACTGTAATCCTAGCTACTCAGGAAGCTGAGATCTGAAGACTGATATTCAAAAAGCCAGCCTGAGCAGAAGAGTCGATAAGACTCTGATCTCCAATTAAACACTTAAAAAAAAAAAAAGTAAGTGACCGAGCACCAGTGGCCACTACTACCTCGCTACCCAGGAGGTGAGATCTGAGGACCATGGTTCAAAGCCAGCCCAGGTGGGAAAATCCATGAGACTCTATCTCCAATAAACCACCAGAAAACCAGAAATGGCGCTGTGGCTCAAATGGTAGAGCACTAGCCTTGAGCTGAAGAGCTGAGGGAACAGCACCAAGGCCCAGAGTTCAAGCCCCACAACTGACAAAAAGAAAACAAACACAACAAGAGTCCTGGCAAGACTAATTTTGCCAACTGGATCATGGTGCTTGCAGTGGGCAGAATGCAATATGTCAGTTAGAGGCCATATTTTGAAGACCTAACTATTATGCTCTGCCAACCTGACACAGAGATCAAGGCTTTTGAATTAAATAGGCCAGGCATCACATCTCAACTCTGTCACTCCTAGAGCACTGGGAAAGTAAATATTTTAATTTCTCTAAGTCTGTAAAATGAGGATAAAACCACCTACATTGAAAGGGAAACAGCCATTATAATATCGAGGGACTACTTTTTTAAAATGTTCTCTTTTATCTTTGGCTACCCTAAACTCCTCTGGCCCAGCAATGTTCTAGTCAGGAGGCTCCCTGTAGAATCAGCATCTGGGCTTGAGGTCTCTCTCTTTTTGCTAGCCTGAGTTGACTTTCATTACACTCTTACCCCAAGAGCAAAGCTGTTGTTTTCAAGGTTGAGCTACTACAGGTCTAATCTTAATAGAATCAGCAAAGCAGCACTGATGCCCCTTATCAGAGAGCAGGGCAGCAAATGAGAAACAGAATCCTGGGGCTAAGAATGTCTGATGATGTAACAAAGGTATTTAGACACAGTAGAGTTCATAGTATACACTCTTGGCTTTGTGCTCCACAAAATATGGTTAATCATTATTGTTTGTGATCAGGTCTTACCCCCTTCCCTGTCCAATAATTACTTAACTGGCCAATATCTCTTATTTATGCCAACATATGATCCAGAGTGCATGACCTTGACTTTAACAAGGAATGAAACCACCCAGCCCTGAAAATCAATCTAACATTCAGTCTGTAGCACTATGGCTGCCACACCCACTACAAGATACATAAATAACATCAATGGTGTTTCCCTCCACTTCCCATCCTACGCAATCCAATGCCACACTTACAGTTTCCTCTCTAAACCCACAAAATGATTTGGAAAATTTCATATGCTTCATGTAAAATTTAAAGGCTACTCTGAAACCTGGGTTGAGGATTGGAAACCACTGAAGAAAGGTCTAAAATCGACACTTGAAAAACTAGAGAGGAATCTTTTATTTGTAAAGAGCCTTTATTAGTTGAAACTCTGTGGTTTTGCTCATATGTGGAATCTAGACCTAAAAATACTAATAATAATATGACATGATTATAAAAGGAAGACTAAAGAAGAGAAGAGAGGTGATAGACAGGATGTCATAGGAGTATATTACATATACCTATGATAATAGCACAATGAAACACACCACAAACTTTAAATGGAGAGAAGAAGAGGGAAAGGTATTAGGAAAGAGCAGTATATCACAGAGGCTCAACACCTATGTGCATATATTCATATAATATAATATGTATCAAAATGAACTCCAAGAAATAGAAACAAGGGTGTTGTTGTTGTTTCTTTGTTGTTGTTTTAATTTTCTGTAGCTTTGGTCTTATTTGTAGGTTTATCTGGCTTGGAGAGGATAAGGGGAAAGGCACAGAAATGGAGGGACGAAGGGTGAACAAATGCAACAGTGATACTGACTAGACACTATATTGAAAATAAACTATACAATCTGTGGGTGAGGACTGGAGGGAAAAACTGGGAAAGAGAAAGGGAAAAGGTGACAGTGTTCAAAAAGAAATTTACTCATGGAGCTGGGAAGGTGGCATGCCTTGCATGCATGAGGCCCTGGGTTCGATTCCTCAGCACCACATAAGCAGAAAAAGCTGGAAGTGGCACTTTGGCTCAAGTGGTAGAGCGCTAGCCTTAAGCTGAAGAGCTGAGGGACAGTGCTCAGGCCCAGAGTTCAGGCCCCATGACCGACAAAAAAAAAAAAGAAAAAAAAGAAATTTACTAATTACCTGACTTATGTAACTGTAACCCCTTTGTACATCACCTTCACAATAATAAAAAGAAATATAGATTTATATAAATATATATTTGTATATTTTGGCTTCCTTTATTGCAGCGTGACATGTGTTAGGAAAAATAAAATATTGTATTCTTCAGGGTATAAGATTTAAGGAAATATTCCTATACCTGTCCTTCTCAAGTTAACGTGCCTTCGAAAAACTTACAAAGTGAAAAAATTGTTAACCTTTTCATCTAGTTCGAAGTTACATGCAAATATATCGATGTAATTATAGCTTATATGTATGAAAAAAAATATGGATTAGATGAATTTGATCAAAGTGCATTATAGGTATGCTACAATTATCATACTGAAGCCATTTTTTACAATTAATTTGTGATAATACAAATTTTTAGGGCTGAAGACAAAGACCATGCTTCACACTTTTATCTACGGCTCTAGGACCCGGCATCTAGTAAGTGATCCACTTAGATGTCTCCTGAAACTGCATTTTCTATGGATGTTCCAGTCCCCATCCTAGACACCAATGGATTCTGCACTGCAGAACAGCATTGTGTAGCAGTTGTTTTCCCCTCACATCTTCATAATCAAAATTAAGACACTCAACACATTGAGAAATCCTGCATTAAAGAGATATACTGATTTCACTCAACACATTTCCCAAATTACTTGAAACATGGGAACATTTTCTTGTCTAGAATACTCACTGACAAGCATCCATGTGGCCTGTGATAAATTGTCCCAAAGTATCTAAAACAACATCCTACCCAGAGCTAAGGGCTCAGAGAACACCCTGGGCAAGGAACGTTATACTTCACAGAACACCTCGACACATCATTTAAATGAACCTCCTTAATAAACAATAAAGAAGAGAAATCCTGGCTGTCTTGCATGCCTCCTATCCTCCACTACCTCACCCTTAGCAGTCTTCTCTTCCTTCCTGTATGCCTGCAACTATTGAGTATTTTTCTCTTGGTGAAACCACAAGCAGAAAGTGTAGAGTATCAGTCTGCCTACCCAGCAAGTGTGAAAGAAAGTGTAAGGGAAGCCAAGTTCAAACCCCAATACTAGGAAAGAAAGGACAAATTAATTTTTAAAAAAAAAAGACTTTCTTGGACTCTTCCTACAGGATAGGCAAAATGTGACCCACAGTGGAGGCTACAGGTATAGAAAAGCAAGTCTGACCCTAAAGAAATTACAAAAGTAAAATATGGCTCAGTCAGGCAAGTGCTTCGACTTTTTAGCATATGAACAAATACCTTGGAAGTCAGATTTTTAAAAAGCATTGGTTTTTTTTTTAAATAGAAAGCTTTAGGATAACTATTCCCTATTTTTTTTTTCCCCCAAGCTTACTCTACCAACTAGAAGATCTGGGAACTTAATGGTTCTTGCTGAGGGGATGGGTTTTTCTTAGGACAAAAGCTACAAAGTGACATGAAATAAAATGTTAACAGTACACTGTTACTGATTTGTACTCCATGTTTTCCTATCTGCTGAAATATTTAATTCTCCCAAACGAATGTAGGAGGACCGTGTGACTTACTCCTGCACGTTCCTCCTCAGTGAGAACTACCGGGACCTCAGAGTCAACTTTCTGGGATGGATGAACTCCAGCCCTGGTAAGAGATTATGACTTAACATGGGTTCTATTACAGGTGACTACTGAGAAAATAAGCAGGGATCGGTGGGTCTGGGGAGGAAGAGCCTCAACATACAGGAAAGAGCTGATCTCAGACATGGCCTTTCAGAGGGAAAAGGAGCCTTTCTATATTTTGTCTGATGCTTCTGTAATAGCAAGAAATTATATTCCTATAATTTAGTGAATGAAAAGGAACAAGTACATCAAGGGGAAATTCTTTTTCATGTATCCATGTTACGGGTTGAAGGTGTCTTCTAAAAGATACTTGGAAATTTCACTCCCCACCTTCTTTCTCCAGTACCTCAGTGAGTGAGCTAATTTGGGATCAAGGTCTTTCCAGAGATGATCAAGTTAAAATGAGGTATTTTGGGTACCTCAATCAAATTATCAAAGAGAGACTGGAACGCAGAGCCAGGTGTGAAGATGTTGATCAGGTGCAGATGAGACAATGCACTACACAGGAATGACAAAGAGAACTACCAAGCTGCCCAAAGCTACAAAGAAGAGAGGGAAGCTTGTTCCTAGACAGGTGTCAGGAGGGTTAACAGCCAAGATCAAATCTTGTACCCCCAGAGCTGTGAGACAATACCAGAGGAGGCTGTTCCTAGCCACTGACTAACAGTAGCCCTATTACAGGGATACAGTTGGTTAGTGAGGAAAATAAAGGCTGCATTTCCTCACCCAGGTCAAGTTCCAGGTTCCAAGAGAGGAATGGTGGAGCCACCAGTAGTGATGGGGAGAGGAATCATTCTAATGCCCTAGGAACAAAAGTATCGACAGCTCTGTCCCTGCTCCCTGACTGCCCTTCCTCCCTGACCAGTGGCTGCTCAAGATGCTCTCCCCAGGGAGCCTTCAAAATACCCAGTCCAGGCTCCTCTCAAGAAAATCTGATTTCTTGTATGGAAATATGAAAATGTTTAGAAAGAACAAATGCCCAAGATTACATGAGCAAACTCTCCAAACATCCAAGTAGTAAAACAAAACCGTAACGACAATATACTTTAAAAAACTCAGTAATCCCAGGAAAACCCAAACTATGAAATCGACACTATATTTCTGAATGAGTACCTGGTCTATTATTATTTCATGGACAGTTTTTAACTAAATGACTCCAGACAGGTTCTCAGGTATCTGATTTTTAGATGTATCATAAGTCTTCTATATTCAGTCCCCTACCCAATAGTTTTAATAAAAAGTAAAGTTTTACCATGATATAAACAAAATGAAACTACTGACATTTTCACTGTTGCAACATAGCAAAATATCCAAGTGTCTATATCCAAAGATACAATCTATGAAATATGTTCCCTATAAATTGGAGCAAAATGGAGGTTCCCCCATTCTTTAATCTGTTTTGATAAATGACATGCTGACCACTTAACAGGTGCTATGGGTATACTGTTAGAATTCCACTGACTTCCTAAACATTTAACTTTCTTCATACTTAGTGATTCTGTAACCTTAAATGTGTCCCAAAGAGTATATTAAATTCAACCTTCAATTATACATAGATAAAACTCTTACTATAGTTAAATTTAGCTTTTATACTTAATAATTCCTTGATAGGACCTTTCCTTATTCTACTTTGCAAACAAAGTAAAATATAATATAAAGATAGTATTTTTCTTCTTCCTCTCATTCTGTCTGTCTCCATCTAGCAATCTTTCTTCTACTGCCATTTTTTCCCAAAGATTTTCTTTTCCTTTGGAGAGGAGCTAGGGGTGTAATCCTATCAAGTAAAAGACTTCTTGGCCTACACATACAAGGCCCAGAGTTCTAGGTTTTAGCAATTAAAAAAAAAAAAAGAAAAGAAAAATACAAAAAAAACCTTGGAGAGGCCAGAGACTTGTGGATTTCCTGTCTACGGCTCTACTTTGTTCTAAAGAGAAGGAGAAGAAGGAAAGAAGGAAGAGAAGGAGGAAGAGGAGGACCTGAATATTTCAAGAAAAGTTTATTACAATCAGATACTTTGTTCCCTGTTTGTTAAGTTGTAGCAATTCCAAGAACAGCCACCAACTACAGGAAGATGATCCACTGTGACTAGGTACTCTATGAGGCTTGAATAGTTCATTTAAAATGTGGGTGTTTTTTTTTTGGTTCAAGTTACTTTGGGCTGTGCACATTCTTTCAGTGAAAATACTCCCTACTCTCACACTCTTACAGGAAGCAATTACCAATGGTAACAAAGGCAGATGGGTGCTGAGAAGGGTGGAAAGAGACCTGAAGAGGAAGGAAGTAGGGGATTTAAGCATACTGAGACTTGGGAGAGCATCTTCCTTTACCCCATGTGGAAACTCAAGGAGGCAAAATGACTTGCAGGAGTCATGCACAAGTAATTGGCAACGCTCAGGTCAGTGAGCAGAGCTGTTCTTCTGTCTATAAGAGAACGTGCCAAGTCCTGATGTAATCCAGAACTTAACAGCAAA